>NC_081254.1:3017500-3317500 GCF_030490865.1 Poecile atricapillus
ATACCTGTTAATATTTTATTTAGATAGAATGTTATTCCAGAAGTGAAATCATTTTAACTTCATAATTATTTTAACCAGAAAAATAAAATGTGCTGCAGAAGATGATTAGTATTGTACACTCCTACTCACCAATCTGTGCCATAACTTAACAGACAGTCATCTTTTTCAGGGATGCTGATTTGCCACTTGTATTTGGCCCTGTAATAACAGCAAAATTGTTGCCCTCCGTCAGGTACGTGTTGTTAGACACAGGTTTTTCCATAGCCATCTTTTCAAGAATGGGGTGCCATCCCTGCTTGATTGCTAAATGATCAGTAAATCCTGAAAAAATTAATTGAGAAAAAAAGGTCTAAAACACTTACGAGTTAATGTGGGAACCTTTACATTATTAAACTAGTATGCTTTGAAGTAAAGTTAATTTTTCCAGACCACAGCTCTTGGGAAGAGTTACCAGAAAATTTCAGGTACAGATTCTGATTACCATACAAGCCTTCATGATTTATCACTACAAAAAGAAATCCATAACTAAAACTTTATTTCTAAAGTAACATTCTGTGGTTTTGTTCCCCAATAAGTAGGGCTGGACTCCAGTAATAAAAATGCAAAGATCTGAAGTATTTTTTATAAAGTACAAGGGTTGTGGACTCCTGTTACTCCTACCTATGCACCCTGTATTTGCATTGTAAACAAGAAATTCCTTTTATTTTTGTTATAGGTATTGTTTACTTGGCAGTATGGCATGACTACAAAGATCGACTCGATGCTGGAACTACCACTGTGGATTTCTGTCAGAACAGTTCTTTTCTGAACCGATTACACGAGGCTCCTCTTCATCTACCGGCATTAATGGAACAGCAAAAAGCATAAACAGAGAATGTCCGTACACTTCATGCTTTTGAACAGAAAACACTTAAACTGTCTGTTTTGAGAAGAGTGACTGGAAAAGCTTATGGCAGCCAACTAGCAGGATTTAATTTCCATGAAGAGAAGCAGAAAGAACATCAGCATAAAACTGGCAAAGGCAGACCAGAGATACTCATCTAAAGACTAGTGAGACACAGAAGCAGAAATGGAAGCAGACAGAACAGCCTGGGTATTCTCCATCACAAAGCTCTGTATCTGGCCCATAACAGAATCAAAGAAGAAACCTACCATAATCAGAAAAGTGCAGGTGTGGGGAAATGAAAGCAGCGTATCCAGCATAGACACAGTAGCACAGGTGAAAACTGGCTAATTACTTAATTAATTAATTACCCAATTAAGTAATAAGTAACTAATTAGCTGTCCAATTAGTTAACTGTCTAATTTAATTAGTGCTCCAGATGGGAGTAGTGATGGAATGGTGAATCAAGTTCATTATTAGTTACTCCCATCTGGAGCACTAACTATGGGCCCTATATACTATATATAAAAAGAAGAAAAAAAATTATGTATCTAGTGTAGTAAAAACTTTCAGGCTTCTGGGGAGTAAATATTTTTCTTTAAATCAATATTGAAAAGCTTTTTTTTCTCTCTCTCTCTCTAGGAGTCTTAAAGTTTCTACTGCTGCTTTTTTATTTTAAAGCTAGAAAGGAAAACTAAGTTAGAAAAAGAGTTGGAGAGGAAAAGCAAGAGAGTTAAGAGAGAAAGAAACTAGAGTTAAAGTATAGACAGATAAAGAAAGAGAGAGAGAAAAAGAGAGATATAGTTAGAAAGAAATAGGGAATAGAGAAACAGAGACAGAGAGATATAGTTAGAAACAGTGAGAAACAGAAATGCAGAGACAGGATTAGAGAGAAATCAAATTAGAAATAGAAAAGTGAAGTGAAGAATAGACTGAAAAGTGAAGTGAGAAGCAAAGCAAGAAATACAGCAAAAAAATGACTAAACCACACCAAAGAAAGGAGCCAAAGGCTTAAAAAAATTAGCAACCTTATTAGACAAGTACTGTTTAATAATGTGGTAAATTATTACGTTATACCATATGAACCATTCTGACGTGATCATTTATACATTTAACCAAGTGCAATACCTCTCTGCTACTTTCAATTGCAAGAAAGTTTCTGCAAGAGGAGTGGTGACGGGTGTTAAATTGAGAGCAAAGCATTAGCACCATCTGGTGGTCTCGGCAAGGCTTTGTAGCACTCCTGGCATCGCTCTGGCAGTCACGAGATGAGGCATGTACATTCAAAGGCAGACGAAGCAGGATAACTTTTTATTTTTTCCCAGCTGGAAACTTGTTTTGCAGAAAAAAGAAGTCTTTAGTCCTACTGATCTTTATTTAAACCTAATTGTTACTTGAGGCATGAGGACTGTTAGACGTGTATTTTAATTTAGCTGGTTCATGCAGCAAGGACAAACACATCTCATGCTAGAAATGGAGTAGTGCTGTAGGTTGGTGAGTGTTTGTGCTTCGGGCTTTTCTCCTTTTTGATGTGTCATTAAGATACCTTTGTGGGAAAAGAAGGTTAAAAAGAGGAAACTGCAATGCTGTTGTGTTTTGGACAAAGAGTAAGGTTATCTTTGGAAAAAGAAATGTAAACACAGCTCCAGCAATACAGCTGTAAGAACAAATTAATTCTTTTTTCATGAGAAAATGGTTGCAAAATGATGCTGCCCTTGTATGTGATGGGTGAAGTCAGTGTGGCCATTGGACTATCTAGGATAGCTTTTTTTGCTTATTTCCAAGCTATTTTTGTGGTTTTCCTCTTGCATACTACGTCACTCTG
This sequence comes from Poecile atricapillus, assembly GCF_030490865.1. Taxonomy (NCBI): domain Eukaryota; kingdom Metazoa; phylum Chordata; class Aves; order Passeriformes; family Paridae; genus Poecile; species Poecile atricapillus. The sequence continues at coordinate 3,020,209 of NC_081254.1, forward strand.
TACAACCCAAACTCTGCTGAATTAAAACTATCCTAAGGTCTTCTAACAGCTGCTTTCATTTTGCACTGAATTTAAATGACACAATTTGCATTTTGGACTACCTTTTGACCTGCTACCTCCCAGCAGAAAAAAAAAAAAAGCAAACTTCTAGATATGGGCAGACTCGGGGGCTGTGGGAAAAATGCTTCCAGAGGAATGGTTCAGCCCAGACTGGTGTCTCATCATTCAGGGACTTGCTGACTGGAGAGGTGATTGGCATTGTCCCGTGGGGTTTGGGTAAGTGTTGCCTCTGTGGGGAAGCACCAAAGTCGCTGGGTTTTCATCAGCTCTCTCCATCACCTTATTTCCTTTTGCCTGTGCAGAGGGCCCTTAGGGAGGGATGTGGGTGATACTGGGAAGCCATGTCACAGCTTTGCCTGTCATCTTTAACCCTGTCACTGTCTTCCTGTACTTGGAGGAGGAGGAAAAGGGTGAGCAGGAGCAGCTCAGCTCAGCGGTGAGACTGAGGAGGATGATGAGTGAGAGGAAGAAACCAAGAGACAGAGAGAACAGCCACCTTGAGCTTGTTCTTGCCATAGCACTAATGATGGTGTCAATGTCAGTCTGAAGGGGCTGCTAAGTACTCTATTTAGCGGTGATACCGAGGTGGAAGGTGTTTGTATTTGATCAGGAAACAAAAGACTCGGAGGACTTTAACTTTCCTTAAAGAGGGTCCTGCCGTTCTAAGCCATGCTTTGATTATCACAGCCTAGATGAGATTCTTTTAAGCTTGTCTGAAAATGGATGGGAGCACAGAATTCAGCAGCCTGTGTAGTGACACATCTGGCCAGATGTTTCCAAGCTTCATATGCACAAATAGTGATTTTCTCTTTGGAGGTAAGCACTGCCTTTGCAGCTGTGCACCCTGAGGTTGCTGCCTGCCTGAGCTGCAGATAGCATTCAGCATCTCTCTGAAGAGAGATTTTGAAATCACATTTTGAAATCATCCCCCATTCAGCACAGGGATGCCCAGTTAAATTTCCCTATACGGTATCTTGGAAAACCTCTGTTCAAACTTCTTTGAAGGGTGGTTTTGTGAGGATTTGAACAGTTGTGATTTTACCTTACCTGCAGTCAATTCAGGAAAACCTTTAGAGTAATTGCTGGAGATCTTTAAGACTACATTTCAATTAAAGACTACTGATAATTTATATTTATAAGTTGGCTCTGACAGTGCTGCCACATATTCATGCATTCTCCTAGTTGGAGCCAGCTTGTAAGTGCCAAATAAATTTGGCTATATCAGACCCCCAAACTCAACCAGCCTAGAAGCAGAACAAGTGCCTGGATGGGGCAGGGATGGGTTGGGTTCACACCCAAACAGGGACCTCAGTCAATCATGTTCAATCCAGAAAGCAGACACGGTACAGACAAGGAGCTGGGGCAGTGGAAAGACCCAGGCCAATGGGTTGTCTGAGGCCAGGAGTTTGAAACCCCCTATATAAACAAGCTTCCATAAAAAACCGTGGCTGTTTGTCTCATGATCAAGAGGACTCAAGTTGTCATTTGTCTCCAACCCATGACCGCACCTAACAATGCATGATTCAGCTGTGTATTCTGAAAGTACAAAACTTTCATGCTTTGTTCAAAACAGAAATGCTGGCTTGGGTGTCTACTCCATCTCTTGCAGATTTGGGGGTATTTTGGCTCCATTTGTGCCATCTGTGGTAAGATTATTTTTGAGTTTATTTAACTCAGATTCCTTGGTCTCAAAAGCACTTTGTTGATTTTGGTACAACATATACCCATATTCCTAAAAAAAGAAGTTGGTTTTATTATAGGTTAAATAATGTTCACTCAATTTCGGAGTTAACAAACATGACTTTTAAAAATATATAGTATTTTATTGGTTTTTGAAACAGAAGTCTACTATTCTGTGTCACATTTTCATTCATGTGTTAGTGAAATGATTGTCATGTAATGCAGTTGGTACTGCTAAGGCTTACTCAGTATCTGAATATCTTAGACATGTAAAAAAAGTTGTCAAATGGAAGTGTTTCTGTGAAGTGGTATTTTTTGGGTTTCTTTCTTTGCTCTACCAGTATATGGAAAATGGCACAAACTGCTGGAGTGACAAGTTTTAGTATTTTGGTTTTGACTACAGTTTGTATGTTTTAAGAGCAGGAAAGAGCACTGTGCTTTTACTATGTATTTTGCATTTTAGAAGTCTCTTAGTGCTTCTGTACCACTCGTGGTGTTTGGAACCAGTGGACAGTTGGCAGGATTCCTGACTCTCCTTCTGGCAGAAACAATAAATAAGCTGATCACTGATAGCAGTGAAGACCTGCAGAGTCACAGACACCAAGTGCTCAAAAATAAAGAGGCAGAGTAATTTTTTTTTTTTTTGACTGTACTTCTGCATTATTGTCCCCTGTGTCATGTGCAAGCCACAGCTGTCTGTGTCTTGATTAGATTGTGCATTAGTGAAGATGTGCAGGAAGTTTTTAAAGCTGCCTTTCTCCTGTGTTTAATGGAGATCAAATTTATTCCTTGGCTCTTTCAGGATGAAAAGGCTAACAGCAATCACCTGTAGGCATTAAATTATATACAAATAAATACTGTTCTGTTTCTTTAAGAATAAATCTGAAATAACCAAGGAGAATATATCCAGCAACATTCCTGTGCTTTTTCAGTAAAACAATTAGGGATATTTTTCATGTATTGGTTTGTGCCTTTTTATCATGTTTATAGTAGAACATAATCTACTCTTAATAGATATTGGAAGAAGTCTTTTATTCTTCATCAGTCTCCTGGGTTTAAGCCATTTAAAGTGTTTTCCTGTTGTTGACATGCACTAAATCAAACTTCTGAAGTGGGAAGTGAAATTTGTGTTTGAGTCAATAGATAACAGAATAGAAAATGTTAAGTATGTCCTGTAGGTTTGGGAGCGGTTTCCCAGAAGAATTCGTTTTAAAAGGGAGGAACAGAGAAGATTTGGAATTGCTAGCCTAGAATTCAGCAGGCATAGTGTAGAAATAAAAAATAGGTGGTTTTCTTATGTTTTTCTCCTGATGTGCCATCTTACTAATTATCTGGTAATCATTGTACTTAATCAGTTTAATCATATTACACACACTACTCTGCTCCCTTTATGCCTAATACAGAGTAATGCTGCATTTATCTTAAGTAGAAAAAAACCCCATAGCTTCTTCAAATACCATTTCATTTCTAACTTTTTAAAGAATTAATGAATTTTGATTTTCACATTTAATATTAGGCTATAAAATAGGACAAGAAAAATACGACATGTAAATAGTTTTTCAGTAGTTACTTCTCTTCTGACAGGCAAACCAGTTAGAAGAAAATACCTGAGGATGAGGCCTGTCTGGAGAATGAAACCTGCATGGGGAAGCTGAAGGGCAGAGTCTTGGCCCAGATGTGTGACAGGAAACATTTGAAGACTCATGTATAATGCTGCTTGTAGCATGCTCAACAGTTTTTATGTGGAGGCAAATGGAAAAGATGGAATAAGTTGATCAAAGCTTGTGAGAAAAGAGCTGACAAATCTATGCATTAATTTAATGACTTAACAAAAGCACACTTCAGAGGTTTGGACTTCTCTGCAGTTTCTTGAAGCGAGGTATTAATTTATTTTACAAAATGTAATTGCTAGCTTCAGATGAAGCTATAATGTTGAATGTATAATTGAAGTGATGTGTACAATTTAAAATTTAGATGCCTTTATATATTCTGTCAAGCTGGAGTTGTGAAATGGAACACTGTCCTGTATATGCTGATTTTCTCTGCAGTTTTTTTGCCTCAAAATTACAGTATATGCCTCATGCTGTGAAGAGACCAAAGATTTGTATGGGTTGTTGACCTTACTATGTCTAGCATAAGAAACCTGAGCAGGAGATAATTGGAAAAACTGCCAGGACTTGAAAAGGTACATTTAAAGGAGACAATGAGTAACCTTTCAGAGAAAGGTTATTCAGTTCTGGATGTACATCTGTAATGAGAAAGAATTGAACATGGATTATATATTGTATAATATATGTAGTGACGTATAATGCAATATATTTCACATAATCAATTGGGGGAGCTCTTCTTGGGAGGGGAACAGCGATTGACCTACAGTTAATGTTGGAGTAGATGCATCACAAAGGTTACAAGTGTTCTGATGGCCAACACCAGTTCATTTTAAAAACCCCCAATTTTAACATCTGTGTTATAAATACTGTTTTTTTTTCCAGGATGTTTACCCAGGTGTTTTTGAAGAATACATGTATTGTTTTGATTTTGGCCCTTTAATGTACTGATAGGAAAAAAGCTACTGCAGGGTATGTGTATTTTGAGAAGCTTCATAGTTGAAGAATAGTTCTGCAATTGAAGAAGCACCAGAGGAATTATGTGTGCATTTTTACACACAGCTTGCTCTGCCTGGCTGCCTCACTGCAATCTCTGCTGTGCCCACGTGTGCTCCAGCAGGAGCCTGATCAGGACCCCAAGAAGTGATGATCAGTTGGTGATCAGAGCAATGTTCAGGTCATGTTGATAAACACCAGGTGGCTGGTGTAGCATATGAATGTGAGATTCATGAGCTGAGAGCAAAATGAATCTGTTTGTTGCAGAGTTCAGACAGTACTCACACATGTAGTGTGAGAATCTCTCTTCAGTCCTTCGCACCCAACCTGGTTGCAGGCCTGTAATAAATCTGTCAGCCTGACAATTTGTTAGTTTCCTCAAGGTCTGCAGGCTTGGAAGAACCAGGATGCCTTTCCTCTTCTCAGGTAGTGTGTAATCTACTTTCTCTCATGCTTCCCAAGAATTTTCTGCAGTGTCAGACTCAGCTGTTTTCTTACATATGTGCATTTCCTTAACCTTCAGCAGTAAAGCTGGATGACAGACGCTCGCTAGAATGTGCTGCAAGCTTTTATCTTCTGATCCTTTATTGTTTCATGAGGATTAGAACTGAGTTTGGGATATATTTTTTCCTGACTAAATATTAATGTTTTCTGTTGCATTAACATTTATAACCCTAGTAACTATTACACCTCTTCAAAGGTATAATTGGGTCAGCAGGGATATGGTTAAGACCAAGTTTTGTTACTGTAGGCTTCAATTTTTTTATTCCAGGATATAAAGTTTAATAAGAAATAGAATGGTATGAAGTTGTATTCCCAAAGCAGAGACAAGACTGTGGAACAGAAGGATCGTAAAGGTACCATTATATGGTGGGAGTGTATTTCTCCCTCCTGCACTGCATCAGTGCATTTTCCCTCTTCCTTTAACTCAACAGTATCTGACAAATGGGAAACAAATATAATTTGTATTTTGCACATGCTGATTTCTGATGTATTTGATCTGGAATTAATGAATTCTTTGCCTGGGGTACCTTTGTGAATTTGGTGGATTGATGACCAGAAAGCTCTGTGTCCTGAAAGAAGTTAATGATCTTCCCAGCAGCCCTGGCATGACTCATGGTACCTGGAGCTATTTTTATGAGCCTAGGCCAGTATGGAAGCTGGTTTGGTACTTCAGCTGCAAAATTCAAAAAATAAAATACAGACAGAAACATTGACTTCCATTTTTTGTTTCTTAAGATTTATATTCAATTTAACAACTTATTTAACATTTTACTTTAGATACCCTTGCTGTACTTTGGTATTGCTGTATAAAATTATACTATTGGGGGAAGGGGTGGAAGTACTTTTCCAGTTAGGAAATAAGGAAATTATTTTCAGCGTTATTAGAAATATTTTCAGTTGAAGTAATGTCATGAGTGCATTGAATTTTAAAAGGTCCTGAAGTTAAAAAAAAAATCTGTGTGTCATTCATAACTGTCCCAGAAAATCAGAAGAGCCATTTTTGGTCAAATAAGTTTCTTAGAGTATGTGTCTTCCCTTAAAGCTTTAACTTTGTAGAATAGGAAATGCTTCATGTAGAGCCACTTCTTCTTCCCTGGATTTAATGAAGACAAGACACTGTGGTGGGAAGGATGGGGAATGCCCTAATAAGTTCTTCACTCAGTGTGGGACCATTATCTATCTATTGTTTCCTTTTCTCTGTAAAAGGAACAAAGGGAGCTGAATTGATTCACATGGCTTAATTATGTGCATTAGATCATAGTCTCCATCCTTAAGTATCACTTCTTGCTCTTTTCCCATGCTTTATTTGTGTGTGCAAATTTGATTGTAATGTTGCATCTGCCCTGTTCATCTGTTTCTGTGTTAGAACAATGTCATCAGTGTTTTAGTACTTGGTTGTGAAATTGCCTTTCTTTCCTAATTTGTTTTAAAACTGTTTTGAAGTCTTTGTTTCAGCATTTGAGAAAATTATGCTGCTTTCTGGATTTTATGTTTCAGCTGCAAATCTGAAGTTATTAAAAAAAAGCCAAACCCAGGCTGTACTTAAATACATCTGTGGTGCTCACAGATTGTCCAGAAAGGAAGTCAGAACTGATTCCAGCTTTTTTCACTTTCTGTGTTTCATCTCTAATGCTGCTGTCCTTTTCCCTTAAGTGTGCTGGGCTGTTTTTTTTCTGACTTGGGTGCTGAGCAGAGGTGAAGCTTCAACATTCCTTTATGCTGCCTACTTTTTAATGTCATTTGTCTGTTTTTGGGCAGTATTTATCCTTTAACTCTTGGTTAGGTTTGCTAAAGCCCCAGTTTCCATTGTTCCTGCAGTTCAAGGCATATTTTGTTTTGTCTCTCAGTCTGTCATTCCACAGCCCTCCTGGTGACTCCTCCACTCAGCATGGAGGAGCAGTAAGGTTTCAGCTGAATCTGCCATGTCCCAGCTGGCAAATAGCCTCTGCTTTTTTTTGTCATCAGCCAGTAAATACACACCCCCACACCTTGGTCAGAAACAGCTCAGGTATAAAGGCAGAGCTTGAGGTCCTTTTTCTGGAAAGCAAATATTGCCCAATATTCATGTCAAGCTCATCTCAGCGATCTTTTTCATTATCTCATTTAATGTTTCATCAGACCTGTTTCTTCCTTTATTGCAGCACTTGGTTATTACTTGAAGTGAAGGCTATGGATTCATATTGAGACTTTATCCTTTTAAATCTGAGTGAAGTACAGATAATCCTTTGCTCAGTTGTCCAATGCTCTTGCAGCTAAGCAGTATAGAAAGGAGCAGGCAGACTTTTCACACTATCGTCTGTAACCAGCTAGTTCTGCCATTCAGTTTTTTGTATTTTTGTATAACTATCATGTATTACAGCATGGAAGAGATCTCATTTTTTCATGCAGTGAGTTACCAGCAGTTCACTGGAAAGGTTATTTTTTGTTGCATCACTTTGTACAGGAGATGTAAAATTTCCTAGAGGTGGTTTTGGGAGATGCAATCCTTTCATTAAGAGTTAAATCTGAAAATAGTGGGCAGATGTATTGCTACGGGCCAACTGTATGTAAATCTGGGAGGATCTTGTAGTAGCACTCTTGCTTTTCACCAAGACTAGACCATCACAGCAGCTGCAGATGTTTGTGAAAGAAAAAGAGTGTGGCTGAAGTGCAGCAGAGGAGATTCGGAAATCAAGCTGTTTCCAACTCCTGCATACCTGTGTTGTGATCCTGAATTATGCCAGGCTCCTTTCAACTTTTTATATTGAACAATGACAGTCCTTTCTATACTTGCTACACCCTGAGTAGTCTCCTGGTGTAGGGAACCAGGTGCTATTGAGATAAATAAACCAGAAGACAAAGATGTTGCAGCAATTTTGGTAGCTTTAGGAAGCACAGTATGGCTCTGCCTGGTCTAGTTTGACAGGGTGGGTTCCTACAGTGTTCAGACTCCTGAAAATGTATAGCTTATGGTTTTTCATCTTGGAAAGGAGTGTGTGTAACAATGCTTAGGCAGGGAATAGCAACCTTGTGATGCTGTTAACGAGAAGGCTGAATAGACTGGCTGACTCCAAATAACTTTTCCAGCAACTTCAGTCACTCAGGCTGAAAATTCCTCTACTACTGTTTGTCTGCCAGGAAGCAGTACTGCCAACATTATGTTGAAAGGCTCTGGGAAAAACTGGTGAGTATGCAGGTTTTTTAAAACTCAAAGGGATTCTGCATTTGCAACAGCACATGTCTTTGTCACGGCCTCACTCACCTAATTTTCTACCTCCCTGCACCTTTATTCATTACTATCCTATCCATAGTGATGTAGGGCCTGATTGAATTCTCATTCCTGCATACCAGTGTGTGAAGGAAAAGAGAGGGACTGTGGTTTCTATTTCTGGCTCACCTAAGGAAACTAGAATCTGTACACAAAATGAAGCTGTTCCATATATACCTACTTGAAGGAAATTTCTTTTCACCATTATGTATCTCGTGATTGGTCAGGTTTGTGAGTGCTGGTGTCAACATTGAGTGAGAGCTAGCTCTAAATGCTGCTGCAAGGAGCCCGGCAGCAGTGATGTTATTTATACTTAGCTCCTTCTCCCCGCCTTCTGCTGCAGCTCCAGAGTTGTGTTATCTGTTTCAAACCATTTTTGAAAAGCCTTACAACAGTATTGTTTGTACAGATACCTAGTCCTTTTTTAAGGCTGCCTGATCCCATGATTTCAAGGCTATGGTATGACAGTTCAGCGGTCTGTCATTGCATTGTGTTCATTTCCTTTATGTCCTTTTATATTGGCTACCTCTTGGTTCCACAGCAGATGTCAATGATGGGAATAATGACAGTGAATAGGAGTACTTGACCTACAGATACACCCTGCAGTTAATGCTATGTATTTTGTATTGACTGGTTTCTCATTTTCTGAAAATGTCCCAGTTATTTTTCTGAGTGGTCACTTTTCCAAGGCCTCTCATTGTTGTATCTGTCACTGTGCTGTGATATAGGTAAGCAGATGGCTCAAAGTGTCTGTGTGAAGTTAGTCCCTCAGCATGTGTGCACTTTTCACTTGTGCTGATAAACCAGCAGCCATGGCCTCGGTGTGGGGTCAAAATGAGGGAATTACTCTTTCTCCCTGCTCATCACCTAGAGATTATCTGGTAATTCTGAAAATCTACCAGGGCATTCCCCTCTGCCCTCCCCAACAACAACAACAAAAAACACATACAAAAAACCAAAACAAACCTCACCAAAACAAACCACCAAAACCCCAAACAAATAAAACCCAAAAGCACCTAAACACAGGTAACAACTTGGTTTGGAAATAGAAAACAAAGGAAAACCAATGACTTATGCAACAGTTAGTAATGCCTGCTGAGGAATGTATCAGAGCAGTGTCAGAAGGAGGGCTCCTGCAGTTGTGGTCTTAACAAATTGCTGAGGGTATGAGTTGGCTATTTACTATTATTTGTTATCGCTAATCCTAGTGTTCTATCAGGAAGGAAGGAAAATAATTACTAATGACAGATTTTAGTTAATTTATCGGTGGTGAGACTAATTGTGTGTTCCAGGTGTTCATCAGTTTAGCAAGACAACATTTAACTATCAAATGTTCCTATTACAGTGTGGTTAATTAAACATGATTAAGCTATTGAGTTTACAAACATGCAACTAATTATATATAATTACACATAGTGGCTTTATGGTATGCAGCATGCAAGATAGATGTGGTATTTAAAATGTTTTGTATGATTTTGTAGGTTTGCTCTTAGTAAGAAACTGCCTTATTCTTACACATTGATACATAAATACAGCTTGCTGTGTTTTTAAGCTTAATGGTCTAAGTCTTGCGTGGATTGGCAAAAGCTGGCAGTTCTTTGCTATTTAAACTCTTCTGGGTTTTGACGCTGTGGGATCAGTGTTTGTGGGGAGCTACAAGTGCTGGGGCGGCATGCAGGAGCAGCGGCACAGGAGAGCTCGGTGAGGGCGAGGGAAGGGGCGCGTCCCGGGTCACGGAGCTCACAGAGGCTCCGTGTGTGAGCCCGGCTTTCATGGCAGGCTCACTGCTTTTCCCTTAGAGGGAGAGCTGGCTGTGCAGTGCTAGCTGCTGAGTTTCAGCCATAGCCAGCGGATGTGGAGAGACCTCCTCCCCTTGAAGCCAGTGCTCTCAAGCAAAGTGGAATCACTGCACTGAGTAAGGGAGGTGAATGAGTTTCAACAGGTCCCTCCTCTTTTCCATCTGTGTCACAAAGGGCGGGAGGCGGCTGCCCCGGGTCAGGCCCTCGGCGTGCGGCGGGTGCGGGAACCCACGAGGCAGCGGTGGCCGGGGCCTGCGGCCCAGAACGTAGAGGAAGGGTGAGGCACAAGATGGCGGCCGGCGGCCCGGGCACCCACAAGATGGCGGCCGGGGCCTACAATTCGGAGGCCTGCTGCTTAGAGGGTGCTTCACATATCTTAAAAACGAGATTCACTTAATAAATTATAAAAAGAATTTAATATAAATAAAAAGACAATTAGGAGACAAAAGAAATAAAGCAAAGGGTTAAAACGGCTGGGTGCCCTGATGAGTTGCCAGGAACACACCTGGTATCTCAGGAACACTCTTTTTATCCCCCCCTGCTGTGAGGGGTTAATGCATATTCAAAGCGTGTCCCCTCCCTGGTTCTGCCTTCTTAGATCATGCTTTTGCACAACTTATTTTTCTGCTGGTCAGCACTATTTTTGCTGGTCATCATTATTTTGGAGTTTGGTTTCCTTTCTCTTGCAAATGGTCATTGTTGATAACAGTCCGACCCCTGTCATCCTTCCTCTGAGGGTATCTGGGCTTCATATCTTTCGCTGATAACAGTTTGGACTCTATTGTTCTCCTGATAACAGCTTGGGCCCCACTGTCCTTGCCCTCTGGGGTTTCCTTGCCTTGTACCTAGGAAATTCTTTTAGGCTTAAGACTTGTTAGTAAGAAAAAAGTACATACATAGCTAAAAAGTATTTAACATATAAGATTCATCTGCGAAAGCCAATATCACAATACAAATTTATAACACATATGTCGAGGCTACACAGATGAAAAAAATGAAACATGTTCAGTCCTTCTTCCCTTGGCATTCAGTTTCATGACCATCCAGTCGGAAATCCTGCAGTGATATCAGGCAAGCTAGAAATGCATCGTAATACTAGGTAATTCAGGTAAGAAATCATGTCCTTTGCTCCTTAGTCATCAGCGAGCGTTAATTTAATCATTATTAGTGAAATGAAATGAGCATTAGTTAATATATTAAAATAATTTTAATGGTTCTTTTTCAATTGGTAGTTTATTTTATACTGACAAAAGCGTTTTTTCTTGTTGTTTTTGTGTGCTGAGGTATACATCCAAGTGGGAAAACAAACAGTTCCTTCTCTAATGGAAGCTTATGCAGACATCTAGTGCCAGAAAGCACTACTAAATAGCAGTATTAAAACTGTAATAGCTTTGTAACTGCTATGGGTTTCTGTAAACCAGGAGTGCACTGTGTGAAGCGAACTGTTTTTAATTTTCCTCTCCTGCACTGAGGTGGAATTTTGCATTGAATTTTCCTGTCCTGTTAAGGACAGTCATTCTGGGCTGTCAGATACAGCCGTGAGGCGCAGTATGGCTGTGCCGGGTGAGTGCCAGCCTTAAAGATCTCTTGTCTGGGGAGAAAAGCCTTTCATCCTATCTTGTGGATAATCTAGAGGTGGCCCTTGGGTGGAACAGGCTTTGCTCTTGCCCCTGGCTGTGCTGGGCTCCTGTCCTTTGTTCCTAGTAGTCAGTAGAGGAATAATTTCTGTTCTGAGAGCCTGGAAATGTTGCTAAAAAGTTGAACCTTTTTTACTCTGTCTTCTGTAAGCAATAAATTACAATGAAATAAGAGAGAAGGAAAATGAAGTTTTATCATGTGCCTTTCAGGCAGTTTTTATACTTGTCTCTAACAAGTTTAAAAGAGAAAAAAAGTACTGAGTAAGTATCTGGTTTTTGCTTCAGGGCTCTTGAAAGTTAATCAATCAACTTGTGCCCTAAGCCATGTTAGCTTTTTGGTTCACGGGGGCTTGGGAAAAACTCACCTGGCTTTTCTGACTTCTAAGAAAACCGTAGGGCTAGGAGTAACTATGGAGAGTTGTTTGCCTATGCCTTGATGGGATTAAGATAGGTTGATGTACTATGACTAGGATGGTGTTTTCTCTGTTTTTAATTGACCATTGCAGTTTGTGAATAGTCCATTAACTAATGTGTTTGTGTCTTTAGGCTGCTGCTGAGTGGTTGATAGTCTCTTCATCTTGCATTTGTTACCAAAAAGCTTCAGGTAATTTGAGGGAGTTTGGGGAAAGCACCAAAAGGCAGAAAGGTGGGCTTTCTTGTTGTGCTTATTAATATGGAGCTATAATGTGAAGGCTTTGTTCAAAACTATTAAAATGTATAGACTTTTAATGGAACTGCAAGAGAAATGACTCCTAATCCCTATTACCCAAATACTTTATCACTGAAACTTTGTTCTTGACAAATGAACAAGTAAAAGACATTTTGGCCTCCAGGCCATTTCCAGTGCTGTAGCCCACATCTGGACACATCAGAGCAGGACTAGGCAGGGAGAAGCGTGACCTCTGGCTTTGGGACAGCTGAGGGGAGATCTGGCTGTCTTTGTGGAAAGAGCCTGATGATTTTGGCTTCCCTGTCAGTAATGTGGATGAGGGCTTCTCCCCAGCCTGGATGTGAGCCATGACCCTTCATAGTACCCCATTGAGATGTAAAGATGGCTGTTTGCATTCAGGTAGTTTATTAGTTTTAGGTGTTAACAACATTAAGGTTTTCCATTTTTCTTAATACGCACACATCAGTGTGTGTAGCAGGATTTAGATGGTTTTTGTGTGGAGTTTTTCTCTGCTGAAAACCCCACAGACAAGCACATTCCCCAGGCTGCCACAGGTTTTCCCCCTGAATTTTTAAAATCCATTTAAGAAGCCTGTTTATCTAATCTGGAATAAGTTTCTCCAGATGGAAGGGATCTTCCTGTCTGGCCTCTGTACTCCCTCTGAGCTGCTGGTCCCATCTTGTTGTGATGGCAGCCGGGCTGTGCTGGCAGCAGGAGTGCCTTCCCCCCTGCTACAGAGGGGATGTAGCTGACACCTTCACAAGCAGGCCGGAGTTACTTGTGGTTGCAATTAATAAGTCTCCCAAACTGTGGATTTGGTCTGCTTTGCACTATACCCTAATTGTGTTAATTCCAGTGAAAAATTGTGAAAGGATTGTTGCGATGGAATGGGGAGAAAAAGCAAAGTCTCAAAACAGGATTCAGCTTTGAGTTCTGGTTTACTGCTTTGAGAAGGGAACCCCTGCTCTGCCTCACCCGGGTTTCTTCTCTGTTCCAGGTTTATGGCTTTGTCTGTTGGATGACGTGTGTGACAGCTGGACTGGTGTTTTTAATCTTGCTTGTTTACAGTGTGTGGCCCCCTTTCCCTCCCAGAGAAGCTGCTGCCTGGTTTTATGAAGCTTTGGTGCTGAGGTGTATATGCTGGTGCTCACTGCTCTTGTCCATGTGAAATCTTTGCCTTCAGATTTCTGGGACCAGCTTAGTGGTGGAGCAAGCTAAAGATCATGTTTGCCCAAAGCCTATTAGAACAGAGGAGAGAAAGGAAAAAGAAAGTACAGGAAAATGCATGAAAACCTTGAAGAAACTCTAGTGAAGCCACTTAATGACCAGGGAAAGGGCTGAGTAAAAGATGAAAGAAAATTACTTAAGAACACAAAGTAAGTGACCTTAAAATGGGTGTTTATGTGTAAACATATTTGTGAAGACTCACTCTCTGCTTCCAGTATGCGGTTATTAAAGAACACCTTAAGAGGGTTTTTGTTCAGTTGTGATTATAACCAGGTTTGTTTAAGCAGAGAGAGAAGAAATGGGAAAAAAATAGACAAAATAAAAGCACCTGACTGTAGCAGGCAGTGAGGGTGGGAAGGAGCCAGCTGATGGCAGTTTGGCCTCTTCTGCACCAAGCCAGAGGGTGGTTTTGCCCTTGATGTCCCAAAGGAGATTGTGTCACCGATCCATGCCAGGGATGCCTTTTCATAATTACTCTGAAAATAATGGGACTTGATCACAGGCCCAGGAGAGCGTATGGAGACGACATGCATGTGCTTTAGTCCTTATTTTGCCTTTAGGAGGCATGAGGCGCCGGGGCAGCCGCAGCGCTGAGGAGAGGCTGGGCCTGCCCCAGGCTGGCCGGGCCGGTTCCAGCAGCCCGCTGGCTTGGACCTCACCCGGCCCCTCAGCCATAGGAGGTGAGTGGGACAGAGCGCTGCCTGGAGCCAGGAGAGGCACAGGAGCTGGGAGTGAAGGAGAGACATGATCTGGGGGAAAAAGGATAAGAGAGTAATTTATTTTTTGTTTCTAACCACCCGAATCTCATTTCACTGGTAAGAAATAACATGAGTTTTCCCCCAGTTGTATCTGTTGTGCCTGAGATGGCAATTGGTAGGGGAACTCTCTATCTGTATCAGTGTTTTTATCTTCAGATTTTTAATTTTTAAACCCATCAGTTTTTTCACCGTGTTTTCCCCCCTGCTTTGCTGAGGAGGGTGAGTTAGAGAGTGAGTAGGCAGGCATTTGGCAGCTAGCTGTGGTCAACCCAGCACAGACAAATACTTAAATGATCTTTAAAGCATACTTGTGGGGGGGGATTAGAAGTAGTACTGGTGTTGACCACTGCGGGATCTCTTGTGCTCTCCAGCATGCTGGTCACAAGGAGCTGCCCTGAGGACTGCTCTCCAGGTGTGTCAGGAGCAACAGTGGAAATCGTACCACACAGCAGCCCTGACACATACTTAGATAGTAAATTGCCTCCCCTGAAGCAATGAGTGGATCACTTACATATTTATTAATGTGTACTTCCTAAAAAGTATTTCTTCTCAATTTTTAAAATTTATATATTTGCAATAGGTGGTTTTGGGCCAGCTTTTTGCTGCCTCTGGAAGAAGAGAACCACAAGCAACAGCATGCAGCAGAAGAGGTGACAGTCCTGCCAAAATTCATGCCAGATTGGTAAGGTCAGAGAAAGAAGGTGAAAAGCACACAGATGCTGTTAGCCATCAGGGTTTGCGTATTTGAATACGCACAGTTCACTTGCACAAGGGACAGCAACTGCTACAAATCCAGAGCTTTAACCTGGCAGGTCTCTCTTGGCTGTGTCTCCGCTGAGTTTGGTGGTATTTTAATAGGTCTTGAGTGTGTGAATGAGGACAGGATGTGACCTGCTCTTAAACAAACACAAAGCAGTCAAACATTAATTGTGGAAAGAACAATCCTTACTGTTGTCTGGCTTGTGATGTTTGGTACCCAGGGGTGTGCAGCAGCTTCTGCTTGGAAATGGCAACACTAAATCAGGGAGTACATTTTGTGGGAACTGCAGGTGGCAGTAGGGGCTAAGTTTTGCAGAAAAAAATGTTTTAAATTGCTGTTCTCCACAGTAACTTGGTTTATGACAAAAATTGGAATGTCTGCAAGGGCCTTCTCTTAAAGGCAACACTCCGTGTTTTTGGGGACTTGTTCCTTTTGGGTGCGGTATTTTCAGTAAGGGTAATGACAATTTCTGCTCCCTTTGCAATGTTCTGCATTGCTTTTCCCTGGAGTGGAGGGGCTTCTAGTGTTTATTTCACAGCATTTGCAGTGCTCTATAAATGCTGATTGAGCTATGCTTTATTTACTGTGTTCCAACTGAGTAAGTAACTTATGGGGTGTATTACTTACGTTTGCCACAATCAAAATTGTGTCTTTTTTAATTTAAGCAGTGGGTCAATTGCTCTGAGTTAACTGTAGCCCTTTGAAATCCTGTTATACACAGAAAGACTTTGAACATACCTGAGTGAACTTAAATACAGGGCATTTTAGCAGTCTCAGTTTGTTTTCTAGTCACTGAGAAGACTTAATTTCAGCAATTAGCAAAGAAATAATGATCAGACATTCCTGTGCCATGTGTATTTTTGACTTAGGAGTTAGTTACCTGTCATCAAGTGGTTTCTCCTTTAGGATGTGCATTTATTTGTCTGGTTCAGTCTGAATTAAGACTGTATTTAGGTTTATTGCACACCATGGGGAACTTGAGAGACAGAGTACTGAAGTAAAGGTGGGCTCGTGTGGTTCAGGCAGCTCATTGTATAGACAGACACATGCCAATGTGCTCTGTGTATGCTGGGATCAGCTGGCAGGGTATGTTATGTGCATGGGTATATTTTAAGTTAGGTTACTCTCTCTTATGATTAATCTGTAAAAACTTTTCCCAGACATCTAAAGTTGCTGTTTCTAAGTCCTGAGGTGAGGCTTAGTACAGACAAATCAGTGTTTAAAAAGTATTAATTGCTGTTAGTGATAAAGTTGTACCATAATGAGTGAAATTCCCAGAGAGGTTGATGCTGATGAGGCAGGGTCAATTCAAAATTTGCAGTAAGTGTTCTTGGTAGCATGTTTTCCAATTAAAAAGCAATGGCAACATGCTTAGATGTATTGCTGGGAATTAAATACTTCTCTAGAGCTAATTGCTTTTGTTGGTAGCTTTTCAGATGTACACTAGAAGGACGACAGATAGTTTGGACTGTGAAGGCTCATCCATGTTTTGAGAGCCTTCCTTGGCACAGTACTCTGATGTTGTTTTCCCCCCTTGTGCTTCATCCTTGGAGCTGAGTGTTGATTACAAGCTGTATATCTGCATCTATCCTGCCCCTGGTAGGAGCAGGAGTGTCAGGGAATGCCTGTATGGGGGCCAGTGCTGCTGGAGAGCACATCCCAGCCTCCCTCTGGGAAATAGCAGCGTGCACTATGATGTACTGCTCTATTACCTATTAAAAAGTGATTATTTAGGGCATGTAGAGAAGAGAGCACCTTATAAATTAAGCAAAGAACAAGATGCATTTTAATAACTGTTCCTGTGTAATGGGAACTCTTGGAGTGTGCGTATAGTGCTTTACTGTCAGTATGCTGCTGTTGGGGAGGATTCCAGTGAGGGGGCTCAGAAGGGAAAAAGGTGTTCTGTGCACATATTCAGTCACAGTTTAAACATAATTAACTCAAGCTGCAGACATGAGCCCTTCCTATTCCCTTTCCACAAACATTTGTCTGAATTTATTTGGCTGAATGTCTAGTGAGAGCAAATGCCAAGGTTGTGTTGCCTGCCCTTGAGTGCCAAACTTGACTTGTGTGGGGGAATGTGCCCATACTTGTCAAATCGAGGGAGAAGTAGAGTGCCCTGTAATTTACCTTGACAATTATAATCAAAGCCACACAGTTCAAATGACGAATGTTTGATCTTCTGAGCTTATAATAAACACAGAGAAGAAACACCCCAGAAGCTATTTTATTGAATAAATTTAAATAATGCATTAATTTTAGAAAATAATTGCATATAAGTAAATGGCTAAGTTAATAAAAGTATTAATTTGTTCAGCTCTTAGGGATATGTTAAAAACTTAAGTAATCTGTAAATACCGCATTTGGCATGTGCAAATTTACCACAAAATGCAAGTTGGATGTAGTGGATGAACAGCAGAAGAGAGACTATGCAGATACGTTTTAATGATGCTTGATGGAGGCCATTAATCGTCAGCTTTGGGAATGGTGTAGGAATTTGCCCAATTCCAGTTTCAGGCCATCAGTTAATGCATATTTCCCTCAAGACCAAGCACTTGGTGTTGACTCCCAATCCATGCCATGCATGGAGATGTGCTGGCGAGACACAGCCTTTTGGCAAAACTTCTTGCCTGTAGTAAGTGAAATGCAAGGTGTGTCTGTTTATAAAGCATCCTGACTGTGCGGTTTAGCTAGAAAAGGGAGAGGTGCCACTGGCACATGAAATCCCCCTGCAGTGGGTGCCAGAGGTGAAGGGAGGCTGGGTGAGGCAGCAGATCCCTCTGCTGGGCCCAGCAGTGGCGGGCAGGACCCACGCAGCGTAGGCATGGAGCTTTCCAGAGGCTTCCTGAGCAGCTACAGGTAGTTACAAACTGAATTTAAGGTGGATCTGTAGCAAATGTGGGTCTGTTGGCAGAGGTTGAGGTCTGGCACCAAGCTCTGGTGGCCTTTGCTGTTGTTTGGCCACCCCTCGCAGCTCATCAGGCTGTGCAGGGTCACTGCAGCTCTACTGAACAAAGAGAGTGGTGGTATCATGCCTACACAAATGGCAGGGCAGAAAGTGGGTGTTTAAAGTTGAAGTTAATACTCCTCTGGTCCTGCTGTGCCTGCTTTGTGCATGTGATACATTCATGGGGAGAAGTGCTGTGTTCTTTCCCTAGACTGACAGGAGATTTTAATTTCTTACAAAGTATCAGTCTTGATCTGATTTAGTTATTTCTATGCTGGCATGTGGCTCTGGTGTGGTATATTAACAGTCTCACAGCAGTCTTAAGTAGGCTCAATGAAATTAATGTGAGTATTAGTCAAAAACTGTCAGACCATTTTCTTAGACTGTACTCTGACAAGAGTTGTGGTTGGGAAATTATGATTTTCTTTTGTTGTTTCATTTCACTTAATATTGATGTGTGGGGCGATATATATGGTTGGTTATTTTTTAGAGTAGATTCTTTATCCTGATTCAGTCAGAGGCTGGAGTCTGGTATTTGTATTAAATATTGTATCAAGTGATTTGCAGTACCTGTGGGGTTTAACGGGATAAGAGCTATTTGTTTTTACTCAGAAACCTGTGGTTCCTTTAGTTAGGGCTTTGGATTGCTTTTATGCTTCATTCTCACAGGAGAAATGCAAATTCTGCTGAAAAATTATATTTTGATTACAGACAAAGATACCAAAAAAACCTAACAGAGGAAATTAGGTTTGCCTGCTTTTTGCCAGATTTATTTTGAAGAATAGAAATTATGTTCCATTGCCCTCCTGCTGAGGAAACAGCACGCAGAAGCTTGGATGAGACACGCAACTGTGCAACCACTGTTAGCCTGGGCTTTGGTGGTCTAGTCCTGTAGGATCTTACAGAGAGACACCCCAGGTACAGCAGGACCTAATGGAGGTTTTGGGTAAGATGTCTGAAAGCCAGACTCTGCACATGCAGAATGTGAAGAAGCCAGCACATGAGTTGTGGACTGGCTGAGATGCTGGGCAGCTGTGTCTGAGCAGGTGAGGAGGGAGCTGGCTGGGAATCTTGCTCAGGACTCTTCCCATGAGCAGGAGCCAGCAGGCTCCAAACGAGCTCCCTGTGGCTTCCCCTTCATTTTGGTGGTGGTTCTCACTTCTTGCCCAGCCCCGCTGTGGTACCGGGGAAGACTCTCTGTGGCCTCCCCATGCTTCCTGCACACAACCATCTGTTCCTCCTTGGTTTCTTAGTTGTCATTGGTGAAAGTAAATTCATTGATTTAATGCTGTACCCACTGGGGTGGGGTGACCCTGTCCTTGGGCAAGGTGTTGCTCTCTGGTCCTCGTGACATTGTCTGGGTGTGATGCTGGTTACTTCCCTGGCTTTCTTCACCCATCAAAGCTTCTGAAGTACACATCCTTTGTATTTCACTGTCACCAGGCAATCTGGTCAGTATAATAGATGGCTGCTGAAATTCAAGTGGGCCCCTGAAGCTGACACAGGAGGTATGTTACATTATGGACTGACCTCTTGCACCTTGGGTTATTTCCTTATTCATGCAGAACAGCTGTTTTGTTCTGTCCTGCATTTCCCGAGGAAGAACAAGAAATAATCAGAGCATTTTGTGGAGGAAAAAAGGGCCTCTTAGCCTATTGAAAGACATGCAAACTCCATTTCATTTTGTCTTACAAATCATCGCTGGAAAAGTTTTGCAGTCTGCTTTTTTTGTTTGTTTTTTTTTGTTATCTGGTGCATTAGGAACAGAAAGCAGTACATTTAATGTTATATTCTTAAATGTGCTGGCATTTATCTATTTAGCCATGTTTACTGGAGTAATTACAAATGAGATTAGGTGTGATGCTTGCTGACCTTTAAAAAAGGACCCAAAACAAAAGACAAAACAGCATTTACAAATGTTATGCTGAACAGACCCTCAACTCGTGATCTCAGTATTTATTCATATAAGGAAAGTGAAAGACTTAATGGAGACAAAAGGTGTTCTGATATGTTCTAGTAAAAAATTCAGCTGAAATGACTTGGAAAGAAAAAAACTCAATGCAATTTTCTTCCGTGGTAACTAAGGGGAAGAAAAACAATTCTCCAATTACAGTTTTGAAAATACAGAATAATCAGTGCTTGCAGCAAAATTAGGATTCCCCTGGTATTTTTCAATTGTGACTTAACTGTTAAACCCTGATTAACTTACATAAAAATACAAGTTTGTTATTTAAATATGAAAATAACTTATGGGTAGCACAAGATAGAAATTGGAACCCAAAATACTCATATTGGCTATTTATCTACTGGTTGCCTTCAATGGAAGAAATTAATTTTAGCACTTGGATATTTTCATGCATTTTGTGGGATGGTTTTATACAATTTCTATAGAGAAAGTGTTTATTTCCAAGTTACACCTCATACACTAAAGAAATTTCTCCTCAGTGGCATTGCAAGCATTACCTGTTGAAGTTCCATGGAAACCCTGCATTCTTGCCCTGCCTGGTGGCTGCCCCATCCCCTTCCTGGTGTGGCAAAAATTCTCTTCCCATCACAGAGGACTGCAGCTGGGGGCCCCTTCAGTTCCAGTTTTTGGGGCAGCTTGTGCCCATGGACGAGTGTGAAACCTGGACAATTTGGGCAGCTGGAGAAATTCATGCTACTTTTAATTTGAGCTGAGGCCAGGGGTTTGCCACAATGGGGTGGCAGTGCTCCTCTGAGGATGGCTATTGGCAAACATTGGCAGATGTGGGATGACTCTATTCCAGAATAGAAAAATTTGCCCAGGTGTCAATATTGCCACAAGTGATGCCCTGCATCTGTCCCTGTCAGGTAGTTCGGTTATGGAGATTGGCTTGGTTTTATCTCCCTTGAGCATCCATATGTATTACAGAGGGATCTTAGTAGTTTTCCTCCATCAGGTGTCTTTTTCACCATGGATCCTGTGCATGTATGTTCCCTTTGGAATGCTTTAATAGCATGGACACAAAAGCAAACGTTTTGGTTGGGCAAAGGAACTATCATGCAGGTTTTAATCCTAATAATTACTTTTAGACTCTTTTCCCCACACCACCTGTTGTGGGCTGTAATTTCTTCTTCCCTTTTACTAGGAACACTGGAACTGCTTTGTCACTGTTGTAATTTTTGTCCCAAAGGCTCACTCTCTTACTCTCCTTTGGATAAAAGCTTCTGCCCCAGCCCTGCATGTGCAAAACTGTATATGCTCACCTCAGTGTTCCACAGACTCTCCTCTGTGACCAGTTGCATTTTGATGGTGCTATCTGATATATTCCGAGACAACTGCCTGTTTTGCTTTTCCAGGGGTCTCACCCTGCCATTCCCATTGAGGTTTGGTCAGGGAGGGACAGTGTGCTGTGGGACAGCATGCTGACTGGCAATAGCCCAATATATGAGTTACAAGTCTCAGGGTCTCTTTTTTTGTCAAGTAGGATCCTCTTGTTTCTCAAAAATAATTCATAATAAAAAGTTAATTTGGATTGCTTGAGCATTTCACTTTTGGACTTATTGTTTGACAAAAAAGTGGGTTCAGTGATGCCCACTGGTAGTAGCTTGCAGTAAGTTTTGAAAAATGGCTCTTGCTTGGCATTTCTTTTTTGTTGCATATCCCGGGTGTGCTGCTTTGTCCAAGTGCTCACAGCTGAAGATTATGGACATTGCAGTAGCAAAGCATAGCAATTATACCCCTTTCCTGTGCCAGCCCAGAAGCTTATCCCCTTGTCCTTTTGTTTCTCTTCTGTGTCCCCTGATAAAAAGGAAAATGCCCCTGGCCTGTCATCTTGGTTTTACCTTTTAAAAGTTCTGCATGGCTTTTTAAATATGGACAGAATTTTCCATGGGTAACTGGAGCCACACGTCATGTCTGCAGGACCTCTGTCCTGAGGCAGACACTGGATTAATGTCTCTCACACAAATTTAGAGGCACATGCAGAGAGGGACAGCAGATCAATGTTTAATTATGCAAATAGTCTTCTAAGCTTTAATATTAAACTGGCATAGACCTGTCAAAACAGCAGTGCCGAGGACAGGCTGTGATTGAGCTGCTGTGCCTTGGTGCTACATTACTGCAAGGGGGCACGGTGCGTGTGGCTGTAGGAGGTCAGAGTCTGGCTGGCAGCTCCTGGCATTGCTGGAGAGCTGTCCAGAGAGCTGAGATGCCCCCTTGAAAACCCAGTGTATGGGTCTGGCTATAGTATGGCTTTGTACCGTGTTTTTTGAAGCTCTCTGTGTTAGTTCAGGCTGTGCATGGCTCACCTGATGTGGATGTATGAAGACGCTTGTCTCTAGTGCTCTCCTGGCAGCTGTGGCTGCAGTGACTTGTCTGGTGAGGGCTGTGAAATGAGAGCTACTGCACTCTGATAAGCCTGTGCTTGGTCAGCTGTTTGTCATGAGGAGCTCTTTTTATTGTGCTGGACTTGATGAGCTTATGTGGGAATCCAGCTATGAAATTTCCTCTTGGTGAGTGCTTTGCCAGGAGGATGAAAGTCAGCTCCCTTCCTTGCAGGGCTTCTCTGCAGTTTTTGGGCACTCCCTTGGAGTCCATGGAGGAACTAGGCTTTCTGGAAGATGCAGATTTGGATGCACAAGTGTTATGATGATGCAAGAAAACTGCACCCAGTTGCCAGACTTGACATGCTTTAAAACAGTTTTTCTTAACTCTTTAATATGGCACCTTTTCTGTTTTAATTCCAATCTTCATGGATTCACTCATACTTCTGCTCGTTTTATCCCTTTGTATTGACGTCCCTGTGTCTCACCAAAATGCTGCTAAGCCCCAGGAATTGCATTACAATGAAGTTTTAAGAAAGCACATTTTTATATATTTTTCCATTTAATTTCTACTTTATTCCATCAGGGGGTTCCCCCCAAGCTTTGATGCTTTAGCACAATGCAGTGGCAAGGCACATAGTTAATATGGCTGATGTGTTTCTCCTAAAAGGGTGGTGTTGAAGCTATGTGGCTCTGCCTTTCCTGTGCTGATTTGTGGGACCTTTTCTGCTGTGGTTGTTTCCACTGTTTCATTTTTAGAGCCTGCTGGATCCTCATGTGGGTGAGCAGAATTGCTCAGCTGTGAGATCCTCTGGGGGACATGGTAGAGAGGGTGCTTTTCTGATATCCTGTTTGCTTGGTGGTTGTGTTCAGCAAGACTCTTGCCTTGCATTGTTAAGATAATGAAGGAGGAAGAGGAATATTGCCTGCTGCTGTGTTAGATTAGGTAATGATTTTCTAGCTCTCACAATCTGTATCAGGTTTGTCTCAGTGCCCACACAGTGCCTTGTTTCACTATCAAAAGAAAGTCTTGAATTATGCAAAGAGTAAGGTACGAGCAGCAGAGCTACTGCTGAGCATGGTTTTACATTGCTTCTATTGAATATTCATTGTAATCGAAGATCACAACTTTGTTTTTTGGAGTTAAAATATTTTTTTGGTAGCTTAGACAATTCCAGCCTACACAGTATGTATTGATACAAATAACTGACAGCTCTGTTGCTCTAGAGCAATGGGTTTTTAGGCAGTAGGCAGAGGAAATGGAAACACAAGTTATGTGGTATTTCAAGTACAAAACCAGGCACTTCAAGGTGTTCATTCTTGTTCTTTGCCAGCTCTCAGTCCAGAAGTCTTTGCTCTTGATGCAGTTCAAAGCCAGAAGATGAGCAAAGGCGTTCCTATACACAAACTGAGATAACTGAGTTTAATTACTATCCACTGTGTTTCTGAGGTACCCATCTGAAGTATTTATTATGAGAAGAGCTGTCATGAGGTGCTTGGTAGAAAATGAGAATAGTTGTCAGTGCAGGTTTGTAGAAATGTCTCCTGCTTAAACACTTGCTGGGGAGGGGGAGGCTGGTTGTGTAATGAAAACACAGCCAAGGTGTCTGGTTGTGAAGGGGGATAGTTAGAAATGAAGTAGAGCCAGGATTTGCTTGTTTGCTTTTATAATATATACTGTGGCACCTGCTTCTCCTTTGGGGTCTGCATGTTTCATTAGGAGGGTTTTATGGTAGAGAGGGAAGGTAATTGAAAAACATTTTGGGTTGTGACAATGAGCTCTTCCCTCTAACACAATCGTATTCTGCTGTTTTCACTCTCAGCTTGCTGACAAGACGGTAAAAGGTAGGGTGTTGTGTGTGCCTTGGTAAATAGTGCCTTACTTCCAAAGGCAGGTAGATAATTTAAACAATGCTCTGCTTGAGAAGGAGGGGACAGAGTGGTGAAGCTTTAACATGCTGATACAGGGAGAGAGGGATTGATGTTTAACCAGGGTGATTCAGGGGATAGACGGGATATGAAAGCTGGATTTCTGGAGGTCCCGTTCTGTTTGGCCCAAGGTGTGAGAGTTTCAGTGGCTTTTGAGGCTGCCAGTGAAATCTGTGCTGAACTGCTGCTTCTGACTGGGGTGCCAGCCCTAGGAAGCAGCTGCTTGAAGGAGGTTCTGAGGATAGGAGGGAATGTTAATTTGCGGATTTTGATCTTTCTGGTGGTTTTGTGTGAAGTAGTGGTATCACAGTGAAGTATAAAAGGCAGCACTGGTGGTTGCTTTCCTTGTTGCTGTTGAAGGAGGACGAGATCTAAGGAAGGATTAGGGATTACATTTCTTTCTGATGCTTGGTGGTAGCTGAAAGCTTAGACTGCAACTCCATCACATCAACAAATGGACATATGTGAAGGTGAGGAAGAATATAGATGTTAGAATAGCAAGCATATGGAGAAAGCAGTGGGGGCAGGAGGGGGAGGGATTAACAGATGGGAGGTAGAAAAATAGTGAGCGAGGTGGAAGGGGAGGAAAAGCCTTTCTGCCAGACACATCCCCTTTTCCATTCCCTAGGAGAGGCTGTTCCCCAGCGAGGAGCTTGGGTACCTGCAGATGGCAGCTGCGACACAGGAGATGGGGTTTGCCAGGTTTCAGGCAGCAAAATAAAGACTAGTACGAATTCACAGGGAAAAACCAGCCCCATTCCTCAGTCAGCAGTCTGTGTCTGTCTGTGCTGCTGGGTCCCTGCTGCAAAAGGGCTTCTAGAGAGCAGAGCTGATCATCAGACCAGGGGCTGTGATGCTTCTCTGTCAGGGCCAGAAAGGAACCACTGCTACATCCTCATAATCCACTTAATTCAAACAGCTGAGAAAGCAGAGGAGATGAGGCACTGCTTCCCAGGTGGCTGATGGCTGTAGCATGGAGAATGAGTTAGGGAACTACAAATGCTTAGAGGCAAGAGCCTGCAAGGTTTCACTGTTCAAACCTAAATCCTTTCAGCTGATCACTGGGTGTAGCCCTGTTGTTGATGGCTGTAACTCTGGGCCCAGACAATGATACATCCATGGTTGCTTGGAAAAGCTCTTAGGGGGAAAAAGAGGTTAAAAACATCAGTATGACAGTGACAAGAACTGTTAACTGAAAAATCAACAAATGGTATTATGAAGGAGTAAAGTATGACCTGGCAAACCCTTTCTCTCATCTCAATGACATCTCTCTTCTCCTCTTTACTGCTTGGCTGTTAAGATCATGCAGACAAAAGGCAAGCAGACAAGAATTTGCAGGGAGTATTAGGAGTAAATGTTGTATTTTGGGGTTTGTGCTGTTTATGGGGTTTCTGGTAGCATATAACAATGCATCTTTTTCAAAACCACCTCAATCCTTGTTGATCTTACTATGACTTACAGAGGATCAAAGTAAAGTGATCTGATAGCTGCAGGTTATATGTGGTGCATTTGAATACATTTAAACACATACTGATACTGCACAGTCACAGTGAGAAAGCTAGGAAAAGCTAGAAGTAGGCTGTTTCGAGAAACATTTTTGATTTGCTGGCTGTTCCCAGCTAAAGCAAGGTGCCTGGTCAGCCATACAAAATTGTCAGATTCTGTGATTGTTTGGTGCTTTGGTCTAAGAAGCCCAGACTGTGTGTGGTGCTCCCCACAGTGTTGTGCATGATGTGTGTGCTCAGCACTGCTGTCACAGGAAGGTATTCATGATACTCATGAGATATCTGCACCAGCCATAAACTCTGTCCATCCAGATTAGGCTGGGCAGGAGAAAAAAAAAGAAAAAGGACACTTTTTAGGCTGTTTTAAGGCCATTTTATGGCCTAGATGGGAGTATAAGAGAATCTCTAACAGATGATCAGATCTGTGCTGTCTGCACACCTTAGGACTGAGTGCTCTTAAACTTTGCTGCTGTATTTGATTGTTGGCCTAACTTTATTTACAGCACAGGTAAGGGCACACACGGTTCTCCAGTCATCCCTTCTGTTTCAAAAAGCAAGAAATTAGGCAACTGTTGGCTTTTGAACTTGTAATGATTAGAAAAATCATGTGCATTTCTGTGTCCTGAGGAAGTTCACAGTAAAAGTTTCTCTGGTGCTTCCTGGTTTGGGAGTGAGCTTGGGCAGACCTGTGGTAAGCTGCCTTATGTGTTCCTCTGTGGCTCTTAGAGCCAATGTCAAAGAGCAATGTCAAAGAGCAATGTCAAAGAGCAATGTCAAAGAGCAATGTCTTAGAGCAATGTCAAAGAGCAATGTCTTAGAGCAATGTCAAAGAACTCAGCTTTGTTACATGAAAGCTTGAAGTGTCTTACAATAATCTCAATTTACAGCTATTTGGAAAGGATGCAGCAGAGCAGAGCAAGCTGGGGAATCCCTGCTGAAGACAGAAATTTGACTTCAAGTAGCAGGCACAAGCTCTTGCTGTGGCTGCTGGAAAGGAGCTCACAGCCTTTATTATTTGATGGCTGAAAGCATCTTACAGGTGTTTGAACTCAGAGCAGTTTGAGAAGAAAGCAGCAGAGTGGAACACATTGTTTGTACGGGTGATATGAGCACATGTGAACCTGGGCTGTTTGCACTGAGGGGTTTGTCATCTCTAGGGCTGCCCACCAGCAGCTGGGCCCACCTCAGCAATCCTGAGCTGCAGGATTTGACTTGGTGCAGTGAAAAAGATAATAAAAACAACAGCTTTAAGCAGAGGGGATTAACATTTGGAAAATGAGGCAGCAGAAACCAAACCAAAAATACCTTTCCCCAGAATAAAGACATGCCATGGAATTGTTCTTCCCTGAAATACCAGCCCTGAGGAGTTTTTACCTTAGGCTGAAGATGTAGCTGTCAAGTTAAATGAGTGTGACTTGATCTGAGACAGTCCCTTTGCTGCAGGTGTGTGTGTGTGAGTCCCTTAGGAGTCAGGACATATCCATGGGGCACAACAAGTAGCAGCCAAGAGCTTATGTAAATATGGAGTGGTGCCTAGGATGAGCTTAGCTAGGGCATCTTGGAAGCAAAAGCATGCTGTAGGAACAAATTTTAACTGGGATTTTAATTCCCTAGACTGATTTGCTTTAAAGGAAGGACGTGGGGATTGGTTGGGAGCACAGTTCTCTGCTAGCACACAGAGCCAAATGCAGGGTCTTAGCATTTCCTCATGTTCTTTATACTGGTCTGGTGTTTCAGAATGAAATTCTGTTCCATACAGTACTTTTGCCCTAAACCTTTGCAAACATACAGCAGTTCTTGGAAAAGAACCACAAACAAATAAAAAAAACCTATAGAGTAATATATATTTTTTCCTATATGCTTTCTGAACTGGCAAGTGTGTTTTGCCAGTGTTTCCAAGCTCCTTATGGATCAGAGGTTCCAGAGATGTATTTAGTTTTAAATGAGACTGTCTTTTATGCATGTGGCCTAAGAAACCTGAATTTAAAGCAAGTACAGGACTGCAGCACCGCAGTGAATTCATGAGACCTGGAAACACCTCCAGGGAGCATTATTCTCCCAGCACTCTCCTGAAAAACAGGTTTCTGTGATTATTGGAGAAGTGTGAAAGCTTATGCAGTAGCCTTGGTGCATTCTCTGTGTGGAAGGGGGTTCAGGGTGCTGGGAAAATGTTATATTTGTCATCTCCAGTGCTTGCTGGTTTTCTGATTCTTGTGACTTTACTAGCATTGTGGCATTTAGTGCTCCTGGGGAAGTCTGATGAATCTGAGGATGTCAGAGTATGAGCATCTCTTAGGCTTGTCATAAAGAGGGAAATGAGGAAAGAAGGCAACATTCAGAGGAAGAAAAAACGAATACATTTCCCAAAATTAATTTTCGAGGTTTCAGGACTTGGTAAGAACATTGTTTTGATGCCACGCTTGCTTATAAACCCAAAATCGTATTTCTTTGTTTTCATTGAGATTTTAATTTGGGTGCAGTTGGTAATACGCTATAAACTTCAAATTAATCCTGTCATCTAGCACATTATTCTGTTTTGTGTCTGCTACTGAACTGATTCTGTTTTCCAAATGTGGTATAAAATTTGTATGTACTTCATGGAAATTGTAAGATATAACAGTGCTTTGTGGAGTGCTGTTCAGTTGATGTGTGCATGGCACAGATGTATTCAGGGGTAAAAGTTCTTTTAGAGGTGCTGAGTGTTACGGTCCTGTTGAAAGATGAGTGAGAAATTCAGCTACACGTTTGTCAGAGCCCACAAAACTTGCCGAGACTGCAGGTATGTGATGTCTGGGCTTTGGTATTAACTAGGTACAGTGCAAGTGCAGGTAGGTATAAGAACTGGAAACAAGAGGTTAGGTATAAAAAAACGACACTAACCTAGAATTCAAGATGATGGAAGAGAAAAATTGTCCTCCCAAAAATACCTCTCTAATTGTCCACTGACAGGAAAACAATGTCCAGGAGAGATTGTTTTCCCAGATGCAGCTGTAAGAAGAAACAAAGTTAAAGCCAAAATCATACACATACACTGTGGGCCTACGATAATGTGTTAAGTATAAAATACACAAGACATCAGAAGTGGTTCCTATCTCCTGCAGATTGTGGGTTGCCTCTTTTCTAAAGCTTCTGCATGTTTACCTGCCAAGTACTAACAACACTTAAGTATATTTGCTGTGTTTAAAGGAAGTTTTTGAATTGGAGGTAAAGGCTCGGGATTATGAAGTTCCAGCAAACTTCCTCGGTGCTGAAAGAGCTCACAACTTGTGATCCTGGGGTGCTATTGAAGTTATTCTCTGGTTATCAGAGATGATCCAGACTCTGGAATGTTTCCTGGCTCTTGATTGCCTTGTCATTTTGCCAGACATCAGTAGCAGGCAAGGAAAGGGTTTCTTCTGTCTCTGTCTGAGATACAGAACTGTGACTTCTGCTCTGTCCCAGGTGCATCCTTGTGCAGGTGGGTAAGTGGGAGCTTTCCTTCTGCAGATACCTGGGATTTGCAGGGAAGAGTGTCTCCACAGCCTTGTTTTCAGCTTTAGGTCGATATGGCTTAAGTTTTCAAGGGAGCCAAGGTGGCTTTCCTGCTGGGAGAGTGATCAAACTGCTGTACTGTCTCACTGATGTCCCAAAGTCAGTGAGTGACCTCATAGTGACTAAAGGAGCCTCGGTGGCTGGGAGGTGGCTGCTTTCTGCCCCTTCTGCCACTCCTCTGAAGAGCTGATGAAAGAAATGCCATTGAGAAGGGGGTTTGGACCTGCTGCAATGCAGTAATGGATTATTGAGAAGCAGCAGTACCAGGGAGCATGAATGTGATTTTCTCCTGCATGACTTGGCTGGAGATCAGCTGTGTGCTTCTGTGAGTAGGAACATTGTCGATTTAAAATGGCCTGGCTGTTGGGGCCATATTACATTGGTGTATTGCAGTGGTGGTAGCTCAGATCTATCTTTTCTTGTAAACTTCAAGTTTAAACTCTGAGAAGACTGTAGAAATTTAAAAGTCTCCCCCCTGCAGACTTCATGGATCTTGAGCTGTGAGCCATACTTGATAGATAAGCAAAGCAAATGCGTATTTGCTTTTCATTCATCCTTTTTTTTTTTTTTTTTCCAGCTGGAAGAGCTCTATGCAGCTTTAAATGCTGTTGCATCTCATTTGTAGTTGAATATAAGTTGATGGTGATGGATTAGGTGTCAGGTAGCTTGTGAGGACAACTACCTGGCAATGACATATTATTAACAGTAGTTGAAATGATTGCACTCGTTCCAGAACAAAAGGTGGAGCTCTATCTATTTTTAGCTTGCATTTCTGAACTATCTGACTGGAACTTAGTTCTGGGAGGCCATAAAATAATTGCAAGTTTTCTTTATGATGGTCATTAGGGTGTGATAGTTGTGGGGTATTTTTAGGTGATACTGTTAAACCAGAGGAGTTGAAAGCTCACCCCTCAGCTAATTGTTTGTGATTTTAACTTTTTTTTTAGTATTTGCTTAATTTCTTTTGGAAAGGCTGAAGATTAAAATATCTATGTATATACTTAGGCAGCCATTTGCTGTGGCTGGTGGTAATGACATCAATATTTCTGCCATTTTCTAAACTGTTTCCTTCAGGTAAGACTGTCTGAAATGACTTTAAAACATCTTTTTCCCCAGCTCCCGAGAGGGAACATCATGGTGTTGGTGGCTGTGCTGCCCCCAGGGCCTGAAGATGGTGTGTGTGCACATGTGTTTATCTGGAGTGTTCCTGCAGGTCCCAGGACAGGGCTGCAGCCAGAGCCATCGGCTGTGAACTGTGTTGCCTGAAGGTTTCCTGGGACCACAGCACCCATGAGATCAGGAGCAGAGGTACGAGGAAGAGAAGCATTTAGCAGTATTTACCAGGGGTTCTCACCAAACCAGAGTGAGCCCTGACTTCCCCAGTAACATGGGGGGATCTGCTTCCTTGGATGTCTCTGGTATTTTGTTTGCCTCATCAGTGGGCCCCACCTGAAGCACATTATGGGAAATAAGAGCTCAAAATGATCAGACTACAACAGGGTGCTGTGAGATGTTTACAGTAATGCCGGTGCTGCAAGAATCCATGGGTTAGGAGGAAAATGGCGACTTCAATTAGTTGCTGAGAAAGGGAATTACCATCATTTAGTGCCTGACTGACCCATTAAAGGCTGAATGTGAGAACATTTGTTCACTGTTTGTTGTGGGGGTTTGTCCTCTCTTTTTCTGTTGTTTTGCTTTTCTTTGGAATGTATTTTTTTCTTTTTAGAGTAGTTTGGGAGAACTGACTATGGGAGGCTGAGAAGATCTGGTGACTCAAAGGATGTTTTTCCAGTTGCTCATGCTGGAAAGTTTTTGGGTTTTTTGTTTGCTTCCTCCCTGCCTCACTCCACACCTCTGGGAGCCATTACATTTTATAAGGATTGTTGCTTTGGAAAACGTCAGGTGGTCCTGTGGCACTTGCTGCCAGCCAGCCCTACAGGAGCTGGGGAACCTGGCTGGGAGAAAGCCAGGGAAGGGTGTGGAGAGGTGATGTGGAAATCCAGGTTGGCAATTCAGGTGCATAGGAGGGATCAAGGGCACAGTTTAAAGGGTCTGCAGAGGGATGAGCTTGACTGATGGCTCTTCCCTCCCACCCCATTCCTGTGAAGAACATCTGTACTTGGGGCTTGCAGCAAAGGACAGTCATCCTCTTGTGTATGCTGACCCCTTGTACACACACCTTTGCACAGTTTAACTTTGTATCGTTCTGAACCTCTTTTCTGTCTTCAGGGGAACTCCAGGTAGTACTGTGTTTTTGAGTTGTTTTTCTTCCTCATGTGTGGGGTCGACCATGGCAGCACAATGTCCTGCCAGTGTCTCTTGTCCTCTCTGGGCTGGGCATTCCTCTGCCACCAGATCACTCCCTAGAGCTGCAACAAGAAATGTGGTGGTGTGCTGGGGAGGAAGTGGCACAGCTACAGCTGGATGTCTCCCTCCTAGAAGCAAAATGAGAATGAGGAAAGCAAGGGATAATTACAGACTGGTTTGCAGTTATGTCAGTGACCAGGTTACCAGGTATAAAAGGAATGATGAGACAATGTTAATTGAACCTGACAATGGTGTCTTTTAAAATCAAAATAGAAGGGTTTTTGCTTCAGTTTCTCAGGAAGTTTTTTGTGATGCTAGGCTCTCAAGTGCAGAATGAACTGAACACTGCTGCAGTGTCCTAATGATGGAACTTGTCCAAGCACTCAGCTTTAGAAGTAGTCTATGGAAAGATGGCTGTGTCCTGGCCATCAGATTAAAAAAACAAAGACCCTGAGATTTAAGGCTCAAGTCCTTACTCCCCAGGGCAATAATTCTACGTGGCATTTGTAGAATGGCAATAATTCTACATGGCACTTGGAGCCATGCTCAAGACGTTGAATCTCTTTCTTCTTAAGTATGAAAGATGGAAGTAAGATTTGAAAACAAACACAGAAGAATATCTGGTTTGCAGGACACTTGATATAGGAAAAAAAAAATATTGAAAGTGGCTTGGTGTTGCTTTTTTATTTAGCTGTTTCTGTTTATGCCAACGGAACCAATTTGCAGGATTTTCTTAAAAATGTTTTCATGTGCAAAATTTAGGTCTTATAAATGAAAATTCAAGTGGGACAATATTAAAGATAGAAATTTTTATTTATTGGCATAACAAGTTTGGAACAATGTCATCCAATTTAGGGATTGGCAGAGAAGAGTGAAACATCACTGAATCAGGGTATTACTTATTTCCTATAAATGTTTTGTTACAACAATGTTCATTTTAATCTTTTCCTACTGTAGTTTTGTACAGATGTTCATCTGCCTCTTGCAGTGTTTAATATTTACATACTGGAAGAGCAATTTAAATAGGTAATAGATTAGAGTGTAACCCTCAAATTTTGTTCATAACAATGCAAACTATTGGATGGCAACAATTGCAGATATATTCCTTGGCTCTGCAGGATGTTGACTCATTGGCTTGGGACAGAGAGCTCACCTTAAGTGACAACAAACATTTCATACTTAAATATTCATTGAGCCAGATGAACAAAAAGAGCTTCAGCATTTAATTTTATTTCTTTTTGATTTATGGAGAGGTCTTATGCAGACTGATGGCAGTCCTGGAGAGAGATCCAACCTTGCTGGAGCAGAATCCACATGCAGATTTTAATCAGGAATGACACCTCCAAAGCAACCCTGTGTGCAGTACCTCTGAGACCTGTACCCTAACTGCTGCTCACAGTGGCATGGAGGAGGAGGAGGAGGTGAGCAGGATGTCGAGCAGTAACTGCTCACACATGATAATGTGTGGAATTTTCAGAACAAATGAAAGCATTTGTTTCTAAAAAGAAATTTCTGCCTATGTTTTAATTAATTCCTGTCTTTTCTGCTCTTCTGTGTGGTTATGTTGTCAGAAGGATTAGCTGTGAAGAGAGCTAAATGAGAAGGCTTTTCTGTGAGGAAGAAGAAACTGGAAGTATGTACCCATATTTTGTAGTTAAATGGATTATACCTGTCAAGACGTGCTCTAGCTAGATGATGAGTAAGGCTGGGTTACAAACAGGAGAAACTGTGGGTGATTTAGGAAGTGTGGAGGGTTTTTTTCGGTGCTTCTGGAGAGCTGGATATCTTCAAGAGTAATGTCACTGGTTTGGGGTCAAAAACAAAGGCTTAGTTGCTGCAGAAGGGGTGTGTGGGGTTTGCTGCATCTGAAGCAGCTTGTGGGCAGCCTGGGGTGTGCCACATTGTAGGCAGTGGAGTGGGGAAACCCCCAGAGGTGCAGTGTTATGCATTTATTTCTCCCATTGATTTTTGTTATGTGAATGGATTTGTTAATACTGTATCACAAACTGTGCTGGCTTGGTGTAGAAATCTTCTCCAAAAGAGTTACCAGCTACTTCTAAACAGTCTTCCAGACTAGACATCCTGAAGAGTTGAGGTGACCTAGGAAGTGGTTATAGCCTCAGATGGAGTTACCATTGCAACTACAATAACTCAACTGCTCATTATCAAATTCTCCAGCTCCCTGAATTGCTGACCTCGCTCCTAAGCTTTCCTTAAGTGCAACTTTTGAGTCCCTGGCATAAGAAAAGCCTCAACAGCTTTTAGTTGTCTTTCTGGCAACTTCTGTCAGAATTTCTGACTAAACTTCACAGCTTCCAGCTTCTTTCTTGGCACTAGCTTTAGGGAGTTGAGCCAGCACTAATGCCAGCCCCATGCCAGCCCCATGCCAGCCCCATGCCAGCCCCATCAGGTCTGCACCTGCCCTCAGGCTGTGATGGTTGCTGTGATGCTGATGGTGCTTCTGGTGCTGAAAAGGAGCCTCCTTACAAACCAAAAATAAGAGTCAGTTGGCATGCTCAGCTCCTGCTGCTGCAGATAAGCTCAAGATTTCTGGAGGCTGGCCCTGAAGTGGCAGACTTTCCACTGCCACAGAAACATGAGGGTCAGTAGTAAAGACTAAGAGAAGTCCATAGTAAAGATGCCATTGTTGTGAAGCCCCCAAACACCAACCCATGTGAGGAGTACCTGCTCTGGCCTGAACCTACTGAAGAAAGAAAATGTGCAAGTTAGCATTTTAGGGGTAACAATTTTCTGATACGTATTGCTTTCATGGGCTAAAACCAAGAGGTAATGAATGTTTATCTGGGAAGTACAGCAGAAAATTAAAGGGGATTTGGAGATTGTATGTTAGAAGAAGAAAGTTTAAGTTTTATCTATGCAATTTTCTGAAAATAAATGCACCCACACTCCATAATCCTTAATCTTTTATGCTCTTTTTAATTTCTACCAGTTGTGAAAACTGGAGAACAGAAACTGGTTTGTTATCATTTTTTAGCCAAAAAGACTTCCTAGAGTAAGAAAAAAAGTTAAGAAATGTCTATTGTGCAAGACTAGTAGATCTTCTTGCAAACTAGGACAGTGTTTATAAGGCATAGCATAGGCCTGGCCATTTGACCCTTGCTGGGTTGAACAGGGGGCTGGGATTTACCTGAAGGCAAAGCTGAATTAGAACTGGGTTTGTCTCTACCAGGAAGCACAGTCTGTAGTTGTCTCAGTAGATACAGGGTGAAATGGAGATGGAAAGCACAAGCAGTGGTTTGTGCTAATGCTATGTGCAAGGTAGAAGAAAAGTAAACTGAAAGACTATCAGATAATAGAAATACCCAGTCATGATCTTCCTGTTTGCAGTAGGGTAAACTGCAGCTCTTCAGAACAAACGTAAATGTCAGAAGCCTGTGGGTGAGATGGGGTTACCCAAAGGTTAGGTACAAAAACAAAGCTTCAGTGTGTTGAAGTAAGTGGTCCTCATGTGGAATGCTAAAACATTTCCCTTCTGTCAGTTCAGTGCTAAACAGAAACTGTAAAATCAAGTGTTAAAGTAAATCAGATGGAGCAATGTATGTTTGGCTGCTTATTGCTGACACCTGGCCATAGTGAAGGCTGCAAGGGTTTGATGGGTATCAGCAGGCTTCTGCATTCCTACAGTCTTTAGAGTTAATGAGATTACTGGATTGTTGTGTGAAGTATTAAAGACAGCTAATACTGTATTTACAATGCCAAGGTACCAGAGGTGTGGATAGATGAGATCGGAGTATCGGAGTGAAGGTATGAGACTTGTAAATGGAGATATATATTTCAGAGATTTTGTCCATTTACTCTACTACTTTTAGAGAAGAGAGATGATCTATTAGAGTCCAGAAATGACACTAGTAATCTACATTTGAAATGCATACCCAAATCTTATTTACCATTGTCCTGTGCAAGGAATTTTAATTATCCTCTAAGGTTTAAAGGGAAAATACAGCCAGGAAAAAAAAAAAAAAAAGAATAATGGTACAGTAAACTGGCTTTTTCAGACATGTTTCAGCAGTAACAAAAGGGAAAATGTGGAAATGTGCGAGCAGCATTCATTTTTTACTACAGTACCTTGTGGAAGCAGTATACGAGAACCATTAATATTTTATTACAGAGATCTGTAACTGTGTTGCAGTTGACTGATCTGACTGTATGATAAGAATTAACTTAACAAAAGGGTGTTTCTCAAGTACAGTCCTGGCTTTTTTCTTTCTTTGTTTTCATGGCCAGTTGTTAAGCTGTATCCACCGAGCGCTGTGTTGTTATGCAGGGTTTTCTTTGTCACACCATGCCTTTCTGTGTACACGGTGCCCATGGTGAGGTGCCTGAACAGAGGGAATCCAGCAGCCAGGCACAGGTGAGCACCTCCTCTGCTCCACCACTGGCACCCCTCTCGGAAGCCTTGACACTGAATGCAGGGCTCTTACTGAGAATGGCTCTGGGGGACACCCTTGGGCTCTGATCTGATTCTGTGATCCTGCAGATCACAGGTGGGTTTCTGTGCTTGCTTTTTTGTTTGCTTTTTACTCCAAAATTACATGGATTTAGGATAGATAAATTCATCTGAGTAGCCATGTTTGAGTCAGTGGGAAGCAAGAACCCTCTTGGTGAGACTGGAGCTGATACATGCTGGGAACAGCCATGGCAGTGTAATTACAAAATTTTATTGTTAACTGACTGCATCATATATGCTCTCATTTTTATTATGTTAATAATTTTCAGTGGTTTGAGCTGTCTTCTGTGTAGTCTGGTTGCAGAAGTTTCCCCAAAGAAGCCTTTAATAATTTTCACTGTTGCTTTCTTTAATCTCTGTATAGGAAGAATCACGTTACTGCATTACTTTTTTTTTGTGTGTGTTTGAACCCAAGCCTTTGGGATACACTTGATTTCTCTGATACCCCATCCTTGCTTTTCCAAGAGTGAGTGTACTAGATGGCTTATTTGAAAAACAGCAGCTGACAAGTGTGCTTGGTTTCATATTAAACTATCATTCCTCATTTATTTGAGTCTATCAAAGATACATTTGATATGAAAGACCTAATTCTGGTGCAGTCTTTCCTGGTAAGGTTTAGTCGTGTGCTGACGCAGGGACTTAGTCACATACATAAGAAGTTATTTAATAATAGAAGAAAATTACTTTGAAAGAAATGCCACATGTCTATGCTTAGAAATACTTTTCTTAAATTGAGTCCAATTGTTATAAGCTTCAAATGCCATAAAAAAAAAAAAATCAAAAAATCACAGCTTAGCAGAACTTGATATCACTAGCCAGATAAATTCCTTCCATCTGTTTCAGCTGAAGGGAGAGGAGGCCCCTTGCATGAATGCAGGTGTCAAAAGGTCTCATATTTGCCTTAAAATCCATTTCCTTGTCCATAGGTTCACAGAGGAGAAAAGAGGTGTAGGGTGTGAGAGCAGACAGCAGTAACCCGTGGTGCCCACTGTGACCTTGTAAAGCAATTTAGGCCCAAATGTGCAGAGAATTTCAATGACAGTGATGCACAAAGAGATGCTTGGGGGCTGCAGTAGCCTCATTTTTCCCTCACTACTATGAGGGAAGTGGTAGTTCCTTACCTGTATTTCCACCTTTTGTGGGTGCAGGGTGGTTACATGGGCTTTAAGCAGTGGCGGGTGCAGTACTCTGATGTAATTTATTTTTTTGCACGTTTCAGCAATATACTGTGCAAGTGAGTTACCAAAATAACCTGGAGCCCACCCACAAATCCAGATGAGAATGGATTGTTTTCATCAGTTCTCTCTCTTTTTTTCTTTTTTCATCCCACCAAGTCTACTCCTCCACAGTTTAGTGAAGCAGGGATGTACCTTCTGCCCCTGACATAATGCAGCATGGCTCAGGAATACAGAGCCAATTTGTCTGAGTGACAGTATGAAAACTCGATACAACTACAAAATAGATTTTTTTTTTTCCATGCAAGTGTCTGTTATACTCTTCTTATCTGGATCAATACACACAACTCACAGAAGTGACCATCAACATAAAGTGAAAGTGTTGGTTCTTTTAGGCATGGGATTATTAATTTTTAACTTGGTACTGCTGCATCAAATGGCATGTGATTTAAGGGTTAATAAGTTATTTGTATTTTTCCTTTCAACTGTAAATGGAAGAGTTTTCAGACACCATTAAGTCTTTAAAAACAATTCTTTCT
Source organism: Poecile atricapillus (assembly GCF_030490865.1). Lineage (NCBI taxonomy): Eukaryota > Metazoa > Chordata > Aves > Passeriformes > Paridae > Poecile > Poecile atricapillus. The sequence continues at coordinate 3,057,842 of NC_081254.1, forward strand.
GAATTTTGTGCTTTTGAAGCATGCCAGAAAATTTCTTCTTAAAACAAACCTCATGCAATTCTTGCTTATGGAAATGGAATGTCGTATTGAGAAGCTAGAATAACAACTGCCAACACGTGAGGCAGGATATTTTAATATTTTTCTAGTCTCTCTTCATCTACCAGCTGTGTTATCATCCCTTCCCCTTGGGAGCACAATTCAGGGTGTCAGTGTGACACCCATCCTTTTTCAGGGCTGCCACAGAGAAAGAAGTTGTCACCTGATGGAGCAACTTCAGAACTTCTTCAAATCCCAGGACTGTCCAGGTGTAGATTTTGTTCTTTTATTTCCCTTTCTCCTCAGGCACTCTCAATCCATATTGTACTTGTGCATGAATAACATCTAGTTTGCAAAATTATTGACTGCTACAGAATTGCCCTAGTTAGTAAGCAGAACCACTAGATCACGGAGAACTGGGATTTTCCCCCTTCTCTGTAGTGTTGATAAGTTATTGATTCCAATTCCAGCTATAGAAGGTGATTTTCTGTGGATTTTTTTCATGCATCACTCTGAGCTCAGGTCCTGAGGCAAATCATTTCCTGCTTTGCTGTCTGTCAGTGTCAGTAGCCATAAAGATAGAGTCTTTGGGGCAGCTGCTCAGAGGGAGCACGGTGCTTGGTGTGGGGTGGCCGTGCTGTATGCCCCGCAGTGCTTCCTTCCCTCTGCTCCCTCGGTTACAGCTGCAGAGGCTGTTCCTACTGCTGCCTGCAAATGCCATCCAATCTTCTCTGCAGTATGTCTGCCAATAGTCTGGGTTTGAGTCTTTTAAAATGATCCTTTGGTTTGCCTAGGATGTAATTTCCTTAACTGGCAGGCTACCGTGTTCCCCTGTACTGCTCCTAATGTGGTGACTTCTCAGTATTTGACCCAAAACATGAATATTCTTCTCTTGACATCTTCTGTTCAAATTGGATAAAGCACAGCTTGCTGCTTTGAGTGTCCTTTCCTGTTTGCCAGTGCTGCTGGCATTGAAAAAGGGCAAATCCCATTTGTGCTCCCACACGTAGTGCTGTCAGGTAAAAACCCTTTTACCTTTTTGCAATTGTGGAAAGACCCAGATTCAGAAGCTCTCCACACATGGCAGTCTGGGTATGTGAAGGCAGGGTAGACCTTCCTGTATGCTCTGAAAGATGCAAGAGCAAAGCATCCTAAGCAGCAGAGGTGCACCTTTGCATCACCTGTTGGGAAAGCAGTTAGTGGTAAAGGTTGTAACTATAACACACACTCCAGTGTGTGTTCCACAGCTGGCAGCAATAGTGAAAATTGTGGGCTTGTGCCACTGACAGTGATTTCTTGTGCCCTGGGTTCAATAAAAACCTCACACTACTTTCACTGACGTAGTTAATATTTTCTCAATCCGTGTCAACATGCCTGTGTTCAGAATCTGACTCCTCTGAATTAGAAACTGGATGATTTCAGCAGCAAATTTTTCTAGGCAGTCACTGAGTTGACCTAAACCATTTTTAACATGGTGATTTAGAGGCAAGAGGCAACTTCTGTGTACTTTGCCATATCCTGAATCATCTGTGCTTGTTCTCCTCATAGTTACACTGTGTCGTTTCAGTAGAAGTACTGTAGCTGAAGCATTTAAACTCAGCTCCAAAAGCCCTTTGAATATTCTTGTAAGAAAAGGTTGCTTTATAGGAAGATAGAGCACGAATTACTACCAGTCTGGTGCTGACATGGAGATTTGGCACTCCATCTGGAGTGCTTTCTTTAAAGAGGTATTTCTATAAATTCTGCCCTGTTCCTGATGAACAGGCAGTCTCTGTTGTCAGTCTCTAACCATAGGCTTGTCAGGCGTGATAAAGGCAAAGGAATATATACAGTGTGCGTTGGCTGATTGCACATTGTCTGGAGCTGTATAATTTTCCTACACTGTTATTGCTTTCAAGTGATTTATTTGTGCAATTTCTTGGGGAAACTCATCTGCAGGTTTCAAAATGCACAGTGTTATGATCTCAGGGATTTATTCTCACTGTGTAAGTGGGGACTCAGTGTCATCTATGAAACTATTCTAAGATAGCATGGAGAACTAATCAAGACTGCTTTTAGAACACGGACCTCAGCAGTATGACTGCAGGTTTATATTAACATACCTGATGTATAAAATGTGGCTGGAGAGCAGTTGATAGTCTAAGAAGCAGCACTGCTTTTGGATAAAAAATATTGAACATAAGGGGCAATGAACAGAAGGTTTTAGAGGTGTATGGTGTAGAATTTCTTTTATCTCTTGACAATAAATGTCTTGTTTTCATGGTAAGTACTGTCTTTTTCATCCCCTGCAGGAAATACTTCAACTCTCATGGAAATAAGTAGGGAAAGTAATCATAGTTTCTTATTCAGTTTTGCCCTCAGAGGAAGGAGACCAACTTTTCTTTCAAGACTATTCATACTGTAATTGAACCAGGGTAATTACTATGCAAACAATACCTACTTTTCTCATAGCTTCAGGAAATTTATGATCTCATTATTTGTTTGCTTGTTTGTTTCCTACTGCCTGCAAATCACTGGCTAGATAAAGATTAGTTTTGTGAATCCTTTGATAGTTTGGTCAATACATTTCCTCTGCAGAGTGGTAAGGTCCTGGCTGTAGGAAGGGCTGGGCAGTTTAAGATGCCAGCTTGTTGTTCTCTGATACTTTATTATTCCTTGGCTGTGAGAAATAAGTGCCTTTTCTGGCTGGTGTGGAAGAGCAGGCCATGTGGCTCAAGCTCTCTTAAGTTGCCTGGAAGAAACCTGAAGGAGTTTGCTATATTAATCTGTTTTTCCTTTGGGACAAAATTTCATGGACTGCTGTTGAGATATTTTCTTTGTGGCTTCTCCAGCTTTTTATATTTGTCAAACATCCTGAACTCAGTAGCCTTCTCCCTGGGCTGTGGGATGGAAGCATTTCTGCCTGTAAAAACAATACTTTATATAGAGAAAAAATTTCCTTTCCTTTGCAGGAGGAAGAGACAGTGAAATTACTGGGGTAGCATGGATACATTGGGAAAACATAATTACTTGCTTTTTCCGTGCTTGGAAATGTGGTGCTGTGATACAAGGAAGTGACTCCTGTAGTTTTACAAATAATGGTTGGATTTTTGTTTCTCTCTAGTCCAGCCTCAAGCACTGCCCTACCTGCCTACAAGGCTGTTGTGGGGAGCAACTCCTGTCTCCATAGTGGCTCCTTTTGAGGAACAAACTCCACACCAAGCATGTTGGAGCTGTGACAGATGACCTTCCCTCACCACTGCCTTTCTTTCAAGATGGGCAGCATTGCTGGAGAGGTTTTTTCCAGCTGACACAGCATGTTTTATTTACTGCAGGAAGCAGAAATATCTGTGTTGCTTGGTCTGATTACTTCAAATCATGTTCCCCCCTACTTTTGTTTTATTGGCTTGTTGGTCATGAAAGTGCAACCTCCTACTGTTTTGTCTTTGTTGCTCTATAAATTACTGAATATTGCCACATTTCAGCAATTCCGAGCCAGTCTGTGGTTGAGGTTGTAGCAAGCAGGTGTTCTGCACTTTTATGTTCTTTACTTTCAACTTAGTGATTGTATTTTCTGCTGATAGTAAAAAATGACAGGGATTCTCTGGATCCTGAATTTGTGACTGTTTTGATCCAGGTAGAGAATTCAAAAGGAAATATTCTATTTAAAGAGGAATAAATGCCAAAGTAGCAGTACTGGAGCCCCAGTTTGGGATCATGGTTAAACTGCAGAACCAGAGTCCCTGTGAGAGCTCTGACACTTGAAGTCCAAATAACTAACAATTAGGATTACTTCATACTTCCCTCTTTCAGATCAGACATTATCTTTTCCAGTCTTCCATATTGCTGAAATGCCATGAAGTAGCTGTGTAAAAACCAAAGATGTGAATGTTCCTTAGTTTTGCATTCCTGTCTGCACAGGCCCTTTCTGCTCCTTAGCATCTCCACAACACCTCCTCAGCTGAGACTCTCTTATTGAACCCTCAGGAGAGGATGAGGACTTGAGCTCCAATGCCCAGAGCAACCCAAAATCTTTCAAATGCTGGGGAAAATGCATTGTTCCCCATAAGTGTCTGGTAGTGGTGAGTATGTGCTTGTGAGTTCATTTTGGGTATGAGGTGTCCTTCATCTCTATACCTCTGTTCTCCATCTCTGTCTGTCTTCTGTACCTAATACCCCCTCAGTTTCCCCAAGCTGAGAAAATTCCTTCCCTTACACATTCCCAAGTGTGCTGATGCCCAGCTCAGCTTGTCTGTAGTGAGTCAGTATTTGTCAGAGAGCAAACACGTGCCATCCTCTATTAGGTGTACACTAGAGGGAGAAAAGAGCAGTATCTCCCTGTCTGTATTATCCTGTATTAACTGAAACCACAGCCTTCTTGACCAGTTCAAGTCCCATCTCAAATAAGGAATGGACAGCTTATAAACTGTCTGCATTAAACTTACTTGCTGGTGACTGGGTCCTTCCCCAGGGACCTGGTTTGGTCCTTCCTGGAAACAGGCAGTTGCAGAAAACAGCATTTTCCTTGACTGAGTTTCTAAGTTTCAGTCTGCCTGAACCATCAGAAACGTCCATCCTCTTTGCTTTAGGAACTCGAAGCTTATTTTTTGAGTGACTAAAAAACCCACTTTAGCATGTTTTATATGCACCCCAGTCCCTCAGTCTCCTCCATTAGCAATTCCTTCACTACCCATTCTCAAGAATAATTTTTCACATTTTGTCACAGAAAATATGATCTCACTGTCATCTCTTTTGCTTTAAAATAAAACAGCCAGCCTTCAGTCAGTTTCCCTCACTCCATCCTTTTGCCTTTCACCCTAAAGCTTAATGAACTGCTCTGTGGTGTCTTAATGTAGATTTTTTTCCAGTTCATCCTTATTTCTGGACTAAAATACCTTCAGCAGTGGCACACTTTTGCTGGAGATCTAACTACATTTACAGTTTTTCTGTTATGTGCCATCTCTGGAAATCGCACTCGGGGTATTTCGCACGCTTAGTAGATGCAAGCTAAGATTATAGAATTTTGGACAACTCTCTGGTAATTCAGTTAACAAAATTCAGTCCTTTGCCATTTCCTTGCTAAAGGTCGCTTTCTTTTCCTTTTTTTTTTTTTTTTTGGGTGCTGAAGACAAGACCACTCAGTGTCTTTGCCATGTCCCAGGCTACAAATGTGACTGCTGTTTCAGTGTGTTCCTCACTTCCTAATGCAAGGACAGCTACACTTTGCTGCTACATTCTGTGTAGCAACATTTCTGTGTCTGCACAAATACAATTCTCTCTCAAATTTCTTGCCTTGTTAATTTAAGCACTTCACTCTTTGCGTGTCTTAACACTTTATCCCCCTCTATCTACAGTCATTCTGCATTTTTAAGACCCTTCCAGGCTGCCCAGTGAGGCTATGGAGCTGGTACCAGTCTTCCTTACCCTCCTGCATAACCTTCTCTTGTGTTTCTTGCCTGGGGTGGGCAGAGTTCCCTGTGACTCCTGCAGGGGAGCTCTGCTGCGTGCCTCCTAGGCTGGCATTGAAATTCCCCCCAGCAGTAAGGCTGGTGTGGCAGCCAGTGTGTCACCCTGACCTGGCTCGTACCTGTGCTGATGTTTGCTAGGAACTGGCATTTGAGGGGACAGCTTGCCTGGCTTTAATCACCCAAAAGTGAAGTCTCAGTAGCGAAGTACTGCTATAATATGGACAATGCAGCTTACTTGGGAAGATTCTGGGTTTATCTGTGTCACATAAGCTCCTCCTGAACAAATTGTTTAGGCTGAAAGTATTTTATACATTTTATACATGTAACTTGAAATGAAATCAAATTGTTTTCATAGATCACACTTCCCTTTTATTGCTCTTTGTTATTTGGGGGCATATAGTAGCTTTCTGTAAAATGTCATCTTAATTACCTTCTCTGGATATACCCTATAAATTCCCACAAGTGCTTTCAAAAGTGAAAGCAAAGGCATATTTTTCTTCTATCAGAGCTTGCTCAACAAACTGCCTGTACCTTTTCTGTAGGGCCTTGCAAAATGGTGTTATGTCAAGAAGAATAATGCTATTTAATTTATGAACCATTAATATTTATTGCACATGCAATCACTGGCATTTTATGTGAGAGACCTGGGCAGCAGTTCTTAAAATTGGAAAGAGGTTATATATTTACCCAGGCTACCCAGATAATTCATACGGGATAATTTTTGATTTGTTTATTCCTTGGTGTTGATAAATTTCCTGAGAGTGGCCAGTGAGGTTGGTTTTTTAAGCTTATTTGCTAGCTTGTAATGAATTGCTCAAAAATTACTAAAAATAATTCAACTCCTTTATTATTAGGGTTCTATAAGTGTGTTGAAAAAGGCCTGCTTATATTGCTACACAATTAGGGGGCTGAATCACAAAATAAGCTGAGTTGGAAGAACCCCCCAAGGATCACTGAGTCCAACTCCTGGCCCAGCAGAGCATCCAGTCTTGCTTCTGATTTGAGATCTGCTTCTGTCCCACACAGATCAGGACTGGGGGCTCCTTACAGTGTGAATTGCACAAGGGGCATCCAGAGACCCCGGTGTGTGATGCTGCTGCCCCAAACCACACACCTGAGTCCACACTGTGCTTTTGCAGGAACTTGCACCAGGACTTAGCTTTATAGTGAATCCCCCTGCAAACTCAGTGGGAAAACTTGCCCAAAAGAGGGCTCTGGTGCCACAGGATCAGCTTTTCAAAACAATGGGGTTAATCTGGGGCATGAATCAGGTAGACCTGCAGGTATTTGTGGAGCAGGTTGCCTGAAATTACATGTAACAAGGTTTTAAAATTCAGGTTATTTTGGTTTCTCCTGACACATGTCTGCTCTTCTCAGTTCCTGAGGGGAAGTAATATTATTTTCTCCAATCAGGTTCTGGTTGCAATGTAAGTTTTATGTCCCAAAGTATTTTATGTGACTTACTTTAGAATTAAAAGTTTTTCTGCTTCAAAGAAGGTTCCAGCCAGTAGATTACATTGGGAGATCCTGTATAATCTGATGATGCTTTTGTGGCTGATAGCCATCAATATAGAACATGTGGAAATTCCAAAGAGTTTTGATAAATGTTTGGGGGTTTCTTTGGTTGTTTGCTTTTTTTAAATAGTGCTACTTGCATCTGTAACAGACTAGAGTCTGTGACTGTATCACTGAAGAGATTGATAGAGGAATATTATTTCTAAGATACTGATAGAAATGCAAATTTGGTTCCCATGCAAATTGGAAACCTTGAAAGCAACAATATTGCAGCCCATTAAAAGACTCAGCAGTGCAGTAGTCAGAGCTGAAGTGCTGCAGTGATACAATTCTGGCTGATATTGATATAAGAACACAGATAAAGGAAGCTTTCACTACGTGCCTGCATTATACAAAGGGATTAATTGTGCTTTGATCTAGGTATTATTTTGATGAATTATTCCCAGTAAGATATTCACAGAACTAGAGGGACTTCAAGATTGGCAAAGCTCGTTACCAACTCGTGCATAGCGTCTGTGACAGGAGTCAGAACTTTTAAATAGAAAATGAAGAAAAAATTAGAAAGATGTAATCTTTTAATTCCAGCAAGATATGTCAGTTGTTTTGTGGAGCTGGAAGAGATTTGCTCATTAAGTTTGAATAGGGAGAGCAGGTAAAGCAATGCAACATAGTTGTTGGCGGCTTCCACACTAACATTTAACAAGCTGATTTTTCTGATGTGGAGAAGCAGCAGCATTTTATTTGGTTCCATAAGGGTGCATCAGAAGCACAAAGCTGTGCTTTTGAGTTATGAGGAAAGATGAACATTAATAAACAGGCAGGTCAAAAAACACTATAATACAGAGGATTTTGTTATTCCTTCAACATTTGTCACCAGATGCTAGCCTTCCAATATATTTTGTTTTGAGAAATAGTTTTTAAGTCTTGCTTAGATCTGACAGCAGTAAAAGTCCCTTGTGAACTTTGAAAAGGCAATCTCAATCCAGCTGCTGCTGTTTAGAGCTACACATGATGAAAAGCGTTGTAAATGACAGAATCTATCTTCTAATAGATTTGACAAATGCCAGGGCTCTACCTGTAAGGATGAGAGATTTTTATTGACTTGCCAAAAGCAGTGGCTTCTGTGAATTGTACAAATGAAACAATACAACATGCAGTGATGCAAGTTGCTGAGTAATCACCTCTCCATCCAGTGAGCAGTAAATACCTTTTTGCTAACTAAATGCTGTGTTCAAGAGCAAACCATAGAGAAGGCAAAATAAATGTCAAAGTAAATCTGCCTCCTGGGTGTTCAGCACTAGGCTGGAGTTACCATGTCACTTTAGATAGACTGCCTAGCTCTGGCTCTTTGGTTTCTCATCTGAAGCAGACAGTTCATGAGATCCTTCAGATCACTGGAGGAGAGATTATTATTTGCATTGGGATTAGTAACTTGCCAATTATTGCAGTCTTGATAGGGTGATTTCTCTTGATTGCTAAAAAAAGTCCAGTTTTTTTCACAAAGCCTCAATAGAAGACAGGTGCACATCATCCAGCACTAGTAGTTTTGCAGTAGTATATATGTGTATATATATATTTTTTTTTACTTTCCCAAAATAAACAGCCCTTTTAATTAGCATTTTAAGGACTGTGTTAATCAGGTAATACCGTTTACCACTGTGGTCATTAGCAGGTCAGCTTCTTGGAGAAAAATCCTCACTGGGTTTATCAGTGTGAGCTTAGCTGACAAGAGGGATTTTGTGATGCCAGCTGAATTTCAGCAGGAAGGGTTGATCCCAGAGAGGAATATTGCAGGGCTGTAGTGCACAGGTTGCACTGCTCAGCGAGGTCACGGTGTGACCTTGATGGAGGCTGGATCCTCTGCGCCTGCTGGGAGCGTGGGGCCCTGGCTGTGCTGCCATGTACCACAAACCCTGAGCTGGATGCAGCGAGGGAACGTGCAGGTTCCTCGGGCCAGTGGTAATCTCTCAAGGGCACACACTCCGGCAGCCAAGCAGAGAAATCCCCTTTTCTCTAGCAAAGTAAGTCCACTTGGAATAACTAAAATCTTCACTTTAACCTTAAGAACACAATCCATGGGATTTTTTGGAAAAAAGCATTTGCTCCCACAGATGCCTTTCTAGCTGGAATTGGGGCACTGAGAAGAGTAAATCTCGTCATTCTGCAGCTCTCTAATACACTGTCTGCAATACATTGATGTTAAGTCAGCGTACTGAAAACAACACAAGCTGCAGTGTCTTTCTTCGGCAGAAAGCCAGGGATGCTTATTGGACAAAATTATCTGAGTCACTGATCACTGATGGGTGCATTTAACTCCAGCCAAAGCCCAAACTGCCTATTGCATTTCCCCTGTGCAGCTCCCAGCAATATACAGTCGTAGTAATGAGGCTTTGCAATTGACACAGTGCAGTTTGTTTGGGGTTCTTTTTTGAGCTAACAGCTTTGGTGTAAAATGCGAGCTATGCAAGTTTAAGTCTTTTTTTTCCCCCCAACCCTCCTACTATTAACTCCCCCTGCCTTTTAAAAAAATTCCCTTTATTCTTTTTCCCTGCTGGTTTAGGATTTTACAGTAGTACAAAAGATTTTGTTGTAGTGATTCTGAAGAGTGTTTTCCATACAGGTAAATAGTTTCCATGCAGGTATCAGTGAACATAGTGGCGCTATACAGGTGGCACTTTCTTTTCTGTGTGACCTAGAAGTGTTCTGGCCTTTCTGCTCAATTGCTGATTTGGGAATCTGCAGCAGTGAGCTGGAGGAAATGGATAGTGTGGTAAATTTAGCAGAGGAGGAACCTTGGGGCTAGAGTGCTATAGCTTACTCTGGTCTGGAGAGAAAGGCAGAAAAAAAGGAATTGTCATGGCTCAGCATGGGAAGAGAAGTGTGGAGAGCAGGCATCTGAATTTCAGTCCTACCTGCAGAGGCCATGCTGCTCCATGGTGATCTTGTGCTCTCTCTTCTTTTTCTTGGATTCTTTCTGTAATCTTGGGATGTGCACATGCAAAGAAAAAGGTGGGAGGGAGTGCACGGGATGTGCATTGTGGTTCTTATTGAGGCAATAAATAAAAAGTGAAAAGCATGGTTGTTTATTCATTATGCTGTATTGCAGGCATGTGTGACCCCAGACTTGAATAAGACATTAAATTTGTAAGGTCAAGTGCTGAGAACTTCTGCAGACTTTGATGCAGCTCTCTGTTTCTCTTAGGAGATGGCCTTCAACTACCCAACTGCGAGCTGGAGGGAAGTGTCAGGGTGGGAAGAATGAATGAGAGGTGGGAGTTGCAAGCTGTTTCTTGGGGCAGATAATGAAATAGATAAAGTTGAGGAGTATAGGTGCAGTCGAAAGGAAGAGGCAAGGGCACGCTGAGTGGACCAGTGATCTAGGTTGTGTATGGCTGGAGATTGCAGGGCACAAAAGGATCCCAGTGATGGTGTGCTGGAGAGCTGGATTTGCTCGGTGCCTTTGTTCAGTGTGTTCTTTGTCAGTGTGCAGCTCTTCTGTGATTGATCGTTACAGACCGTGCGGCCTCATTTGCAGAAGTGCTGACTTGCAGCTGCACATCAAGTAGATGTGCTTTGAACAGATAACCACAGTGTTGCTTTAGCTGGTTCAAAAAGTCAGGCATGAGGCATCTCATTTGGGCACAGAAAATTCCTTTGTAATATTGACATTATTTTCTCTTCGCCTGTAATCATGATCAGAAGTGTCTGTAGGGGGGGGAAATCCCCTCACCTCAAACAAATGGCATTTATTTTGTAACACCTCTAATGTTGATGAAGTCCTGTTATTATCCTGTCAGATACTATAAAAAATCCTGAGGCTTTTTAAATTAATAATTCTGTTGTCAGAGGAAGCTTTGAACAGTGTGCTGTAAATATCTCAGTGAGCAAGGGATAGACTGTAAATGGGAATACAAACAAAATCTGTGCTGAGGTGGACTTTGCACAGATGTTAAAGCACAAGGCCTTTAAGTTAGTTTGCTTTAATCAAACAAACCAAAAGTGGGCTACTGTGGAGTAAGAGGGAGGTGAACAGTATGGTAATTGATCTGTGGTCCCAGGCCAGATAAGTCCTTCACCTAAAGGAAGGTTTAATTTTATTTGAGCAGATAATTTTGAAGGGGGTGAAAAGGCCAAGAGAGCTGTGAAAATGAACACATGGAAAGGTAAATACCAGACTAGGTACTGAATGAGGGAGCTTGATCAGATGCTGTACACCTACAATATAGTCAAGAAACCATTGTAAAACAGAGAGAGAGGGGAAGAAGAATGTAGCCAGCAGAAGCACAAGTTAGGAATGTGTGGGGAGGGTGAGCTGGTGGTGGGCACACTCAGCACTTGGGCATCAAGAACAGTGCTGAGCCTGTGGAATTAATTGCTGCAGCGATTTCCTGTGACTGTGCTCTAGGTTTTGACTCAAGAAGGCAAAATGGTGCTTTGCTGATCCTCTGTGGAGGGGACAGTATTTGCTTCTGGCTCTTATTCACAGCATTGTCTAATCCTGTCTGCTAGGCATTTTCCCTCAGTATTGACTGTTGGCAATGCTTACGTGAGTCCATGTACTGCCCTTTTAAAATAAGAAGAACACTGGGATTTTATAGTTAAAGGGTGTATTTCAGTTTTGTTGCATGCTTGTTTTGCATCACAGGAGGATTAACTGGAGCATTTGGCTTGGCTTCTTTATGCTGTGCACTCACATGTATCCTTTCACCGTGTCCCCTCCAATTCACATTCTCACTAAAATGAGCAGTCCCAATTGTTCCTGTTTTCTGGCAATTTCATTGGATGAGCCATGGTCCTTTGTGAAATTCTTGGGGTCACTGAAATTAATAGTATTTTTGTTTATATGCAGATTTCTTTCTGAGACTGATGTGTTTTATCTTTGTTGTAGAGTAGGGTTTATTAATAGGACAGGTTTCACAAAGTTGTCACCTAAAGATGTCAGGTGGAAAAAAAGAGCAAGAATGGAGAAATCTGGAGAAGTTCCAGGGGCAGTTAGCCCAGCTTTGGCCTGAGAAAAGGTTCTGGGACAAAGAATTAAATTAAGATGATGAAGTGGTTAAAAAATCCCTACAGGTTTGTGAAAAAACAAGTAATTTTGAACTAATCCAATTTCTTTCTTGGGTAGGATAATAGACACAGTAAATATGGAGAGATGTAATTTGGCTTCTATTAGGCTTTTGGCTTTATTCTCATGGTATCTTTATATACTACACAGGAAATTACATCCAGCATGAAAACACTGAACAAAGTGGAGGGAGAGCATTCAAAACTTGTATTTCACTGCCAGAGTAAGAGGGAATTTAAAGTGGGGCTGAACCTGCTGGTTTCTGTTCAGTGTTTTCATTAAGGACTCAGGTAATGGAGAGGGGGTTAAACTGGTCAAATGCACAGAGGACATCACACTGTTAAGCCTTAAGAATGATGGGAGACAAAACTACAATGCAAAAGGGCCTTGTTAATTTGACAGAAAAGGCTAAACCAACAGGACCAGGTTCAGCTTTTCGAAGTCCCATGTGTAAGGAAGATTATGGAGTGGAAAATGAAGAGTAGTAACTGCCCAGGTGTGTGAATGGCAGGGAAAGATATTGGAGTGGACAACAGCAGAACTTATATTTTTGCAAAAGCACATATTTCATTCTTTAATAAGGATGTGGATAAGTTTGAGATAGCTCAAGGGAGAATTTAGAAAGCACAGAATGAAAATTGAAAGAAATGGTTACCTTCTCATATAAAGAAGATAGACAGGAAAACAGTATCTTTGTTTGCAACAAGTTCTTTACAGAGGATGGCAGCTATTTGTTCTGCTTTGATACTTGAGACAAAACAGTAACACATTGGTTTCATGTGGGAGAAAGAAGTTCAGATTGGAGTTTAGCCATGGTGTAAAATGGAAGGGTTCTGGACACCTCTGCAGGTGTTGAGGAGCGGACTGACCAGATGATTTTTAGGAATGAGAATTGAAACGTACCCAGCCCCTCTGTTAATACACAGGACTGAAAAGTAAGGTGTCTTCAATACCAATTTGATTCCACTTTTCTAAGACTGTTCTTATCCCCAAGTAAAATAGTGGGGGTTTTCCCCCATCTTTTGAATAAAAGGTAAAGAAAAGGTAAGGGTAAAAACGTAAAAATGAAATCCCTATCTGAATATGACTCTGTGTTAGTGTGTTCCTTTCCAGAATGGTTGCTCTTCTGCTAGCCTTTTCTGTGTTCTGTCTGAAATCTTGCTCACTTGAGATCTTTCATCTGTGGGATGGCTGTTCCTGCTGAAACACTGAAAATGTGCTCCAATTGAACAATTGACAATTGTGTCCAATTGACAATTGGAACTGTTTGATCTTGTGTCATATCTGTTAAAATTTTAAACTTACAAGCTAAGCCAAACCAACCGGTGTAAAATATAGGCATGGGAGATGCTCTGTAGAGCAAGTGACAAAAAGCCCCCCCAGACTTCACCCAAAATGAAAGGCTGCGTGAGGCTTTAGCCATGCAGTGAAAAGAGCTGTTGTTTTTCTGTGAGCAAGTGTAAGAGGAAGGGAGGTGTTGGACTGAAATAACATGTGAGGAAAGCAAGGTACATCATGGATCTGGAGTGTCATAGGGAGCCAGAGCTAGACAAGTCATTGGGTTTGTGCTGCTGAAGAAAGATTGTGATGTCTGTGGGCTGGGCAAGGCTGTGAGTAATGACAGCCTATAGTGTTGGATCCTGTGACAGTGGAAACTGGACTTCATGCATCCTGGTAAGTGAACATGTCTTCTACCGAAAATTACTTGGCTCCATCATGTTATCCTTCTCCATTAACACAACTGTCAGGGTCCTTTTGGACATCATTTTGGTAAACTGAGAAAAAAAAAATCATGTGTGTTACAAAACTTAGTTTAAAAGCAGTACTGTTCAGAGGAATAAAAGTTAGCTGATATCATCATCCCTCCCTCATGGAGATGATAGCTAGATGGTTCTTCTTTCTCAGATTACATAATCCAAACAAATGAGCAACCCACTGTCCTTTTCTCACTCTGTTTTTCATGCTCATACACAAGTAAGACCAAGGAGACAGGCAAATTGTTGACTGAAAATCTAAATCCTACTTGTTTCACTCCCAACTAACCAAGAACTAGAAAACTGAAATTCTTTCAGTCCTGTTGAGGATTGCAATAGAGGAGCACAGAGCTCAGACAATACAAAGTTCTTTAAATCTTGGAGGCCCCTTGGAAGCCATTTGCTTTCAAACTGGTTTGGTGGTGGTTTTGGTTGGTTGGGTTTTTCTGTTTGTTTTGTGTATATGTTTTGTTTTGTTGGCTTTTTGGGTTTTTTTGGGGGAGGTTCTTATTCTCCTAATGGAAAGAAATATATAGAGGAAGAAGCAGAAAGATTTCTCTCATTTGATACCACAGTTAGATTTCTGATATGTTTCTTTAGAGCGTCAGTTCTGCTGCTCAGCCTTTTACAACCACTGTCTTGGCATATCAGCTTGTATCATGAACTATAATGTTGTTGTTCAGTGAGCAATCTGATGTTGGATTTTCTAACTCTGGATGTGTTTTATGTTTTGCATGAAAACCAGGGCTGATAGGTGTTTTGAGAAGGTGATTTTAAAACTGCTTTTGTGTTCAAAGGGCCCTGTGCTACAGGTAATCCAAGCATCTCCTGAGCAAGGGGTAAAATATTTTTGTTGGTAGCAGGGAGTAAAAGGAATAAAATATTGTTCTGATACAGAAGGTCCTAGATGACCTTCTGATAAAGTAAGACCCAGATGTAGAACAAGTCCTGACACTGGTGAAGTGGTTGTTCTGCACTTTCAGATACAGCATAGGGAATAAAACGAAGAAAAAATGACCTTTTGCTAATGATAATGCATTCATGGGTCTGTTTGCACAGCTCAACATGATATGCCTTTATGAAATTCTGTCATATGAGTGACACATGTCAGATGAAGCTCTTAAGGGATATCTGGCACCATACACAGAACAATTATATGTTTGATTGCACAGAATAGAGTATCAAATTATGCCAGCAGCTCCTGTTAATGTCAGAAGTTAAATTCGTCCAGCTCTCAAGCAAGTTTTATATAGTTTCTAGAGCTGTCATTCTATGATATCCTGTCTTTGCTTCCTCTTCTTTCTAACATATTTTTTTCTTCTGGCTTCATTCTTTGGATGTATATTATCAAGTTGTATAATCAATGTACTATTAAATTGTAGAGCTCTATATTTGGATTCCATTCTGCCAAAATCTCAACCTGACCAAGAGCCACATTCAGAGCTGACTTCTGGGTTTCTGTTACAGCTGTAAATCACAGGCAGTAGGTGAGGCAAGCAGATCTTAGGATTATTTACATTCATATTCTCATCTGTGCCAAAAGCAGGTATCAGCACCTGCATTCGTGTCATCAGCTCTGAGATGAATGGTTTTACTTTGCAGCACAGAGTCTGTAAAGTTGCTCAAAAATGTTAGAAAGGCCAGTCTGATTTACAGCAAAGTCATATAATGACAGCTATAGGTATGTGAGAAATGATCTTGGAACTAGAATCAAATCAAAGAACAAACATGCTTATAAAATACAGTTGGGACTTATTGTTTATTGCTATTTGGGGGAAAGATGTGTGCATGTAAATGCACATCCACACATCAAGATAAACCTCTTTATAGAAGTTTCATACAGCTTGTGTTTGTTTTCTATTTTGTGTCATGGCATTTGCTAATTAATTACATTTTACACAACTGCTGAACATTTGTCGTGTCTCAGTGCGTGCGAAATACAACTGATCTTCACCAAGCAAGAAAGAGAGCATTGTGCTGCTTTGAGGAGCTGTATCAAGCCCTTGGGCTGGAAAATTCTGGAAAAGACAGAATATCAAGAGAAACAGATCCAAATGTGTATTTGCACTTACTGATTTTAACATCAGCACTTGCTATCAGGGACTAGCCTAGTGATGGTTTATTTCTTCTTTCCAATGATTTGAGAATTTTGTTTCACAGCCTTGAAACAAAGCATTTTAAAATCAGTTCTGTTACCCCACAAAGAGTTTTTTTGGGATCTCTGATGGTTGTTTTTTCCAGCAGTGAAGTTTCTGTTCAGTTGTTATCCATGGCAAGCACCCAGAAACCTGTCTCCTGTCTTTTTTGTTTTGTAGCAGTCTGACAGCAGTATCTGCTTCCAAGACTTCATTTAGATTGACATTCATGAGCAGAAGGTATTCATTTCACCTTCACAGTGCCCTCCCCAAAATCAGCATGATGTTGTGCCACATACATAATTTATCACTTATCCTATGACAGTAAAACTACACAAGGATGTCTCCAACATTATCCAGGGTGACAAGAGAATGATTTTTTTTTTTTTCTGTGTCACTGTTTCTGTCACACTTCTTATCATGATGAAAACACTTTGTCCATGAAAATCACCTGACCTGTTTGATAACCTTTGTCAGAACATTAAACAAACATCAACCTGAAGCATATTTTCAGGCCTTCTTTTCTGCCATGGCTCATCTCAACTTGCTAACTTCAGTGTAACAAATGGCAGACAAGCAGACACAAAGGTGTAGAGATGGCATTGCTCACTGGTAGCATGTTGATTTTTAAAAGTGAAACGGGGAGTGTAGTCTGTGTACGTGTTAATTCACCCAGTAGCGCCTCTGCTGTGGTTGCCAGCAGGGCTGAATGCATCCTTTATTTTTAGTGCCCAGATCCCCAGTGAGAAGCAGGACACAATCTTGCTTCATCTGAGGCCAGAGGGAAAATGTTTCATTGAATACTTGGGGGTGGTCTTCTCCCAAAAGCAAAAATGGGGTGAGCCTGTACACTTGAACATTTTCCTGATACGTGCCGTGATTTTGGTGCCCTCGTCTCCTTTCTAGCCCACAACAGCACCTGTGTTGAGACTGGCAATTCAGGTTTGGTGGTCAAGGGTAATTTGTTTGAGTAAAAGGTTTATAAAAGTTCTGGAAGAGATAGGGATGTAAACAGCACATGCTTCCCTAATCAGAGCTCACAAACCAGTTCCTTTTTCCCAGGAAGCTCTTGAATTGCAATAATTACTTAATTCTTTCTAGATAGTAGATAGGAGTATGAAACTCCTGACCTCAGCTAGCTTCAGTCCTTTCAATGGGCAGTCATATGAAAAAAAAAAAAGGAAAAAAGTTTTAAGGTTTTCTTTAAAGATTAAAAATACATGTCTTTTAAGTACAGCTTTTGAATAAGATTTTGTTTTCCAGCAGATAACAAACACCTTGAAAAGGGTTCAATCTGTAACAGCTGCTTTTGATTTTTCTACTAATTAAGATAGGAGAAAATACATATTTTTTTGATAAAATGTTCTTTATTTCAGTTTTGCAGGAGTTATGTCAACGTAACCACGTGCTTATATAAAACAAAAATCAAAGTATGTTCCTGAAATTATTGATAATACTTTTGATTCTTATTTCTACATTCTCTTTTTCCTACAGTCTTTTTTCTGTGACTGAAATAGCTTGACAAACTCATGTATTCTTTTGTATGACTGAAATATGTAGTTTTAATTGAAGAAATAGGTTTTTGACATTTTTCTTGCATGTCACTGCTTTTCAATGACAGTTGATAGATGAAACTTTTAAAAACTGTTTCCTCTTGACAGTGTCTCCCATTTAAATGCCTATTAGATTTCTTTCATATTATGTTGCACTGGAAATTGCTGTTTCACTGTGAGAGAATGAAAACCTAATGTTATTTTTCTAACTATCAAAGGTGATCACTTTTAAATAAGTTCAAGTGAGCTGCTCAGAGATAAGAAATCTGTACTTAACTGTGAAGTAATTGAAAGAAAATATAATGAAATTAATACTGAGAGTGCTTTGTTTGGATTGAGTCCATCACTATCAGCCAGTTGCCAGACAGGGTTTTGAAAACTGAACTACATTGAATAATTGTAGTATGATTTTGTAAACCATGGTTGCAGCACCAGTCACAGTGTAGCAAATTAACTGCTGGGAAAGTAAATATATAGTTATGCCTCAGTAGCTGTAAAGTGCCTCTGTGCTCTTTCTGAGACAGTCCCTTTTAAGAGAAAAAATCTACATATTTTGGAGTTCATGTAGCTTGCCTGTATTTTCTGATGGAGTGGAGATAATGTCCCTGAAGTCACTTTCATTTTGTTGCATTAAGGTAAAGGCCTGTGAAAATGGATTAAGAATGAGACTTAAATTTCAAAAGCATTACTGTAAAGTGTATTTGATGTGAAAATGGCTTTTTGTTCATATTCCAGTTATTGTGTCCATTAGATACTTTATTGGTTAAAAAAAAAAGCACCCATCAGTGAATTGTAATGGATACCTGAATTACTTCTCACCATCTTTCCTATTGCACTATTGTAGCATTCTGCTTGGAGCACAACATTAGCATTATTTTCTTGAGAATAACATTTTCTTCAATTCTGTGACATTTTAATCAAGAAATGAAAAAATAATATTTATACTTCTGCTGAAAAATACAAGTTTATTCTTTCTTATTAACTTCTGTAACCGAATTTAAGTACAAATACTCCTCACAAAATTCACCACCAGCAACATCAAACGCATGTGAAACCAAAGTTAAGATTTAAGGAGAAGATTTTCAATGGCATATCTCACTTAGCATTTCGTTTTCCTTTTGGAAATCTCTTCTGCTTAATTGGGGTAGAATGAGCCATTTTAAGTTAATTCAGTGTTATTTATTAAGTAGAGCACTCTGAATGTTAATAGCTGAGCACTGGTAAACTGGAGAACCAAAGTGATTCTGATTTCACTGATGTATCCAACACTCCTGAGTACATTTTGGGCTCCTCTGTAAGTGAGGAGCTGTTTGCTGTGGTGTCCGGGGATGTGTGAGGGGCTCACGCTGTGTTTGCAGCAGGACAGGGGTCAGTTTGAGTGCGGGGATCAGCGAGGTATCCCTTCCCAGGAGCCAGGGATGTCTGGGGACACCAGCCTGGAGGGGTTATCGCTAGCCAGAGAAAGAGGCTTGCAGGGGACCAGTTCCTGGGGATGAGGAGAGGGTTTGATGGGGATTGCCATGGCAACAGGCTCTGGGGAGCTGCCAAGATAAAGAGGGAGGTGGAATGACGGAAAAAGCCTGGGACAGGCAGAGTGAGGAGCTGATGAAAGATGTCCCAAGGGTTGCAGCAGGGTCTCAGAGAAGCATGTGGCCTTGGACCACTGACTTGACACCAAACTGGGGGCATGCAGAAGGCTGGGAGAGGAGCTTGAGGCCTGGGTAGATGTGCAGAGCTGCCAAAGGTGTGGAAGTGCAGGCGGTGAAGCCTCAGGAGCCAGCTGTGCCTCACGCTAGAGGCCTGAGGGCGGCTGAGGTGCCCATGGCTTTGCAGGAACTGGTCGCTGCGGTGGAGACTCTCTTTAAATGCACGCTCAGGTGGAAAATCTGAGTTGTACTCAAGGGAAAAAAATTGCCCTTTAGCTCAAAACTTTAACATAAATTGTAAATTGGCACGGTGCTTCACTTGGGCCTGTGTGGCAGGCATCAGCTAGAGCTGCCCTTTTAACAGTGGTAGGAATTGTATACATGTGAAAGATCATTTTGGTCTCTGTTATTAATTATTTAATAAGGACTGATGGAATGAACAAAAAAGACTGAGTGCCTTTAAGTACGGAACTTAGACATTTCCCTGGCAAAGCTTTAATATTTGATGCAGAGATTGTTTTTATGAGCAAACAAGTGGTCACAGCAGGTGTTAACTTAAATGGGCTGAGAAGGGACTGTGATTTCCCCTCCCTCCCCCAGTCCTCCAGCCCAGAGGATGTGCTGCCCATGGCGAGTTCTGCTGAGCGGTGTGAGAACCTGCAGCACAGCTCCCCTTCTCCTTTCCGATGTGGGTTGTGTTTCTCCATGGCTGCTGCGGCAGCGGGCTTAGCCTGTAGGAGCAGCGTGTACCTCCGCGATTTATTTCTCCATTTCCAGTTTCACACCACAGACTTCCTGGGCGCAGTTCCCAGATGGGGTGGTTTGGCACAGGCTTGCTGCTGATGGATGCATCAGGGAGGTCGTGAGGAAGGCGAGGAAATGCGCTGTGCCCTTAGCTGGGAATGTGATGGAGAGCCGGTGCCTGAGGAGCCCTGTCACCCGCTCACCCTCAATAAACCCCAGTGCACAAAGCATCTCTGGAGAGCTCACACAGGGCAGTGAGCCCAGGGCTGGCCTGGGGGTCATTGTGGCCCTGCAGCGGGGCAGAGATGGCGCTTCGCTGCACCCAGCTGCCCCAGTGTAGTGCTCCAAGTCCTGCTTTGGAGGTGTGAAGGGAGAAGTTGTCTCCTTTGGGCTGCCTGCTCTCAGTGTCCCCTGCAGCCCAGTGTACAGCAAGGCCCGTAGGCAAAGGAGTGTGCACAGCAGCCATTTGCCTGAGGCAGCCATTTGCCGATGGTGCCCCTCATGTGGCGGCTGTTTGCCCGAGGCGGCCATTTGCCAATGGTGCCCCTCATGTGGCGGCTGTTTGCCCGAGGCGGCCATTTGCCGATGGTGCCCCTCATGTGGCGGCTGTTTGCCTGAGGCAGCCATTTGCCAATTGTGCCCCTCATGTGGCGGCTGTTTGCCTGAGGCAGCCATTTGCCGATGGTGCCCCTCATGTGGCGGCTGTTTGCCCGAGGCAGCCATTTGCCAATGGTGCCCCTCATGTGGCGGCTGTTTGCCCGAGGCAGCCATTGGCTTGCAGAGCCTTGTGTGGGGTGGCCATTGACTAGAGGCAGATTTGTGCTGGGGCTCCCTGCACATGGTGGCCATTTGCCTCAAGCGGCTGTTTTCCCGAGGCTCGTGTGTGGTGGCCAGGAGGCGGCTGTTTGCCCAAGGTGCCTCATGTGCCGCAGACATTTTCTGGAGGTCCCTGGGGTGCTGGTTTCATCCTTGAGGGAACAGCGTGTCCTGCAGGCTGTGACCTGGACACAGTGACAGAGCAACAGTGCTGCCAACATCTGAGAGCAGAAGATTGATGACAACCAAGAGATGACAAGGACAGCGAGAGACAGCTCTGTGCTGCTCTCTGACCCATCATACATGCAAGCAGAAGGCAGCCTTTGAGGAACCAGCCATAGGGAAACACTGATCTGGAGTTACTGATCTTGGGAAATCATGAGGCTTTATAGGGAGGGTTATGTTGGTGGCTCTACTTCTTGGACCTTGAGTTCTATCTCTGCCAAAAGCTCAACATTTTGTTCCAATTCCACCACAAGTAGTAGTCACCCAAGCTATTGAATGCTGTAAGGGAAAATAAGTACACTAAAGCTTTGTTCTGTTTTTCTAACAGGCTTGGGCTTAATTTCACAAGTTAGTAGAGAATCAAGAGGATTCCCAGAGGATCACCTCATAATACTGAAATAATGACATCATTTACAAAGGAATGATAAGTAAAGCCATTGGGAATAATATATACCTAATTAAACACAGATTTAGAAAAAACACTGAACTATGGTTTGGAAAAACTTCTTTTTACAAATAGACCTTGTGATTCTTGATCTATGAAGATAAATAGGTGCTTGGTTGAATGGAGATGTGCCACAGTGGGGGTGATGGTGGAGAGGGTGCTGTGACCTTCCCGAAGAAGTGTCCTGAGAAGGACTGCTTGGGGGCACTGGCACATCCTGCTCTTTCTCTGGAGAGTGATTTCTAGCTCAGTGGCTAGCTCAGCAGCTCTTCTAGGTGACACAGAAAAGGGACTGGAGCACTGTATGGCAATACACAGGGAGAGGCCTTTATTGAAAACAGGGCCCTCTGTGCAGGGAGTCAGGGACAGTCATGCCCTGAGCAGGGGGAAAACTGGGGTTTGTATAGGGAAAGAGAGGGGCAGGGAGAAACTAGTAACAAATACAGTACAAGTAACTTGGTGGAGTGGCAGGGAGAGAACCAGTGAGTTACAATAAATCAGATGTACGACCTGCAAAGGCCTCTGGGTGGGAGACTATCTCACTCTGAGCCAAAGTACCCTGCTCAAGGGTTGGCTCTCCAGGGCAGTGGCACAACTTCTTTGCTGGCCCATTCTCTGGCCCCCACAGAGATGCTGTATCATTTGTCCATGTTTTAGTCCAAATTTTAATCACACACAAAAAAGTTGTAAACAAATAACTATGCATCCTTATTTTAAGAGCTCTGATCCATCAGTATGAAAAGCCTTTAAACGTGCAAGGAGGATGAAATCACTGAGAAGACCAGAGAGAATAAAGTATGATACTTCAGTAAGTAATACTGCAGAGGGAGGAAGAGGAAAGACACAAGTTCAGGAGGCTGTTGGAAGTCAGGAAGAAGATGGGAATGGATAACAGCATAAGGAGAGTCACAGTGAACAGACAAAAAATGAGTGAAGAAAATGTCAGGTGAGGAATGGTGCTAGATGTAGCGTTGTCATGGGAGAGTCAAAATTGCTTGTGGTGTGTGGGAGATAAACATGGGTGTCTTGAATACTCCCAAAAAGCTAAGTGCCATGTCAACCACGGTGCCTTCACTTTGTTGCTTGGCACCTTATTTATAATTGATTTCTCCTAGGGTTTGTCCCCTTGTGACTGGCCTAGTCTGGATTTGCTTGTATGTGGGACTGCCCTTGAAGGCTTTTCCCAAACAGGTGCAAAACCTAATGGTGCCTGGTTGCTTGCTTATTCTGCTTCACAACTATCTGAAAGTACTGCTTTTGAAAGGCTGTGTACTAAAGCTACATTTACTCCTCTGGGCAGCATAAAAGAATAACCCATCTGTTTGGACAATATACCGTTCTATTCCTTGCCTGGAATAAAGTTTAGTTTGTAAACATCCGTGAAATCTGAGAGCTCTTGCAGTGCAAGTGCTGCCTCAATACCATTTTCCAGAGGAAAATGAGGAAGAGATGGCAAAACTCCCACTGGGATGGGAGAAGATGGTGCCCTTCTGCTCCCTGGGGAGTACTTTAATACTTTTTGCTGGAAGTGCACTGTCTCTTGCTCTGGGTGGCACCTGC
Source organism: Poecile atricapillus (assembly GCF_030490865.1). Lineage (NCBI taxonomy): Eukaryota > Metazoa > Chordata > Aves > Passeriformes > Paridae > Poecile > Poecile atricapillus. The sequence continues at coordinate 3,080,783 of NC_081254.1, forward strand.
TTCTTCCATCTCCCCTGGAGAAGTCTGAAATGCAGTCACTGCATGCAGAATCTCCATAAATAATGTGAGCTGAAAACCAGGCAGGAAATAAACTCATCTTTACTGTGAGACATATAGTCTTGTCTAATACCTGGGGAGTATCATCTGAAATCAGATGAGATTTTCAGAAAAACTCCCTAGTCAGACACTGTTTCTTTGTGTCAGAGTAATTTTTCTCTCTGGATTTACATCACCTGGTAGATGCCTCCAGAAGGGAAAAGAAATCCTTTTAAGTCTTGATATATCCACAATCATACAATTGAACTTTTTTTTTTTTTAATACAGTAGCTGTTGCAAATGCTGTACTGAAAAGATGCATTTCTTTCTCTACAATAAGCTCTCAAGTCAAGTTCTGTTATCCAGGTTGTTGTTAGTATTAGGTCTGGCTTATTGGTGTATGTTTGTGGGGAAAAGCCAAGGCAGAACAATAAGAATTCTGTGATGATTGCCTGGATTGAGACAGCTTTGGTCTTGGCTGTCATAAAAGGGAATATTCAGAGTTAGAGTATGCAAAACTGGACATTTGTTTATGATTAAAGAAAATGAAACATTGGGAGACCCCTTTGTGGTATAAGTCTGAGTATACTGTAATAAATAATATGATTATTATTTTTTTCATAGACTTCACCTGTTCTTCACCTTTTGAAATTTCAATTTTAGATTTCATCTGCAATGCTTAGTTTGAAGAAGCTTAATGTACTTCTGTCTATCAGAATAGATAACTATTCTGATCTGGCTGTGGATTAGTTGGAAAACATTGGGAAACTGTTTCAGTGGAGTTAAGTAGACAGAGAAGATTTTTACTTAGCTCAAATCCCAAATTTGGGTGACAGTTTTTCTGATTGCCCACAGGATCAATTGTATAGATGACATAAACAAGAAAGTTCATGTTGCTAGCTGTGGACTGCTGAAATTGCTTCTCATATCAAGGCCCACAGATCAGTTTTCCAGCCTCCTTGGAATACAGGGCATGATTTCACCTAGTGATCCTTCATCATTAACAGAAAGGCATCCACTCATTTGAAGATGTTAGAAACAGAGGGAACATGCCATTTCTTTTCTTATTTCAGCAATTTATCATTCTTATTATTAAAAGCTTTATATAATTTCAATTTGCCTCACTTTGGGGCTTTTATTTATCATTGGGTCTCAGACTTACTCTGCAGGATTTAAGAGCCACGATTACAGGTACGTTTTCCTTAAAGTAATTGTAATCAAGGCAGCTTTTTTAGTTTCTATTCTTTATCTCTTTGTTTGATTCAAAAACCTGTTCTGTGTGTCTTTCTCAATTTTTCAGTGTCTTTCAAACATCAGAAGTCTTATGTGCAATATTTTATTATGGGTCTCAACAGTGCTTCAGAGGTGAGCAGAACCACTTCCTGATCTCGTGTGGCTTCTCAGCTGTGCAGCCAGGGATCATACTGGAACTCTAAAATTGGTGATTTTAGAGTTGCTGCTGTGCAAGGCCGGGGCCCCACTCTGTAGGTGTGGATGACAATCTTTATTCGTAGCTTTATGATTTTGCATTGGGGTGCAGTACAACTTCTGTGGGTTTTTTTGTGTAGGCTCAGTTTGTCAGCCATATGGGTACATTCTGATTGAATACCCTCTGTTGTTTATGGTTCTTACTGTGTTCGCTTTTAGTTGTATTTGCAGGGATGCAGTATTTACCTCTAAACCATAAGTAGTGTGTCATCAGTGGGGTTGACTCCTGTTGCGTCATGGTGACATCTAAAAAATGTTTTCAGTATTTCTTTTCTTCCTTTTTCAACACTTTGGTCCTTAGTAATTTTTAAATTTAGTATTTCTTTTCTTCCTTTTTCAACACTTAGGTACTTAGTAATTTTTTAATCCATTAAATTAAATCTATATTTCAGGGCCTTAAAAACCTTAAAAAAGTCTGAGCATTTCTGCTCTTGTCTTTATCAGCCAAACTTGTAATCCCATCGAAGAGTGAAGCATCTTTGGCTCGGCAGGAACTGCTCTTGGATAATAGGCTACAGAGACATTTTGAACAGCTGTTTTGCTTGAGAATTAAAACATTGTGGAATACTGTAACTAAAAGAGGCTTTAAATGTTTCCAGTCCTTTAGTGTTTTCAGATATCTGTGCAGGTTAATGTTGGCATCCTTTCTAAGTGTGCATGTAGTTTATTGAAATTTGGATGATGTTTTGGCCAGCTTCACACATCTGGCCCTTTTGCTCAAATTTTTATACAAACCTTGTGCTTTAGAGTGGATTTTGGCATCAGCTTGACCTACTTTCAGTAAATTTATTTCCCCCACCCCCAGGCAAAAATGTGACAGGTTTGCATTTTTAACAAAATGGACACTGCCTGCATTGCTGTTCATTTCTCATGATGCTGAAAAATTAGAATGTAGAGTGAATTTGTTTTTCTTTGTAAATATTTTTTTTACCCATTAAGTACCTGAAGGCTCAAACTGACCTGAATTTGCATTTTACTTTCTTGGAGTTTTTTAGTCTTGTAAGTATATCTTTAGAGGTATTGAAAAAATTGAGAGCCTCTTCTATGAAACAAGTTAACTAGTTGTTTGTAATAAGTCCACATGTGTAAACCCTGCCCCCTAAAAGCTGTCATTCCTGTATTTTGAAGCACAAAGGGATTTGTGTTGTAGGCTGATAGCATGATCATAAGCTCACTTTTCTCTTGCCTGCATGTTTATTTGATGTTAAGGTAAAATAACATGAATTCTTTATCAATCTCCCTACCTCAGCAATTAGCAGAGACTTCAGGCTTCAGAAGAAAACCACGTATGAAAAGTGAGTATGTATAGACAGTACAAGGGCAATGTCAGAGTAATAACAACTTTTGTTGCCTCCTTTGCCTGTTTCTGTTCATGTGATTGACTGTGATTTGTTTATCAGTTGTGGCTTTTTCCTTGCTTGCTCATGGCTTGTTTGTCTCTGTGCAAGTAGCTAGAGTGATTTTGTCAGTAGTTCTGTTGCCTGTGGAACGCTTTCTTCTGAGATGAAAATGTGCTTCAGCTGTGTAGCTATCAAACAACGACCTGATCCATCCTCACTGTGCAGAGGAAAACATCTATTTCCATTTCTTTTTGCATGGATAACTTCTGCGGAAATCAGGTGTTTTATGGGCACGCTACAGCTTCAGCATCAGTATAGCATGAAACAAAGTGCAAGTGGGAAAAGGAATTAGCATATGAGTTGATCCTATCTCATGTTTAGAAATGGAATCATTTTTACTCCTTCTTTATAAAAGTCTGCTGCTAGAAAACTAGCAGAAAAAAATCATGGAGGGATTGTGCACGACTCTTTCAGTGGCAAAAAGTTATCAGCTTTTAATACCAGAAATCAGGTCAAGGTATTTGCACTTCCAAGCCCTATAAAAGGTTCCTTCTCCTTTACCATGAGGCCTCTAATTATGATACGTAAGAACAAATATTTAGTCTTAAATATAGCTATAGGCATTTTTGATTTATCAGAAATGGATGAGAGAAGAGTAAGACATTGAGGTAACACTAGCACTTCAGCCTAAAATCAGACACAGAAGGTTTAAGCTTAATCCTTGATTCTACAGAGCTCAAACTGCTATGATTTATAGCACAGCACTTAAGCATATACATACCTCTAAGCATTTACCTAGTTCTACAGGGATCTATGAGGAATGCTCATGAATTTAAAGACCAAGAAGAGACAGAAATGGTTTGTTAGTGCAAGGATGGAATGCTTGTAACTTTGCATTATCAAGCCTATCTTGCTTTTTGTGTATTTTTCTTAAATTATTTTTAAATTTAGCTATTATAGTGTGGACTTTGCCCTGTCTCAAGGCTTTCTGTTTTTATGTGTGTTTTTCATTGATTTAAAAACAAAAAAGATCATGGTTTTCTTTTGTAAAGAAAAAGGAATGTTTTCCCCTGTGTATTGTTGCACTGACTTTGCAGGCAGAGAGGAGCACCAGGGGAATTGTTAGTGCATATGTTAACTCTGAGACCTGCTTGCATCCATGGAAATCTTTTATGCGTTTTACTATAATCCAGCTGTGCACTTTTTGACAACACTGCAGGTACAGTTGTGTCTCAGTGATTACCTGACATGGCTTCTGCTGGCCAGGCAAGCTCACTCAGAGCCCTGATGAGTCGACATTGCTGCAGACATATCCCCTGAGATAAACAGGAGGCCTGAGGAGTGTAAGATGGCCAGAAGCTGTGTGTCATTACCTCAAGGAGGTCTATCTCTCTGTAGTGATTTCTTTTTCCTCATGCAGTGCAAAGAGAGGTGTTGCAGACAGGGAGAAGGAAGAGCTGGTCTTCACATTATGCAGAGTGAGGTAGTGGAAAAATTAGCCCACAGCTACAAATCAAGACTGTTTTAGTTGGGTTGCAGATTGCCATCTTGACTGTTGTGTGTGGACATGATTTTCTGAGCCTGAGAGAGTTTTCAGCCTGTCAGTGGCTGATCTGTTTCCCAAAGGAAAGTCTTTTGGGAAACTTTTCTTTCTCAAGGACTGTTTTTTGTAAATAGGTTTTGGTTCTCAAAACAATGTTTTACAGATGTTCTGGATGTGTTTTTCTCTTGTTCCACCAATGGGACAAGAGAAGTGTTGTTCCTTTCACCAGTCAGGTTAACCTGTATTGGAACATCTTACAAAAGGGGCTGAGAACCCCAAAATAAAGGCTTCTGCCTCCTTGGGATGAAAAACCTTGTCTGTTGTGATTGAACCCAGGCTTCTGTTTCATGGCCTCTAGTGACAATTGTGATGGGGACTCTGTGCCTCTCCTGTCATGCAGCTCGAAGGAGTCTGACTGAAACCACTTCTGTGCCCAGGTCTGTGACTTCCTCAGCTCTAATGAGACCCTGTAATGAACTGCTGCTTTGTGGAGCTCTCCTGGGTCAGACTATGGAACAGTTGCACTTGACAAGGGTAAGTGGTGTGGAAACGGCTCTTAGTCTAAAGAATGGCTCAGAAGGAAAATGTTTACCACAAATTAATAATAAAGTTCAAAATTTCTAAGGTGGAATTGGTAAAAGAATGCAGCTTAATGCATTGTTTTGGAATAGTTCCAAATAATGTGCAAAATACAGCACTTCCATTCACGCCCTGTGGCTTTTTCCATAAGGATTTATTTATTGACTGCTTTATCGGTATTAGTGGGCAGCCAAAAATCAGAGACTGGGCAGATGTGAGAATATACTGTCCTAAGCAGTTGCTGCTGAACACTGTGTGAAAAACATCTTGGATGGGGTAGACTCAGAAAAATATGGAAGTAAATTCACCATTTTCACTGGTTTAAGGTCCGCTGCTGACTGTGGAGATGGTCTGATCCTCCTGCTTTCAGTCCTGTTTAGTAAGAGATGAGCAAGAAGAAAAGTTGAAACATGAGACAAATATCTGTGTTATCAGTGGGCCATGGAGTTTGAGAAATGTCCTCAGGAAGTGAAGCAATAAAAGGTTTCAAAGTGTAAACAAAGAAATTACTTTGGGGTTTGTGGAATGGACTTCTGACCATTTGTCTGTGTATGTTCTAGCTGTATCAGAGATTACAGTGACAATGTTTTATATACTGATTATTATCAGTGTAAAAGAGATCCATAAGCATAGAGGTGATCCTTGTATTGCTTTTTACAAGGGGTTCCAGAAGGCTTGTGAAATGTTACAGGCTAAAATTTGGAAAATGTTTTGAGTCAAAAGTTCAAAGGCTTGTTTTGATCCCTGTAATAAATACATTATTTTAGGTGAGGTAATAAAGGTGGAGAAAAGGGAGCAAAGATACACACTATGAATTATGTTCTATTGGTGCTTGTAACTATTGCAGTCAGATCAGCCTAAGACCACTGGTCCTTGCAAAAGAATACAGAGCCCTATGGATCCAGGCTTGGACTTGGAAAAAGGGAACTTTTTCTTTAGGATCACTTGTTTTTCCTTTCAACTTTTAAATAAATGAATATGTTTTATGATTATATGACATGAATATTTTAAAGCAATTCTAAGAAGAAACACAAAGTCACGACTCATGTCCCAGCATGTGTTTAACTTGGCATATGGTTTATGTTTCCTTGAGGTTTCTTTATTAGTTCATGAAAGAAAGTAGCGGTACTTCTGTGCGTATACAATTCAGAAGGTTTAAATTCTGTGTTTTTTGAAGGTGAAGTATAGAGCACTGTTTATGTAGTTGATAATAGCTGCTTTTTTGGGCAGGTTGTTTTTTTGGGATTTTGTTTTGGTTGATTTTTTTTTTTTTTTGCTTCTTCAACAATTCAGTGAAAATTGAAATAGGCTGGTAGTGAGTCAAACAATAAAACACATATGGACATTTATTGATAGCAGTCCCCATCCTCTGCTAAGTCACAAAGATAATAGAAATGCTCACAACATAACCTGAAGATTTTTTTTCCTGACCCTTTGCCATTTAGGAATTTGCTAGCCTTGTAGTAGATTTTCGTTTATCTTTCCCACTTCTCTGTAGGTCTTATATTACTATTTTTTCACTTGATTTTTTTTTTTTTTTTTTTTTTTTTGTAAATAACATAGTACCCTTGATGTGTATAATGGACATTTTTGACAGTTTCATATATATTGAAATCTTTCATGGGGAAATGATTTAGTATAATAGAGCTTATGTTGTTAGGATCAAAACTGAGCGTATACTTTTGATCTATTTTGTAAGCAGCACCATGAAAAGAATTTGCCCAAAATGTCAAAAGCCAGTGCTGTAAGTGCTATATTTTCTTACTTCTTTCATTTTCATCACAGAGTTTTCATTGGAAGGGAGAGCTAAAGCATTCTATGGCTTACAGGATCTTTGCAGTGGGTGACATTTAGCTCTATCTGGAGGAGCTGTGGTGTACCAAACAGGGAGAATAAAGGAAGCCCCAGGCGGGTGAAGGTGGTGTTGCCCAGAGCTGTGCCAGGGTGGGCTGAGTTTTCAGCTCTGCTGGTCTGGGTTGTGCAGAGACAGCCTCATGAGGTGTGCAAGGTCAGGCTGACCTCTCTGGAGCCACATGTAGCTTATGGGGCCCTGCTGCTCTTCAGGCAAGCTTAGAGCATAGTGTCAAAAAAGCTGGGTTTTTTTCTGCAGACTGTTACCACAAGTGCTTTCACTTTGGGCTCTCACTCCCTGCTGTATTGCCTGCAGTCTGGAAAGGATCCAAATGGAAAGGTCTTCCCTGAAGATGTCCAGGGTAGTAAAATGAGCCCCTCTAGTAGGAAAAAAACAAGTTTGATTTTCTCTTATCTGGTTTTACTGATTCCTGGGATTGGAGTTTGCAGAAGGCCTACCAAGTCTGACTATTTGATTCTTTGTTTTGCATCACTTGAATCAATGAACGTTCTTGTACTTCACATAGCAATGCTGAAAGGATCAGGAGAAAGTGACCAATCTCGGGAAGTAAATGACAGTAAAAATTGTATGAAAAATCAGGCTCTATTTTCTTTCATTTTTTTCCAGTGTTCTTCAAGAAGTAAAGCAGCTGCTGAGGACCACCTGCCAGTGCAACAAGGGGTTTTCTTTGGCTAGGTGCTCCTCCTGCCTCTGCAAATGTATGTGCTACTTTGCCCCTTGAGGTCTTTCAGCTTCCTTTTAGGCATGGCCAGTGCTTGTTATTTTTACCACTCAGCTGATTTATTTCAGTTTAAAAAAATGTGAAGCGCTTATTTAGTACTTTGCAGGCTGATTAAGAAGGAGAATAACTTGTTACTATTGCTGGAACACAGAATAAATGGGACTTACACTGGGATTTGGGCATAGAGCTCTGTGACAGAGACCTGTGAAGGGGCAGAGCCGTGAGGAATCCAGGTATGGTGATTGTTGACCTGATGGACAGAGCGAGTTCTGCCCTTGTGCTTGAGACTGACTAATGGCAATATCTTAGTGGCAGCATGAGAAAAATGCTGCAGTGAAATGGAGCAGGAGCAAATGGGCTGACAGCAGTGTGCAAGTCTGCTGTGGCTTTTAAGATGCGCATAGAAGACTTGAAAGTAGAGTGTAAATGCAGGAATATACTTTGTTAGGGATTTAAATTGTGATGTGGTTCCTTGATGCTCCTTGCTGCCCTCTCCATCTTGCCAGCTCTGGTTCTGCAGGCTGGTGTCTCTGCTGAGCCCTGGACTGGGAGCAGTGCTGGGGGCTAACAGGGAGTAGCAGGCTGCTGGAGCATCACTGGATAGCAGTGATTCAGCAAGGGGATATATGCCCCTGACAGTGCTTATGTGCATCATCAAGGTTCTTGCAGCAGAGGTGAGTTCAAAACTGGGTCATCTCCCTCTGCTAACTCTCTTCTTTGTCTTTTAAAGTGTATTCACAATCTCTAGCTCTTGTCACTATTTGGCTGGCCAAAATATAGTTATTAGAGGTCAAGGATTTCAATCAGGAGAAGGAACACTAGTTATTTTAAAATCATTTGAGAGACAAATTCTGCCATTTAAACAGGCAAAATTCTGTGGCTCTGAGAACTGATAAATAGCTGCTTTAGACGGGTGGTAAGACTTCGAAAATTGTGAGGCATGGGATAGTGGTAGGGAAAGAAAAGAAAGGAGCATCCACCACTGGAGATAAAGGGGAGAATTACAAAATACTGTTCCACTGACAGTCTGATGTGTGAATGGAACCTAATTTTTTGTCCTTAGAATAAGTCAATTTGGTGCTTGTTATTTTGGTATGATACATGAGTAAGCTTAAAGAAGAGAGCGAAGTCTCTCTTCTTTCTCACTTTTCCTCATAAAATACTAATACATCAGTATGATCTCAGTATGCTCTTGGCTTTCCCTTGAGGCTCTTTGCTTTATAGAGTATAACTTAAGAAATTATTCACTTGCCATGTGTAATATATATTAAAATGTGATGCCGTGAAAACACTTAGATCTTGACTTCTACTGTAATACATTAACAATTTAGAAGTTACACAGTGAAAAACAGTGGGTGGGATTGGGTTTAGAGATCTTGCCGAAGAATGCTTAACTATCATGTTGTTTTTTTCTACTAGGGAACTTGGTTGAAGGTGAAGTATACCCTTTCTTCCTCAGTGACAAAGATTTGGGGTTCTGCCTCTAAAAGTCAATCTAAATCATAGGATGTGACCCAAAATCTTGTCACTTTTTTGTAATGGTAAAAGAATTCCATTTCATGTTGTCAACTTTTCATTACTCTCTGTGTCACAAAAATTGTTCACTTCAAATCTCCTGTGTTCCTGAGCTGAATTAAATTGGCTGGCTTCAGGTTTGATGTAGAATTTGCTCTCTGGTTGCTGTTGTCTTTTATCCTCTGAAGGAAGTTAAAGTGGAAATACAACTGAATGTGCTTTTCAGTAATGAGAGGGAGGAAAGTGTACTTCATATGAGAACAAAAAGCAATCGCAGGAAAGAGCAATTGCTCCCTGTTTGAAGAAAGAAACCTCAAAGAAATAAGCAGTGTTTTCATTAAAAAGAAAGTTATCTGTTATCTTAGACTGTCATCTTCCACTGCAGAGCTTTCATCATCAGTAGCATTGCTTATCCTATCTTATTTTCTAGGCAAGATTTAATATATAATAAATTAATAACATTATTAAATGTTCAAGTGAGTTGTTTTGTCAGCCACTCAGGTATAAACACTGCCTGGCTTTGAGGAGATTGTTGTTCAGTTGCTTCTCTTGGAAGATCGATGCCCACCAGCAGCAATCTGTTGGTCAGTATGTTCATGGTGTCTCACCAGGACAGTCTCACAGCCTTTGCTAAGGCTGACAAATCAATCTTGACATACTGAGAGGTGGTTCAGATGCAATGGCAACTGGGAAATAGTAAGAATTTTAGAGAACATGACATATGAAGGATAAATTAATGGGATTGGTTTCTGCTAAAGAGAAGGATGTGAAGAGGATTGAGGGGGCAGCCTATTGGTACGTAAGTGGTTGTTGGAGACATAATTCGCTGTGTGACTGCTAGGCTGAGCAGCAAGGCATTGGACTTGTGTTTCAGTTAGGAAATAGCAAAATGCCCTCATTTCAGTAGTAGATTTAAAAAGGTTAAAGTTATCTGGGGAAGTTGTATGAGTCCTTAGGGGTTTAGGAGCATAGCAGATGATGGTGATATCAACTTATTTGCTACTGAATCAGTGATGGAGTCTCCAGAAGTAATTTTCAATACATTTTCCTATGATTCAGGTTATATGTAAAACACAAATGGTGGAGAAATATAAATGCTATATAAAACCAATTCTGCCTCTGGTGAGGACTTTGATTTAATGCCCTTGTGCTCTCCCTCCATTGTATGAGTGCCCATGCTTATCTTTAATGGGAGTCTTGCTACTGATACTGTAGAGGAAATCTAATTCAATGCAATTGAGTATGTTCTGTTTCCGCTTTCCTTTTCCACTTCATGTGCTTAGGCAGGAGAATTCTTTAGATACAGAGATTTTAAGTATTACAAGCCTTTCTTCTTCCCTATTCAGTGTCATGAAGGAGCAAAAGAGGACCTTATTGCAGGTATGACAAGCAAACAAAATTTACTATGCTTTGGCTGACAAGTAAAACAATGCAAAAGCTGCCTTTTATTCTCATCATTCAGAAATGTCTTGCCCCTTCGTGGTTCAGTGACTAGCTGTGGAAAGCAATGAAAATGAAAATATTTTCTGATTAAAAATCCAGGACACTTTCACCAAGCTTTTCCCTGAAGGCTTGTGGAAAACTCAGGTCTAAGGGGGTAGTGGAGGCTTCCAGACAAGTAAAGATGTAAAGAGTTTCCTGCTTGTCTGAGAAATTAAACTTCTCTGATTTAAATATTTAAGTCCACCTTTACTCTCATGACCTTGATTTTAAATTTGCCATTTGAGTCTTTAGAACATTCTCCCATTTCCCTGAAAGACAGAGCCTGTCTTATGAGATTTCCATGCGTAACTTCAAGCAATTTACATAGAAATGTCAAGGTAAAGCTTGCAATGGCTTTACCTTGGGGGCTCACATATGGTAAACAAAATACAATAGGAGTTGGGTAGTAAAATACGAGTATTCATGAGCTCAAATAAGGATTTTCTATCTCCCTAGTAAAAAGCTTTGTTTAAATTAATAATTTTATTGATCATTACCTGGCATGAAATGACAGCTGTAGAATGAGCTGAGAATTAAAGATAACTTAGTTGGGCTGTTGTAAAGCAAATTAATATTGACAGTCTGTCTATTTTTCCATGTAATTAAGCAGTAATAATCAAAGCTTAATTCTTTTCTTGGAGATTAATGATGACTTCCAAAATTAATGGTGTGAGGTGAATGCAAGGACCATTAGCTATAGCAAATTGTTAAGAATCCAGAAAACACAGTGGGTTGAGTCATTCAATTTGTTTTATGAATGCTGCTTTTTCCTCTGTTTATTGGGGAAGAATGGATATTTCTATATGCTAAATAGTTAAAGATTTAACAGTTTCATAGTAAGCAGCCAGATGAAGAGTGGGCTCTTGTTTCAGCCACAGTCACATCTGGGAACAAGCCTAGTAACTGTTTCTGGTGCCTGAAGTCTCCACTTTTCACCACATGGATTCTAGGGCTCATCATTGGTACTTAGTCAAGTCACTCTCACTTATGAAATTACTCTTCTAGTCGCTGATAGAAGCAAAGCTACCATGTGGAGTTTTCAGGATCAAGTGCCACACAGGCCTTAGTGCCTGGTAAAGGAACCACATCAGCACTTCCACTCTGTGTGTGCTCAGTACGAGAGACGTGTCCAAAATAACTTCTTCCTTTTTTAAAACTCACCCTTCAATATTTATGTTTTCAGACCAGGTAAAGGACAGCAGAAAATGTAGCAGAAACTGTTCATCTGGTTTGCTCCCAGGGAGATGCAGTAGCATTTACTACACCTTCTAAAAACAATGTTCTTCAGGTGCTGAGTTGAATCTGACACTCACTGCAGTCAGTGGTGTAAATGCTATTGAGTTCTTTGGTGCAAAATCAAGATGAAAACTCTTCCTTTTTCTCTTTTTTCTTTCTTATAATAGCACAAATCAGAAGTAATTCAGTTGAAATCAATGAAATGACGTCTCCAAGAGGTGACTCAAATCTAAGCTAATACCAATTCATGCTAAACTCCTGCCACACTTCACAATGGAAATACTCCTCTGTCAGTGAGATATGCTGTGGGAAAAATACTTTTAACTAAAGCTTTTGAAGTGGGGATAGTTACTGAGATTTTAATGAGATTTTAAAACTGCTTCCAAAATGTTATATTTAAGTTTCACCTGTGGGGGGTAAACCACCGCCCTTTGCTCCTTAGTTTGTCTAGGTAGCAGTAACTGGACACTAGTATTTCACAGTATTTGCACTAACCTCCTTTTCTAGACATTCCTTTGCACTGACTGCAAGTGGCAGCTTTAATAACTTATGGAATAACTGGAAGACAGCAATGTCTGCAGACAGCTGTAGTGTGAAGGACATCATGAGTATCTCTAATATCAAAAGGCCTGATTTTCACCTAAAAATGTTGAACTCTTCTATGTCCTGCATTTTTCTCTTATGCTTGGGCAGATTAGTTTGGGTTTGAGAAATTAAAAAGAAGTTTGTTTATTCATGTATTTCTTTAGAGCTAATTCTCTTTGAAGACCAGAATAAATCAGTAAACTCATTCAGAAGGGTTTCCTGCATAACACAGCCAAGCATGTTGCAAAGCCAGAAGGGTGGATTAGAGGGTGTGGGGGATTGGTTCATTGTTTTACTTTCTTCCTCAATTCTTCATTACAATTCATTTCTTTATCTTTTGGTAGAAGATTGAGACAACATAAATGATCTGTAACTTACTGAAAACCAGCTAACAAGCCAATCCTTCTATTATTTCTGTAGATGCTGCCTTTGTTTTGATCTTCATACGTAGTTGTAGAACAATACACAGGTTTTGGCAATAGTGAAAAGATAGTACAAAAATCATCTTTTCTGCAGCAGATTGCATAGTATAGAGTGGGATCCTGGAGACATTTATGAATAGTTTTAAGTGAAATATCAGAAGGCTTGAAAAAAGTCTTCACTTAGATCACAGTGTTGCTATCAAGTCTCATTAATAATCATGTAAAATGACATGCTGTCTGGTTTTGGTTTGTTGTACAACTTGCTAATATTTTGATTTTTGCACATAGTCTCTTGTGGCAGTCCACTGTGATGATATCCCTGTAAGATTTAATTTTTGTTCCTCATGGCTGTTTATTGCAGCAGGTAGAGCAATTGCTGAGAGCTTTAACAGATGTTAAAGGAACTGTCTGGAGTCACAGAAGTAAGCAGCAGCATCTTACTTAGGTTTGTACATGCCTAAACATTGTCATCCTATGCTTTTCAGCAGGAATGAAAGACTGACCGTCACCTGCTTTGTAGTGCTGGTAATGCAGTAGGGAAAACTTGTGGGGTGGCTGCATGGGCCCTGAGTCTGTCTCCCAGTGCAGTGATGCATTGTCCTGCTGCTGTGTTTGCTGTACACATTGCCAATATTGTACAGGGCCACAGAAGCAACAAGTGGCAAAACAAATTGTCTGTAGAAAAGCAAACCACAGTCTAGTGTTGGTGTGGAACTCCAGTGTGGCACAGGTTTTCTTGCAGTGCTGAGAGCAAATGGGGCTGTGTAACAGCCAGATAGATCTGCATTTCAAGTGTCCTGTATTTTGCTGCACTGTTCTGGGGCATGAGAGCACCTAAGCAATGTGGAAGCACTGGCCAGAGCATAGCGCTACCAAGCAGAAAGGTTTGGGCACATGAAGCTTCCTTTCCTCTAGCCCAGAATAACTCTGGGAGAGTGTGGGTAGAGCTGAATTCAGAGTAGTCTAACAGAAGAATATGCCACCCCTCTATTTACATCTTTTCCTTCATCTGAATTGCTGTACTACTTTAACTACTTTTTAGCCAGGTGTGCTGGCTGTGGTGAAGATGCAAAATCGTTACAGAGCTTCACAAAAAACCTCTTTTACACTCACTCTTCACTCTGGGTTACCCCACAGACATTACCCCCTGTGCATTGTGGCTCAGGGAAAACGGCCTCTGAACAAAAGGCAATGTGTAAATTCCTCTGTTCTTCTGTGAATTCAAGTGTACTGGGTCCAGTCAAGTGATAAAAAGAGAAGGCTAATGCAGCTGCTTTTGTGTGTAGCACACATGCAGAAACTGCTGCTGTCTACCTACAGCATCTCATGTGGTGTGGAGTCAGAGCAATACTGTCAGCTCTCCAAGGGCACTAATGCCCACAGCTGCACCCATCTGTCCCCAGCCAAATTTAAGTGCCCTTTCTGCTGTTGGGATGGTGCAGAAGCATGTTCACAGGGAACACTGCAGAGACTGCAAGTGGCTGCATTGTGAAGGGGGATAAAATCTGCTCTGGAAACACAAGCTGTGGAAGGGGTGTGAGCAGCACTGCTGTGGCTGTCAACCTGCTGGAAATACAAAGGTTATTCAGTGAATGCTGGCACAGTCCTTCCTTCTGGGTCATGTGAGATTTGACTTGACTTTTAAAACCTCTCAACTGGCTATATTTTAAATACAGTTAATTAGGGTATTGCACCACTCTTGGGCATAACTGCTAAGTCCAAAGCAACTTTGGATTTTTCTGTCACTCACTGGGGCTTTCTGCACTAACAGCTCTGAGAACTTTGTGCCACAGAAATGCTTATTTGATTGCCCTTCACCACCACAGCTGATTTCCTCTCCTGGAAGTCAGGTGAGAATTTCCTGCTCTTGTGAAACACCATGATGTGTTCCCTTTTAGGCTCTCCTCAGCTCAGTGGAAAAGCAACACAAGTACCCCTAACTCCTGGTTTGCAACTGTTGGACAGTAAGATGAGATGGAATTGCTGTTTGGTTTTCAGGAACTCTGTTGTGTGTTCAGCTCATGGATGAGACTGAACAGGATAACAGTAAAATCTGTGATTTCCATACAGTTGAGATAATGTCCTCACTGCTGTGGTATCCACTCTGTAATGTGATAGTAGGACACATTTCATTTTGAAACTTGTCATTTTCTAGTGCCGTCAGTAATACAACTGCTCGCCGAGACATTGCCGTGCTGGGAAACCCAGACAAATGTGCTTTGTTTCTCGTTCATTATCTTGCTATGAAATATAAAGATGGATTTATCCAGCTACTTCAAACAAAGTAATTTTCTCTTGTTGAGTCTCACAGAATCCTTTTTGCACTGTTAAGTTTTACTGCAGCAGTTCCCACACCAGGAACCTATTGTAAGTTGTTAAGTGGTTTTGGTTTACCTAATTTTTTTAAAAAAAGTCTGATCCCTCTCTTGTTACAGTAAGTGAAATGAATATTAGATGACAGTATTATGACTGGCGTGTGGGTCTAGACTGCTACAAAGTTATACAGTTATTTTATCACCTACTAAAGCTGTAGAAACACCTATTAAAACTATAAAATCGAAACATTAGAATATGAACAGCATATCCACACCAAGTGTAGCAGTTGTTCTTCATTTGAACCCTCTACATTTTATTCATTGAAATGGAAATTTGCCAGGAAACCACCATTCAGGCCTTGGCTGTGGTCACTGCTCATACTAAACTGCTATAGCAGTGTTGGCAAGTACAGCATTGGGATCAGGCATTTGTTTTTTTATTGATGGTAAGCCTTTCAGACTTTCTCCTCAGGATTAATGGAAGAATAGAATTGAAATTATATTACTTTTTTGAATGAGGAATGTCTTTTCAAAAGCTTCATTGAGTTTAATGCAAAGGTTTGATAGTCATGTAGATGAATGTTACAGAAGTTGATATTTTTGGATGAATTTGAAAATCAGGGTGCTATCTCAGGCCACAATGCAAGTGAGAAAGTGAACCTTTTTTTTTTTTTTCATTTCTTTTGCCTTTTCCCGGATTTGATTGTTGCTCTCAAGTCAATGATTACTCAAAAACTTTTGCCTTAGGTCAAGATCAGCTTCCTGTCTAGGAGTGTTAGATGGCCAAACTTAACAAAAAAAGCCATTTATACCAGTTGGTTTTCTGTGTTGTTATGGCAGATGTTAACAAAGACAGTGACTTGGCAGTTTGTCATGTTTTTCTTTTTTAATTCATTTTATCCTTACAAGTTATTGTATTAGAAGTCAGAAATTTTCCTGTACACTTTCATGAGGAACTGTACATAACCCACACATCTTTGAGTATTTCAAAGTTGGTAATCTGCCCCAAACTCACTTGTCAACATTTGACTCCAGCCTTCCTGCCTGGCATCTGAACAACATACAAAAGGAAAAGCAGGTGCTGGAAATAAATCTGTGTTCTGTGAGCGTTTGTCTCACGTGGGTCTGTGCCTGGGAGAGGCTGGTGCTCGTGGCCAGCTCACAGCAGATGGGGATGTAGTCTGGGGAGGCAGGGGGTGATGCCCAGTGCTGGCTGCCTGGCTCTGATGCCACATGATGGGTTCTGCATCATCTGATCACTGCAGGTCATTATGGAGGCTAATTCTGCTTTGCTGCCCCAAGTAACACTTCAGCCTTGCTGTTACCTGTGACTTATCCTAGAATTTTGCATCTGGTTTTTGAATGTTTTTTTAAGTATGAATTTTTTTGACTGGGAGGTGCCTTGCCATCCCTCTTGTCCTCTTTGCCCCAGAGGTAAAATACAGAATTGCTGAATGCATTTGCCTCACTTGAGTTGTTAGTTAACAGCTGCATATTTGTAAATGGTCTGTATACTACAGTGAAGTGAGGCCTGAATTTGCTCTGTGATCTATTGCTGCAAACTCAGAGAAACAAGGTCAGTTATGGGAGAGTGCCATGGCAATTAACATTTTACCCAGGGAGGAGTATCAGATGGATTCATGACTGCTTTGGATGAAAACTCGAGGCAGTGCTACAGACAGAGCAAAAGAGATTTTATTAGTGTTTCTGCATGGCAAGAACTCTGCCTTGGGCAGGAATGGCCACAGTGGAATACAACTGGAGAGCTGTCAGGGCAAAGACAGACCTGCTACTTTCTCACTCATTTACAAGTCGCCACCCAATGACCTCCTGGGGCATTAGAAGCTTTATATAGCTATCTATATATATAGATACCACCGGTGCTGTGGTTTTGGAAGCGTCCCAGCTTAGGTCTGTCTGGGCAGAGTGTTCACTTCCTGGTCCTGCTGTGCCCCCAGGCTGCTGAAGAGGCTTTGAAGAGCTGTTTGCAGTCTGGGATGTTTGTGTAAGGGCTGATGGCAAGGGAAAGCATAG
Organism: Poecile atricapillus; assembly: GCF_030490865.1. Lineage (NCBI taxonomy): Eukaryota > Metazoa > Chordata > Aves > Passeriformes > Paridae > Poecile > Poecile atricapillus. The sequence goes on from NC_081254.1 coordinate 3,097,952, forward strand.
CTTTGCCAGGGCCGTGACAGTGAAAACAAGTAGCATACGTCTGTGCTGGAGAAGTGGGAACAAGTAGAAGAACAGTGTGATGGGAGTCAGTGACAGGTGAGGACAAGGCTTTGCACGTATCAGACAAGGAAGGGGATGTCTCCCGTATGCTGCTGAATGTTGAGTGAGAGCTCCGTTGGAGCTTGGGACTATAGGATATTGCAGGTTGATATTTTAAGAGGTGTTGTGCAGGAAGAACTTGCAATGTTTAGATGTAGTCTGAGTGCAAAGGTGAGGAGGAATGTTAAATTTTTTCTGCAACTTCTTGATCAGAGTTCCACCCCTAAAGTCTCTTTTAAAAGACCCACAGATCTGGCCTCGTGTGGCTTTTGCTGGGAGGTGAATTACCCTCTTTTGCTGTCAGGCCCAGTTCTTTTGATAGTCCTGCAAGGTGTTCTGCTGTTTCACCATAGTCTGCTCTCAGGGCTTCACCAGAAAGAACTAAATAACTCTGAGTGAGTTTCCCTTAGCCTTAAGGAGACTCAGGGGTCACAACAGTGAACCTGCAGCTAGATGAGTAATTTTTCTCTGTGAATAGGCCAGCACATATTGGCAGTTTGATGATAAAAGGAGTGTGTGTCTGCTCAGTGTTCAGGACTCTTTGCACATGCCCTGAGAGAAGAGACCATGATGTAGCATTTTTTCAGCTGAAATCCATCCTCTTGTTTTCATCCTCAAAAGCAGCATATGCTTTGCATGAGTCCTTTGTTCCTTTTTCCAGGAGAGAAGGGGAAGGAGTTTGGGTTGACTGATCATGGCAGACCAAAAGATCTTTCCTAAGCATGAAGGGCCACCATACATTCTAGTTCATGGTTTATCACACACCACACAAGCGCTAAGCTCTGAGCTCAAGCAAAGCATTTAGTCCATCATTGCCTCTTACAAACAGTGCAAAGCAAAAGGAAGCAACTGAGGCATGCACACAGTGATTGTAGAGCTGTAAAGGTTTTGTCAAGCCTGGTGTCAGCTTTTTAGCTTCAGTGACTGGCAGCAGCGTAGCAATGGTGTTAATTTACTGCCATGAGGAAGTCATGAACAGGAGAACTTACTTTTGCTTCCTTCATGGCTACAGGGGAGAATGTCTGTATTGGTCCCAGCATCAAGAGCAACTGTGATTTCTGCACCCCAGAGACCAGAAATTCTCCTTTCAATAATTAACTCTTGGCAAAATCACATGCCTGCAGCCTTTTCTCTGCTTCCTCCATGAAAATGAGCAAGCCATATGTGTTAGGAAAGGAGCATGTGGAAAGGTGTGTATTGCTGCTGCTCCTAATCTCCATGTGCTGCAGTTTAAATCAGATGAGGATCTGATACAATAGGCTGGCCATATGGAATCTGAGGAAAATACTCTACTGCCCATTTTGACACTTTCCAGCAGAGATTCTTACTACACAGATTTTGCATTTGCACATCTTGTGTTCTTGCGTAAGTGCAACTGAAATTAATCCTTGGTTTTTTGATTTAAGGAGGAGGCTGCACGCATAACTTCCCTTTATTACCTAAAAATTCAGCAGTTATTCACTGTCTGCTTTTGTTCAGAAGAAAGGGGAAAAATTTATTCCTCTGGCTGTTTCAATTCTGATTCAGTTTCTCTGCCAAATTTTCTTTTTCTTTTTGGGATCTGCACAAATAAGTTCCTGATGGCAGAGAAGATAAATGGCAGACAGCTATCCTGACACAGGCAGTCTTTGATAATGCTGTGCCTCAGTGTCAGCTGTATCCAGGGACCAGAGATGGGCAGCTCCTGGCTTTTTGATGAGTGAGGACAGTTACACATAAGCTGCACTTCTGGCAATGCCAGCACTTGCTGAACTTTCTACTTGCTTGTGTTCCTTTTAGTCTTGTACACTGTGTGCCTGTAACTATAGATCTTCCCTTAAACTTCCCTTTTCTTTTTTGAGTTGGGAGTTCTCTTCTGTTTGACTTGTTTTCGAGGCCATATGCTTTTGAAAAGTTTTCTTGGATGGATTAGTTTTGTGAGCCATGGGGATTGTTGACATGAAAGTCTGCTAATATGTGAAAGCTATTATGAGCTCTGATTGGGAATTTTGTCTGAATAGTGCTCATCAGGTGAGAAATCACTAAGTGTGAATCTATCTTAAGGAAACAAAGACTCATGAGTAGAAACTGTTCTTAATAATCAGGAGGTGAAGCCATGGAACATAGCCTTTTCTATTGTGGCCGTGAATCTAAACTGATCAGCAGCTGAAATGAGACCCTTGTTCCCTTGTATTGAAAGCTTCAGTCAATTCTATATACTGAGCTTTTTACTGCACAAGCCAGCTTTGTAATTCCACCAGTTACTTTTCTCACTTTTCAGGTGGTTCTCTTTCCTTTTTTTTCCCTTGAATTTTTTTCTTTCCCTCACTCCCCCCATGTGCACACCTCACATCACTGGAGGCTACAAGCTGAAGGGAGACACTGAGGCAGACGCTGATGTCCATCTAAAAGTGCAGGATGTAGTCCTGAAGCTTTTCACTCTCTTCTTGCTTGGGTAATTCTTAAGTTAATTTTCTGAAGTTACTTATCTCAAGGTGTAGTCCTGAAGCATTGCAGCATGCAGTCATTAGTCATGAGCAGAATCCTGACATCCTTCTCATGCTTCAGATGATAAAAGCTTTTCTTGCTTAAAGAGCTGGAAGCTGCACTGACTGTCAAAAGCTGTCTGGTGTTTGTGCAACAAGAGGCACAAATGTACCATTTCTTTATTCCTCCAAGTACCCAAGAAAACTGGCAAAGACCCTTCTGTGGTGCTTACCTCTTAGGAACTTTCTTAGCAGTGAAAAAGGAGAATTTTGTTGTTTTTGTTGCTCTGGAATACTGCCAAAACATACTGCAGGTGCTCTTGTGAACAAAACACGTGATGTGAGTGTCTTAGTGCTGCCTTTGTGAGGGTTGCAGGGGTCACCCTGGCCCTGCTCACCACAGTGCTACAGAATGTTTTTCTGAATGCTGTTAGCCATGTCATGGAGGAGATGGCTCAAATGAGAGCAGAGATCTCATAAAGAGACTTGAGCTGCTTAAACCCTGTAGTGCACAGGCCAAGCGCTGAGAAGGGAACTCTTACAGCCTCTCTGGTGCATCTTGGAGCTTTCCTGAGCCTTCTGCTGCTGTCTTGGCCCCAGTACTTCTCTCTTTGCTATTTCTTGCATTTTAATTTCCTTTCCATCCCTTTGTGGATATTGGAAATGTTTGTATCACAAAGATCTATAAAGCCATTTGTGGTTTCTGAGTGCTTTGACTTTCTGCTATTGCCCAGTTGTCAAGGCTGGCTTGTGCTGCCATTGGTCACTGTGTCAGAGGGCAGGTAGGTGGTCTTTGAAATAGTTTGCAGAGCTGAAGCTCCTTTTTCTTTGTAGGTAAATCAATATGTTTGCCCTTTTTTTGGAAGTGGGAGTTACAAGTGTATTACCCTTAGGTGTGCTGCAGTTATTACTTTATTTCCTGCTGAATTACTGCAGTGAAGAACAGTTACCATTGTGCTTATTTTGAGGAGCCAGGAAAATGGTAGATCTCAGTTAATGACGTCTGGTACAGATTCCTTTTCAACGGCCTAATAGCATAGAGTAACTTCAAAGAGGGCAGGAGCTGCTTGAGGCTGCCAGAGCAGCATAAAAGAGATGTGAAAAGACTTAGGAATTACTTTACTATATACTTCTCTTATATAATCCCATCTTGACCCCTTTTCCCTTACATCACTGTAGTCCCTATCCAGACAAGTGCAGTGTTTCTGAAGTGGCTTCAGTGGCTAAATAAGGTAAGAATAACAGAGACTGTAGGCATCCAGGCAGAAGGCAAAGCTTTATGATGTTGCTAATAAAAATCATGAGAGAGGGACTGAGAGGCAGGAATAGTTCCTGTTGAACTCTCAGCTCTCACCTGAAGCTGATGCTCTCTTGGGCTCAGTTATGGGCTATGTTTTTTTGTTAGCCAGAAGTTTGCTAATCACCTCGCAGTGTTTTTGGTCAAAAGTGGTTGTTTTAAAGGCAAACAGTTAAAACTGTAAACTGATAATCTTCTCTTAAAATATTATTATATGCTTCCTTTGTCAGTAGCAGCAAAATAAATGCTTAGGAGGAGGCTTGGACCTCATAGAAAACCTTTCAAACTGAGGAGACGGTGAATGCCAGAAACGATGCAGCTGATGGCTTTCTCATTGCTTTGAGTCACAATCTGTGATTATGGAACACCTACTTCGAGCTCGATCATAGAATCATTGATAAATCTGCAAAAGTTTGTTTTAATACCATTAAAGTGAAAATGGAACCCCTAAAATCAATTTGCCATAGCAAGATGGAAGTCCTTTAATCACTGCTGTCCCATCTTCAGTTGGTTGCGCCTAAAATACCATGGCTGAGTGAAGAAATACACAAGCCTTTTTCATGTGATTCCTTTCCAGCTTGGCCCTGGGCTCACAGTTCATTGGCTTTTGTAATGAATCAGAAATACATAGCCTGATTCTTGTGGGTTCCACTGGAATTTATACATGTGCTTAGTATATCACAGGTATCATATAGAATTTGTTCATGTGGGTCTTCTTATAAATTTAAGAAGTTAACACTCCAGATAGGTGCTAAGTGAGTTTTATCAGAATTTTGTTGGATGTAACTCGTGCTTGAAAGTGGTTCTGAAAATCCCATTAGCACTTACTCATTTCTTTCACACTTAACTGTTCAAAATGTGCCCTATGGGCCCATTGAAAGTCATCTGACCATAAATCTGCAAGGTTAGGATGAGAACAGGTGAATAAGGACTGCAAATATTCAATCATTTTTAATTACAGGTGATACAGAGATTATTAGAAGCTTTTTTTGAATTCACATTACATTGGAGGACCTAATTTTTCATTATCTTGTTATGCATCAGTTAATCTCTGGAAGAAAAGTTACCCCTGATGTGAGATCCTTTGATGTGGTGTTTATACTTTCACCCACTTCTGGTCTGTGCCTTCAGAAGAGTGGGAGCAGAGGTTAATCCTTGTTACAGGGAGCAGTTTGATGATTGGACCCAGTAAGGATAACCAGTGAATGCTCTTGCAATGTCTGACATTTATTCATCTAAAGCCATCAAAGCTCTGGTAATAGAAAACTAAATGTTAATTTTCAGTTATGATCCTTTAAATTGTGCTGATGCATCATCTTCTGGGAGTGTTTGTGGGGTGTAATTTAATCTTGTTTTTTCCATCTATGGATTATGTAATAGGTAAATTAAAATTAAAGCACTGAGGTGAAGATGTCTTTGCCATCATTAACGAAATGATTGTGAAGTTTACAATTCAGGGGTTTTTTGGGCTTTTGTTTTGTTTTGTTTTGATAATGCTGGTGGTACCTAGAGTTTTGTTTATTAATTTCAGTTTATATTATTCATAAGCTGAGAGAAATGCATAATTTAATAATACATTCTCTCATGCTCTGTTTTCTAATTTCCTGACTTAATCCCTATGAAACCCTATTAGTTGTGCTCTCAATGAATATTTATCTCACATTCACTTGATTTTGGCCTTCGTCCTAGTTTCTAAGGTTCCTGTAGTAGCATGTGTAAAACCAGGATATGAAAATGTGGTGTTGTATCTTTTGCTTAGCTACCCAGAGTTAAAATACCCACCCACTCTGCCACTGTTAGATCTGTGTTTTGTAGCAGTGCAAAAGTGCACCTGAAATCAAAAGTGACCAGATCTTCTGAGTAAGGGCTCTGGCAACCTCCTGTCAAGTGTCACGAATGTCACCAGATTGCTGAAAGCTGAGCCTCGAATTGATGCTAACCATCAAAGCATGAATTTCACTACTTGTTAAAATCAGTCTCTTGCTCCTGCTTTCTGTATGTATAGGACCAGGAGATTCTGGCTTTAAGATACAAAGGAAGATGAAGTCACAAGAACAGCACCAGTGGAGATTTAGATTTGATATCAGGAAAAATTTCTTTGCCACAAGGGTTGTTAAGCACTGGAAAAGTCTGCCCAGGAAAGCAGTGGAGTCACCATCCCTGAGGGAATTTAAAAGACATGTCAACATGGTGCTTAGGGATGTGGTTTAGTGGTAGATTACAGTTGGACTCAATAATCTTCAGGGTCTTTTCCAACATAAATGATTCTATGATTCTATGAAAAGAAGTCTGAAACAGTGCAACTTGTTCTTTTCTTGGCCGTGTTTCTTGGTGTTCCATGTTCTTGGAGTCATCTGTGTGCTTCTCATGGGCTGTTTCAGGAGGGTCTTGAGTGTGACAGAGATACATTCATGGAGGAACTGTATTGAAGGAATGTGGCATTCTGAGGATCTTGGAGTACTCTTGAAGAGAAGCTGGACTGGTGTCACTGTTGCCTAAAACCAGTGCTGAGTTCACCAGGATCTCACCTAAGCCTTCAGCAGAGGCTGTGGGGAATGACATCTGTCATTTCTATTGCTGTTAACACACATTCATTGTTTTGTGATGCCAAGTGTAAATGGAACATGTCAAGGCTAAAGTCTGAAAGGTCTTTTTTTGGCTTTGGTTTCTGCAGAATGCACACACAGCATCCCTCCAATTCTGTTGCTGCACAGAATCATGTTTAAGATTGCTTCAGTGCTCTCTCTGAACTGGTAATATGAAAGACATAAGGTACAAACCTGTCATTTTCTGATGCTACAGATGCAGTTGGAAGCTGTGAGCTTGCTTGCATGTCTCGTAGGGATGGATGTGACAAAGCCACGTGTTTCCATTTCAATCCAGTGACCTTGTTACGGTGTGTTTTCCTCTTTTTAGTTTGACTTCTTTCTTTAGTGGCTGTATCATTTACTTTAGGACAAGGATTGCTTTATGGACTTTGCATTTTTACTTTGTTTTCATCCTTTTATTTTATGTGATGCACAAATTTAAAACATCAATGTACAAAAGATGCTAATACTTTGATGAAAACTTAGTGTCAGAACTCTCACTCCTTGTCCTGTGGTTTCTTTCCCTACTCCATTGGTGTGCACCTGGTCCAGATCTACCTGCACTCTTTGGGAAGAGGAGTAGGAGAAAACTGAGCTGAGATGCTGCTTAAAGCAATTATGGATCAGCTGCATGCAGGTTCACTGTCAGAAATCCCCCGACAGTGAGCTCAACAGGGAGTGCCAGCAGCTCTGGGATTCAGGTTTGACTGTGCTCTTTATTTGCTCAGGCAGGAGCTTTGTGATCTTCCTCTCACCCAGCATGGAGGGAATGTGTTTTTAAACAAGACTCTGAGAGTCCATTGACTTTCAGTTGAGAGTGAAGGTGATAAATGCCTTACACCAGTTTTATTGCACAGAAAAATGTTTTAAGCTTGAGTTTTCTGGCATCAGTTCCTGCGACTTTTGAGAAAAGATAATAACTCATTTTAGAGCTTATTTAATGCTGATGAAAGTGCTGGATTTTAAAGAGCTTTCACATGGTCAGGTCGTTCCACAATTGTCTATTGTAGGGTTGTGCATTGATCTGAAGAGCACTGGCTGCTCTTTGCTACAGGTGCTTGAATTGAATTCTGCATTGTTATGGAGTAATAGTACATGAGAAGTTGATTATCCAATTTAGCTTAATAAACCAGGGCTGAGATCTTGGATCTCTTGAATGTGTGGCTTGTCACTGACTTCACTGGGGACATGATTTCTTCATTTTGCAGTGGGGTATTTGGCATAGTTACACTGGTAAAATGAGAAACAAAGTTTGATGTGATTAAAGTAACTCAGAGTGCTGAGATCTATATAAAGATGTCTTTTCCTGTCTTAGGGTGATACAAAGTGGATTTTTATTGTTTCAAGCTAAGCAAGTGCCTTTTGTTCAAGTTCTGTAAATACTCTTGTTGCTCCAGGTTTGCTGTGACCAGGGATTTTTCTCATCTTCAGTGCTAACTGGTTTAAAAACTGGTATAATTTCATCATGCCTGTGTGCATCATCTAAGGAGATGGGCAGACAACATTTGACCAAGACATGGAATTTTTTTCTCTTTATGAATAATTTAAATTCCTTAATTGAAGCACTGTTTTTTGGTTTTTTTTCTTGAGGCAGGTAAATCAGCTCCTCAAGAAAGAATGGTACCACTTGTGTAGAATTCCATCATTAAAATGTTCTTCAGGCCTGCCATTTGCAAGGAAATCCATTCCTAAAGGAATAAATAGGGCAGGATTGGTGGCCAAAATGTCAGGGTGAGTTAGTCACCAGAAAAATATTTTATTTGTGGAATTCCTAAAGAAGGGAGAGTTGCAAAAAACATGTTGCTGGGTTTTGTCACAAAAATGAAATAAAAGGAATTGCAAAGCTGGCTTTCTGACAAAATGTCACTTCCAGTTTAAAGGATGGTTTAAAACTGAATATAAAAACTGCTAATCAGTTTTGTCCTCTTTTGAGTTTGTTTGTACCTTCTTATGGGTATTTTTAGATCTGAAGGCTTCCTTTATCAGAATATCCATGGAGAGCTCTCTTCCATGCAAAGCTTGGCCTACAGAATCCTATTCATTTGAAGCTGGAGCATACAAGGTATTGGTGGTGTCCCAAACAAATAGGAATTTGGGCAGGCAGGATCCTTTAGAGTCTCCAACAGCTCTCCTTCTCTCTCTCTTTTACTACTTGTAGTGATGAAATTTGTGCCTTTTGGCTTTAGAAACTGAACTGTTAAAAGAGAAGTCTGCATTTTTAAATGAACCTCAGCCTTGAATGTGAGGGTTTGTCTTTCGCTTGTTCATTTTTTGTCTTTCCCTAAAAAGCATCTCTCTAGATCCTGTGCATTCTGAATCCCTCTGGCCTGACTAAGTTCATTCTGAGCAGCTGAAGAGAACAAGAGAAAACAGATTTTTTCTTTCTTAAAGGAAACATATAGAAAAGCACTCATTTTTTCCTGTTTAAAAAACCCACCCAAGTGTAACCGTTAAAATCAGTGGAGGTTTTGTTATGGGAGTGCTTTAAAAGCAGGTCACTAAGATGGAAGCCTGTGAAGTGTCCTTTTTGGGCCAGGATATTACCTAATTCCTGTCATGTAAAGTTGTTTTCAGGAGGAGAAGAATCACATCTAGAGTCTAGAAAACATGAAAGATCTGTAGGTCCATAGATTTGTACTTGGAAGGAAGCTTTCATAGTTTTCAGTAACATCCCTGAACATCTTTACTTTTCATTTTGCCATAGTACAATTCATGTACTGTTTTTTCCTGGTATACATATACCATAAGTTTGTTGGCATAACAGTAGATCTGGAACGTCATACATAGTATGCATGAGGTTATATTGATGTTTACTCCATCCTTCCAGTCTTACCTTAAAGATTTGAAATTAGAAAAATAAGTTATACAATTGCAGTTCTATCCCCTAGACAAGGGCAGCAGTATAGCATATGTCCTCCTAACTAAATTATTCTGAATCAGCTTCACTTGAATTTAACCATATAATCTCTGCTGTTTTGTAAATATAGCAGGGCAGTAAATCTGCTCTGCTCTGTGCTTGCTGAGTGTCTACCCAGGCTCCAGCCTGTACTCATAATGGTTTGATTTTCTTGTTGTAGCAGTTTGACCAGATATAATTACAGTGCCTTCAAAAGATTGTGTTCCCATTTTACTTTAATAGGACGTGAATTAGACCTAAAAATATTGTTTAGGATAGCTGGAATCCAAATGCAGTACCACTGTGTAATTAAAGTATCTTGATATTCCTGCAGAAAGGATTCTGTGTGGAATGAATTTCTATTGTGTTACTGTTAGCACAGTAGTGGGGGTGAAATGCCACCTGTGTCACCCACTGCAGTCACAGAGTAGATAAGCTGTATTTTATTGTTGAAATGTGACTCGGTTTTGCTGTCTGGCCTGTTGTAGGAAGGTTCTGCCACGGGTACCTAGCTCTGCTGAGTACCACTTAACGGGGCTGGGCGTGCTCATGTGGCCAGTCCCCAGGTCAGGTCAGGTCCTGCACCTGGCTCCCTTTCAGCTGTGAGAACTGGGCCAGGAGCTGGACTTCAGTGCTCCCTAAGGGTGCCACCAGCTCAGGATAGCCCGTGATTCTGTGCCTTTGGAGACTTTGGCTCAAGGATCTTAGATTCATTCACCAGCTTGCATAAGCTCTCTTTTTGTTTCATACAACTTGTGATGTCAAACACTGAAATGGAAACTTAGCAAAGATTTTCTTGGTTTCCTTTTTTCATTCTCACTCGCTTTTTTCCCTCACGGAGTCCAGGAAAGTTTTGTTTGTGGGACAGTGCAGTCCTTCATATGAATCTTTCTTCTCTGACCTCTTGTGTAATGGCCTTGAAGTCAAGACCTCCCCCACCTCCTCTTCCTTCTGTCAAGTCCCCGTTTAACAAGGATGGGGTCGCTGACTTTGGTTTGGAAAACTCTTCCAGGTTGGCTGAGGTTCTGAAGCTGCTCACCTCAAGGTTACAGGACTGTGAACATGCCTATGCAGCTCTACCTTCCCCATGCTTCCTACTGAAGTTTCTATGGAAAAAATAGCTTGTTCAAAGGCAACAGAGCTTTCTGAAAGAAATCTCCTTGTTCATGTGGCTGGCTGTCTTTTTAAGTCAATGGCCCTGAATTCCCTTCTTGCAAAAAGGCACAGCTTTATCAGCTTTAGAGTTGATAATTGGACTGTTACATATCCCCTGAATTTTTAGGTGTTGCAGTATGACACTGCAGGTTGGTAAATAGGATCTGACTTTCCTTCCTTTCTCCTGGTTTTTCTGGAGGCAGCTCACCTCCCCTGCTAATAAACTGAGGACTAATCATGTGCTCTTCTTGTTACATTTTATGAAACTGATAAATTGGCAAATACTACCAAAGCAACAAGTACCTCCACTGTTCATCCTACCCAGGGTCCAACATCTGCTCTTCCTTCACTGGAACTGGAAGACTTGGAGAGAGAGTTAGGGAAGTACAGGGTAAGTGTGTGCACTGGCAGTGTTGCTGCATGGCTGATATTCATTATCCTTTCCTTCTGTGTACTCCAGCTCCATCAGATGAAAAGCCAAGAAGACTTGTGTACTGCTGGAGACTGTGGCACTTCCTTTGTGCTGTCTCCTTTCCTCCTTCCATTTCTGGAAAGCTGGTGGTTAGAGAGAGTCCCTTGGGAATGAGCTCTGGGTTGGAGGGGTTGTTGGCCTGATTGGCAGCTTTTCTTCTGTCTTCCCTGGCTTGGTGAGAGAAAAAGCTACTAGATGTGGGTGCATTCAAAATTTAAGGCTTCTTAAAATGCCAGTGAGCTGGCAGTAGCTTTTGGCTTTATTGTGTTCTGAGATTTGGCTTTTGAGCAAAAGGCTCATTACAAGGTATCTCAAATGTCCTAATTTTCAGTACTCTCAGGCTTATGTTACCACAAGAAATGGCCAAATGTGTTTTCTTAATGTCAAATATTTCTCAGTTACTAACCAAACCAATTTCTTTTTATGAGTTAAACCTGTGTTTATACTGTAGAGGTGTGAAATAGAGGCAGAACATAGCTGGCAAATTAATATTCTGTTTCTCAGAGACAATTCTTGTTTTAATTACAAATATTGCCTAAAATATGGATTTTTTTATAAGAAGACACCTGCAACTTCAGCAGCAGTGGAAGTGATGTTGTGGCCAACCATAAATGTAGAATGACACTCATTTTGAAAGATTCCCTTCCAGTCAGCTTCCACTGTTTCTGGTTTTCTACAGAACTCTCTTTCCACAGTGCTGAAACAGAGCTCATGATTCCTCCACTGTAAGTCATCCCAGCATAATTAGGGTGAAATATCAGTTTAATAAAGTGCACGTAATGGCTGAGTTTGAGCTCTGTGTTAGTGGGAAAGTTACTGAGATTCTTTTCTCTAGATTTGCATGAAGAGTTAGTGTCAGAAGAATGTATGTCTGTTCCCAGACTTAGTCCTCATTTCATTAAACTGGGCTTCGTGCCATGTATTTTCTACTGTTATTTCATACAGAAGATATAACTTGGGAAGTATTCCTACTGAAATGTTTAAGTCTCACTTAAAGACTTTCAGGAAAGACTACTCTATTGAAAATATTATTTCAGAATTTGAATTTAGCATATTTGTTAATATAGCTACACAGTTGAACTGTTGAAACTTCTCGACTGACATATATCTCAGTGTGTTCCATTGAGTGTGATACAGGCTCAAATGAGTAAACCAGAGCCATTTAAATTAATTTTCATTGAGGATGTGGCTCTGTGTTGGCTTATCACTATTTTGTTAGTATTATTAATTTGGTGGCAGCAGATGCAGGTAGGGTACATGGAAGGTGATTTGTGCCTGCCTCACCACTCCAGGTTCTGGAGTAAAATGCTGTTTTTCACATAAAAGAATAAATAGTAAGAGAGTAGTGTTGAAGAGCACAGAGAATCTTCTGCCTTCCACATCTGCCACTGTCCCCTACCTGCTGGACACAGTTTCTTAATTAGTTAGTATGTGTGAGAAATATTAACAGCCAGTTTCAAAAAGCAACTCTTACTTCAATGAAAAATTTTCACAGAAAAATTGTATGTTAGAAGCACATTTTTGGAAGCTGATTCCTGAAATTCCTTGCTAGTGCCAATGGCAGGTCACTGAAAAGTTCAGGAAAAATCAGCCATCACATTTTACCAGTTTCATCTAGATCCAGTAATTATTTAACCCTTTAAGTAGTGCAACACCATATAAAGTGTTCAGCAACTGCAACAGAAGTGGTATTTCATCTGAAATTATCCAGTGAGAATGTTCTCAGGTTTCATCACTCAGCTGTTTCACCAGTTCACCTTATGAGCATTTCTGAAAATGCCATGCAATTATTATTAGTATGGAAATGTTCTTAGACATTCAAGTTAGTCAAGAAGGCAAAAAAAAACCCCAAAAAACCAAATCCAAACATTAAGGAAGATGAGGCCTTACTGAGTAAACCATAGAACAGAGTGCACATTTACTTCTGCAGAACTGCAGCATCTGCTGCTAAATGCCTGATTTCCAAATCCAGGTAGGATGGGAAGTGCAAGGATTAGATAAACACAGAATGTCTTTTTTTCCTGTCACTGTCTGATGGTTCACATCTTCAGAATCCAGCATCATTGTTACTTTCAAGGAGGCCTTTTAGGCAGTCAGGGAATCATCATGAAATGACATCAACAAAGCTCTCCGATGTGCAGAAGCACTTTAAGGAAGGCAGATATTTTGTATATGTCATTCTCTTTTGATCCAAATGTAAATTAGGTGTTCATTTCAGATTGTTGGTACTTTATGCATTAATTCTCACATTAGTATGTAGAAGTGGAAGCTAAGTTAGTCCATTACAATGATTCATATCCTGTCCAAGGAACAAACATTTTCTGATGGGACTGAGGACTGGGGCTTATTAATGCAGTTGAAATCTTCCAGCTCCCAGAGCAGACAGAAAAAAAAATTATTACAAGGAATAAAACTAGAAAAGCTAATATTGCTATCTGTGCAAGTACAGTGAAAAGGCAGGTGGGCTGCATCTGTATTGTCTGGCAGTGTGTGCTGTCTGGTTTTTGTCAGCTGGGGTGTACAAGCACATCAGAGCAGGAGGTGCTGGCTGGGATGTGCTGCCTCCCCTCACCTGGCCTTCAGTCCTGCTGTCCACTGAACACAAAACAGCAGTGAGATTTTTAATGCCTTTGGTCATTAGAAGATCCTCTTACACCTTTGAGAGGATTAAGAGAAAGTGATGATGATATTTGGAGCAAGTTTCAGGAATATGCTCACCAGAGAAGTGAGAAGTGGGTAGAGAAAATATCTATCAGCTGCTCTGCAAACATCTATTTTTCAGGTACCACACTTTGCTGTGGCCACACAGCCCTTCTCCCATTAGATCAGAACTCTGTCCACCCCAAGCGGTTTAATTACATTTCCTCTCTAAATAACACTAATTAGTTATGGTTTCCTAGAGCCTCAGAGGAGCACAATTTTTTCCTGTGTATTGTTGCTTATTTTTTCTCTGAGTCTGCTGCAGTGAGTAGCTGTGCCTGGTGTAAAGGCTCTTGCAATGCATCAGGGAGACAGATGTATTTCATTTGTGATTTCAGTGATTTCCATATATGAGAGGATCCTTAGAGATGTCTGTGCATGAAATGAATGCAGCTGCTCAGGTTGTTGCCTGAAAGAACAAGCTTACAGAAATGAAATGTGCCACTAAGAGCTCGCATTTTCTGCCTGTTCTCACTGATGGAAACCTCTGTCTGCCCAGCCCTGAACCCTCACTGTCATTTACCACAAACACCTTTCCTCCACCCGCTGCCAGATCCTTGCTCTTTGCACATTCTGGTGTGTCAGATGAGCTGCAGGCTCTCTCTGTAAGGAAACCCCAACCATTGCTCCCTCCCACACCAGTCTGTAGTGTAGGTCCCTGTTCTGCCAGTGAAGAGCTGAAACAAGACAGAGAGAAGGTGAAGTCACCTCGGGCAGCACTCTGGCTCCTGATTCTACCACATGGGCTATCCCAGAATAAAGCTTAAGATTTCACTCTTTTTCCATACCCAAGATTTTCCACAGTTTTTATGGTGAGGTGTGGAATTCTAAGACTGGTTGATACCACTTGAAGAAAACCCTTCTTTCATCACATTCGTGATTTTCAGTGGCATTTCTTGAGAGGTGTAGAAAAGCATAGAAGTGGACTGGTGCAGAAAAGTACCCAGGTGGTTTGAACCATGGCCAGGAGGTTCCTGTTGGCAAATCTAATGCAGTTTTCTGAAGTGACCTGAGAATCTGGCCTGTCAGTTTTTGTGAAGTACTTCATGCCCTGTATTTTTTTGTAAAGTATTCCACTTAAAATCCTCACAGGGTGTCTGAAACTACCCCAAAGAAAACAGGAACTCAGACTGTGAGTTTCATCTGTGTCCTCTTGTCTCCTGTGGTACATTCTGGGGTCAGACTGTGCCTTTAGCCAGGCAGGTACATTGTGTATCACTACGTATGTGATGAAAGAATCTCTTGAAGCTGTTGTTCCCCTTGAGTTGCTCCATAGCATGCGGCCATAAGTGAATTTGCTACTCTGACGGAGGATGGTGCAGTGGTGGAAGGACACAGCAAGGATCCCTTTATCTCCCTGTCTGTCCCTCCCTTCCTGTGTGCTCTGTCAGGTTTGCTTGGGTGTGAGGCCACTGTGTCCAAGAGCCAGGGAAATGCTTCTCCAGTGCAGGGAGCAGCTGCAGGTGGGACTGAGGCTGTCAGTGGAACAGCCAGAGCCATTCTCCAGGTGTGCAGTGCAGGATGTGCTGCCATTGAGACTGTGCCAGCGGTGTTCAGCTGGGAATGAGTCCAGCTCTTGTTTCTGTGCGAGTTTTATGCCTTCTTTGCACACATCTGGCTGCTGGAGAGCGGATGGCAGCTTTGGTGAGTCCCAGAGAGAAGTTCCTTTTGTTCTTTGCAGAGGTGGCTCCGGTGGTACTAAAGCAGCATGTTCAGGTTCCTGCACTGCGTTTTGCCCGTGTCCCTTCTCACACAGCTGGGGATTTGTTGTGATTTAACCTTGAACCTGAAAACTTTCTTCTAGCTCAAAGAATCAAATACTTCTAACTGAAAAATCTGTCCCTTTGATCTGAGAAAGAACTAAAGCAATCACACAAGTTCACTTTTCTCTGGTATACAAGTCCATGGATGCAGGTGGGTTTCTCACAAGGGACAGAGTGCTCTAGAGGGCAGGCTTTGCCTGTATTGGGTAGAAGCATTTCCAGCTAAAGACCACATTCAGTCAGCCCAAATAGCGTTTTGACTACTTAGCTTTCTTTGTGTTCATAAATCAGACAAATCAATAGATGTTTAAAATGTGAAAGCTTCAATTTGCTGGCGTTACATGCGAAGTAAAGGCAGCATTACATTAAAGATGCTGCTCTTAGGAGGTCATGAATTTGCAAGTCACCTTTTTAATGGTGTGGCCTTTTCTTTCCTGTTGGTATAAAGTAGGTTTTGTGTAGAAAATTAGTAAAGGTCAGCACTAGAAATGCAATTATTTTAAGGTTTCTTGTTGAACCTGGTGCAGTTGCAGGTAATACAATGCTTTAAGAGCACACATTGCTCTTTCATAAAAGCACTTGTGAGAAATGTGTTGGGAGCTCTGTGATGGTCCCGTCAGCAGTGATACTGCTCACTGCGTCTGCTCTCAATTGCTGGTGAAAACTTCTGAGGTGAAATAACATTATCTAATCCCACAAGGTGCAGGTTAGTGTTTCTGTAGCTGCACTTTCAGAGTACCAGATGGCCAGCAGGATTATAAAAACTCTTCAGTTATCGATGTCTGTAATGCAAATATCACTGTGGTCTCAAATGCTACACCTGCACTGTGCTCAGTGGAGTTGGTACAGTCTGCCTTTGCTGAGGATGAGCTCTGCTCTGCTCTGGGCATCAGCCTGGTGTCCCAGACGGTGGGAGATGTGTGAGATGTGCAGGGGCTCGCTGGGAACTGAGCTTAGCAGCACTTTGGCTTCTGTGGCACAGAAGGGCATTTCTCCTCCTGGCTTTTGAAACTGCTCGTGCACCTCTGGTCAGCTCTGCACTCAACTCAGAGCTACCAACCTGCCACATTTGTGTCTTGAGTGAGTGAGCCTTGAAAGAGGAGTCTGCAAGAAGGCAAAATGGAGCTGACTGTATTGAGTCTTTGATGATTCTGTTTATTTTTATATCTTGTATATAAAAGCTAAGGGGGGAAAAAAGCTATGGCAGAAAGGGCAAAGAAGAGCTCTGGATTGTGGAATAAAATCCTGTCTTTCTTTTCTTTGCTCCTGGGTTGGTCACTAAGGGTACAGAAATAATCATATTTGTTTGTGGCTGTGTGTTTCAACTGAGTGAGGAGGCTGAGACGTGAAAAAAGAAGGTGGGAGACAGTGTATAATTTAAATATCAGTTTGAAATGTCTGTCTAATTATGGTGGGCTTGATTTTTTTCTTTCTCTACCTCTCTGTTTTTCTTTTCCCCAGACCTTTACAGCTCACCTTTTAAGGTATTCACAGTCTTTGGACATGGGGTGAAATGATTAATAACCTGTACTGATTTTTTAAAATAAGGCGATACAGTAGCATGAAGCAGGGAACAGCAGACTTAAATTTTCCATTATGCTTTCACTCCTGGAGAGAGGGCTTGAAAATGACTACTACTATTGGAATGTCAGTGAGTTTCTGAATATTAACAATTTCTTTAAAGCATGATAAATGCTTTCATTTACATTTTTTTTTTTATTTCTGCTAAATTCTGCTTTCTCTTGGGAAGCGATCGCATTAAATGGAACTTTAAAACAAAGCATCAGGAGAAATAGATTAGTTGTCTGTCTGTCTGTACATGATTACCAAATGAACTGTACATTGAAATGGTGGAGCAATGGGCCATGCAGATAGAAAAAATAATTTTTAAGAGATCTGTGAAATTTAGAAAGCAAATTACTATGCTGCCAATGGAGAATTTTTCACTAAACATGTCCTAGTAAGTTTAAATGCCTATTGATTAATGTTTAACCGGTTCTTAATGGCAGTGAAATCTAGTGACAGTATGACTTCCACATGAAAATTAGTCTGATGTTGGCTCTGTGGAAGAGGGAGTTACATCACTGTTAATATGCTAGCCCATTTTTTACCCTGGTATCTTAATTCAGCTGCATTGGAGGGCAGTGAATTGAGAATATCCTAATCAGTTTGGGTAAAAATTTGAATTAGAGCTATGGTGGCTGTGCACTGGTCTGAAGGTCAGGGAGAAAGGCAGGAGGAGCTGAAGGAAATGGGAGCTGTGTGACAGTTAACATTAACATTAACCCTCAAGTATGTACACACCTTTCGCTCATCTCGTGCCATCGTGGGCAAGGGCTGCACGAGGCACCTAAAACACCTTCCACAAAGTCTCTCCTGCAGTTCTGTTTGGAGCAAAACTGTGCTAGACTCTCCTCCACTCAACCAGTGTTTTTTGCAGTCAAGATTGCTGGTGAACCACTAAGTACAGTTAATGTTTCAGATCTTACTGCCACCTAAGGGCCTGGTTTTTGTCCCTGTCCAAACTGTCCACACCTTTTCAAAGAAAATCTCTGCTGCTGATAAGGAGGAGCTTTGTCTCAGAGAGGCCTGAGTATCACCAAGAGGAATGGGGGAGCAGAGCTGCAGAGTTCTCATTCCAGCACCTGGATTCACATAGACCCTCTTGTGTGGCACTGTAGGAGCAAACAAAACCCAAAGCAGCCCCCAGCAGCTGCGTGTCTTTGGGACGTACAAGACACAAATTTAGTGGGCCAGTGAGCTCATATGCATGCAAAACCAGTATGTCGAGTCAATATGAACTGACTTCTCTGGTGCTGCAGGAATTTATACAATAGTTTCTGCCCTTGGTATGATTCAGGAAGGAATTTGGTCAATACAGTGTATTTAAAATAAAGTGTGAGATAAGCTGGGCTGTTGGTTGGAGTTTTTTCTTGCCTCAGGTATTTCAGCTGATAAACTCTAGCATGTTACTTCTGATCTGACATTCTGGCCTAGTCAGAATAACTTTCCACTCCTGACCTGACACCTGTAATTTCCAGTATTTTTTTTTTCCTGAACTGTTGGGTTATGAGGAGGACCAGAAAGAAACTCTTGATCTCCCCTAGTATGGTATGAGACAGAGTACTAAAACCTCCAAATAACAGTCTCCTTACAAAATCCTGTTGTGTTCTGCCTTAACCTTGGAATTCCTGTATAACCGAGGATCTTAAAGGAAATTCTGTTCTCATGTACTGTTACCCCAGTAGCTGGTAGTGTCTGTGGGGATGAGCCATCATCACTACATCACATCTTCAGCAGGAGGTCACCTGGCATGGACACTCATGCACAGGCACCCGTGTGGAGCAGAATCCACATCAGGAGAGGAGAATTGCAAATGCCCGCGTTCGTTCTGCCAGGAATGTTCCAAAGACTTCAAGACAGTACAGAGATATAAAGAGCTTTCCTGTCCTTGACTTGGAACTGGACCCTGTCTGGAGGGCAGTCTGACAGGCACTGCTCTGCTCCTTTATCCACAGCCAGTTTTGAGCCTATGGCTCTGAAACCCTTCAAAGGATGTGCAAGTTTTTTGGGGGAGGGATGTGTCTCATTGCTGTGCCTGCACATTCCACATGATGTTTTTCTTTTGCTATCCCATGGGTTTCCAAGTGGCAGAGTTCCTCAAGTTTGAGAAGCAAGGCCTGGGTTTTATGTGGAACTTTTTCCTTTTTCCCTGTGCAGAAACTAGGAGCTTGTGTGTTTCATGTTTCCAGTCTGGTCTCCTTCATTTCTCTTAATCACCTTTTGTTCCTGTGGTGTGAACAGAGAACCCCACACCAAGAGTTTCAGTGGGTGATTTACTACCGTTTTCCCCCATGCACATGGTAACTGCATCTGTGAATTAACTGTCAAAAACAGTCAACAGTGAGGTTTATTTCAGGTTTCCTCCATTGTTTCCATGTAGGCTCTGGTGGTTAAATCACAGTAAGAATGAGTATCTCTATAAAATTGAATGTGAGTACAAAAGATGAATTGTTCATGTAAATGATTGTGGAATTGTATTGAGAACCTTTGATTCAAAGTACTGTGCGTGGATGCTTGAAATATGACTAGTAATTAATTCAGTGAAATAGCAAGTTGAGGATTTCAGTACTACTGGTGTAGTGTTCTGGAAAAGATGTTCAGAAGATGAAATTTAACAGTCTGTGAAATCTTTTTTCTTTTAACTTTCAGAAAGGTTGCCCTTAAGCCTTTTCTTCTGAGAGAGGCAAAATGGTTTAGATTGAATGAAGGTGCACCTGATTTTTCCTTCCAAACATGAAATAAACACAGTCTAGCTTTTACCTTGCTGTTATATTGTTCCCCACTCATTATAGTATGTGTGTAAGTCCTTGACTCATGTTAGATATTTTTTCGGTTTGAATAATTTACTCTTTTTCAGTAAAAACAGAAAATGTTGAGAATTCAAGAGCCAGTCCTGACTGATGGTAACAGACCCTACAAATTGGAATTTCACATACAATAAATAGTACATTTATGTTCCCTGCCATTTCCCTTTAGAGTATGTTTCTTCTGGCATGTATAGGTTCCCCGCATGTAATTTCTAGTAAAAGCTCAAATTCTTATGCAATCTCCTAACTCTTGTACAGGGGCTGTACCACACACTTCAGGATACTCAGTGTTCCTTTTAAGCTACACAAGTAGTCTACAAAATGCTGCCAGTAGTCTACAAAAATATTCTGCCTGTCTGGGTCTACATGTGGAAGTTGTGCTCTCATTAGGGAACTGCAGTTTGTCTTGTTCTGGAAAAGGAAAAGAAGAAGTCACAGAAAGATTGGAGGGAAAGTAATTACTTTCAAATAATTTTAAATATGGAGAGACATAGTGTTGAGGAAGAAGCAATTTATTTACACATTTCTTGGCACAGATCTCTGGCACTTCAGTAGTTGGGAATGAGAAGAAATGGGCACATTCTGATCCAGATACTTGGGGCTTCTTTTCTGTCAGGCAAGATAATGGGCATTGATTGTCTGAAATGATACGGAGTCTCCTTTGCTCTGCCTGAACTGTTCTGTGCATCAGTGTTTTCAGAGAAGGGAACGTTAAAGGGTGGTTTGATCTTACGAGGAAGGTGCTCTAAGGATCAGTGACGGGATGCTGAAGTCAACTTGAGAGAATAAATGAGACAAGCATGTTACAGTCTGCACCACTGGGCCCTGGGACAATCCAGCACTGGCTGGAGGAATAGTTGCTCTGTCCACTGAAGAGCAGTTGCCTTTCCAGAAGCTGAGGCCCAAGTGGAGAGCTGTGCAGGAGGCAGCTGTGTGAGGTGGCAGAAGAGCTGTCCTGTGAGGCAGGAGGGCAGTGGGTGCAGTGTCACCCTGGCAGTGCTCAGGGGGTGAGTGCAGTGCAGGAAGAGCCCCGGTGCTGCTCTGGCCAGTGTCACACAGGGCAGGGGCTCTCGTGCACACCAGTTTACAAAGAAAGGTAAAACCTTTGAAAATCCTATCTAGTGGGATTATATCTTGCATTTAAGGCTTTAAGAAATAATATTCTCTGCAGATAAAATGAAGTTTTCCTTTAGCCCTGCCATGTGTTATTGTATGTGGGAGCTGAGCGCTGGGGTATTCATCCAGTTGTGCTGTAGAAGCACTGCAGCAATGGCTCAAGACGTGGTGTCTGGTATTTTGTCAGTTCTTATTAACAAATACCAGAACAAAAATAGATGAAAAGTCTTAATAAAAGGACTGATTGTGCAATTTAAATCAAGGCAGTTTTAATAAAATACCTAATCCTTAAATGTGGATAATTAGATTTACATATTCACATCGCTTCAATTAGAAGTTGGTATTTAAAGGGCACACTTCCCATTTCATGTGCTTTTAATCATTCTTCTCAAGTTTGCTTTTTCAAATTGCAGAGTTAAGGTAAACACATTCATTTGATTCTTTCCCTCTAGGCATGTAGTATTTTTTCATCTGGAATGAAATTTACATATTTGGTTTGTCTTGTGCTAATCTGTAAAACAAATAAATAAAAAAAGAGGTAGTCCTGTTCAGCACTGAATACTTTCAAACCTTTTAAGCAGTGCCGGGGGTAAACAAATTTTTTTTTTTTCCCCCAAAGTGTTGACATGGCAACAGTAACCCTCTGCATACAGCTCAAGCTTCCACTCTTCCCAGCCATGTGTCTTTTCTCCCTAAACCAAAGACCTTATTGTACTCTGTAATGGATAAAAATCATGGATTGCAGCCGCCCAGTCAGCTTCTGACCCTGCACAGGCTCCTGCAGCCCCTTTGGCCAAATTGTCACCAGTGGTTCCGTGAAAGGCGTTTGCCAAGTCAGCAGGGAATGCTGGCAGTGTCAGAGGGGAGCGTGGCTGAGCTGCAGGGCTGGGAGCAGTGTCCCAGCACAGTGAACTGAGCTGCAGGTGCTGCAGGGCTGGGTGCAGTGCCCCAGCACAGTGAACTGAGCTGCAGGTGCTGCAGGACTGGGTGCAGTGCCCCAGCACAGTGAACAGAGCTGCAGGTGCTGCAGGGGTGGGTGCAGTGCCCCAGGACAGAGAGCTGTGCTGCGGGTGCTGCAGGTGCTGCAGGGGTGGGTGCAGTGCCCCAGGACAGAGAGCTGTGCTGCAGGTGCTGCAGGGGTGGGTGCAGTGCCCCAGGACAGAGAGCTGTGCTGCAGGGGCTGAGCTGCAGGCGCTGGCTGCTGCCTGTCCCTGGGCTGTGGCTGTCCCACAGCCCTGGTCTGCCCTTGGTTTACAAACCCATGGCTTTGGAGGAAGGTTCCTGTGAAGAGGCCGCTGCCTCTGTGTTCCTCTCAGCCTCCTGTGAGCAGACTGACTCCCCCTGGCCTCGGTGTGTCTCACTCCCCTTGTTCCATGCTTGCCAGAGCACTGCCTTTGCCTCCAGGCTGCACAGAGCTGTTGGTGTTCCTGCAGGAGTGGCTCTGCAGTGCTGCTGGTGCTGAATGGCAGCTGCCTGTGCTCAAAGGTCATTCAGCACTTGAGGTAGCCTGTGTTCATAAGCCTCCTTTGGAGGGCTGTGACATCAGAGCCCTGAATGCTTTTAGATTATGTAACAGTTTAACATTACGTATAAACTTAAAAAAATAAAAAGTTTAGCTAGTGACTAGGATGACATTAATAACTGAGCACATTAAAATGAAAGATGAAAATCAAACAGGCAATAAGTTAATGCTTGTCTTCTGCTGACCATACAGGTTTGGATATGAAATGCTTTCTCATCAACTGGCAAAAATGCTAATGACTGTAGTAACCCTGTGGTCCTGCTTCTTTCACTCCAGCAGCCCCTGGGGATGGGTTTATCTGTCTTTTTAGGAACATGAAAAATGGTGTTTGTTTCGCATATGCTGCTAGAAATAAACTGCATTTTCATTTTTAATTTTTCTTTAACATCCTAGTCCCCCCATTCTGACCTCCAGAGTTAACCTCTCGTTCCCTGTGTTGAAAAGGATGTTGGTCTTTCTTTATTGCTGTTTCTCTTGCTTCTTTTTTCCTTCCTCTTTTTCCCTTGATTTGTTTTTTCTCCTGTTTTCCCTTTTTTATTTTCTTTTATCTCTGTGCCTATTCCCATTTTTATTTCTTATTTATCTCTTTTTTCCTTTCCTCTTTCCCACCTTTTTCACCTATTTTTCTCGTGTCTCATCACTGTGGTTTGTGTTAGTGGTGCACAATCTTTGGCCAGGTGGAGAGCAGGTGGTCTGGTGTGGAGGCACTGGAAGGTTCTTCTGCCTCCTGGCATTTGTGTGGGAGCACAGCCCGTGGCCGATGGATGGGAGCAGAGGCTGGGGCACGGCTCTGCTGTGGTGCAGCAGGTCCTGCCCAAGGCTGGAGGTGGGCAGCCTGCTTCGAGACACCCTGCAGCCCCTGGCTCACAGCTCTACTCCCAGCTCTTGGCAGGAATAATGATTTTCTTGGTAGAGATAATGATTGTGATCTCGAGGGCACGTTGGAGAAATGCAGGTCCAACTTCCCCTACCCTGAACCTGTTTATAGTAACAGTCACAAGTTCTCTGGTTAAAACCATTCAGAATTTGTGGTTTCATTTCTGTGTGTGTAAAGCTAAGCAGAGAGTGTGTGATTCAGGTTATTTTTTCTGTTGTCATATACACTAGAGACTCACCTTTTCCTCTTTGACACCTTCTTTTGTTGCTGAGTAGTGAGAAGCTCTTCTCACCAGAGAAGCAGTGACTGCAGGAAAGTGAGACAATGAATTTAAGAATGACTATTACTGCTGTGGGAAAACAATGATGTTCCTTAATTGCATTTATTTGTGGTGCCAGATAAAAGGCAGGCCTGCAGCACCTCTCGGGTTATCAGTGCTCCTGCAATCCCATGCCCCAAATCAGGGTGATGGTTGGGGTTATGGCCATTTCCCTGCCAGATGGGAAGGGAGTGCTGCCAGTGTGGATGTAGAGGGAGCTACTCTGATTTATTCCATCCCACACCTGCTACCTGAATGCACCAGAATCTGTGATGTTTTTCCATCATTGCCTTGGCAAAGGGAAAGGTGAGTGAGAACTTTGTCGTTTGGACACGTGGTTGCAAAGTTCTGCAGGTCACTAGGTCAGGGTGGGAGCGGTGGGTAAGAAGAGCACATGTGCTCTGAGCTGCAGCTTAAAACAGCTTCATGAAAAGGGAATCTTTGGGGGACAGCTTGGCTGCCACTCCTTGAAGAACATGGGGATGAGTTACTGCCTACCAAACTGTGCATCTGCAGTGCTTCTTCCATGGCTTTTTCCCTTTTGCCTTAGAAGCAGTGAAAACAGATTTCATCATTGGCTCAGCACCAGCTTTTGCTTTAACATGAGCTTTTTAATTTCACAGCACACACTGATACTGTGTGCTTAGTTTTCCACACGTGCTCTGTTGTGAATGCAATATTCTGAAGAACATCTGACTAACATCAGTAACATTTTGAAAATCAATATTTGTATAACATACCAGTGGAATTCTGCTGAAATGGGACTGGCTGTGTAGGTACTTTAGGTAGGGACAGTTTAGACTCACCAAATAGCTAAGGTAGAGAATTGCAGCTGAAAATTCAGCATTCTGTGGGAGGTATTATATTTGATAGATATATGACTGTTTCAACATCACTATTACACTTCAAATGTCTGAAGTGTAAAAGAGAGTGATCTATAACATGTTACTGGTAACCCCAGCATCACATTTCAGAAGTTGCCTAACTCAAGCCGTAATGAATTTAATTCTACATCACAGTGATATGAAAATTTTGATACTTTTGGCAGCATTCTCTTTACAACAAGTTTCCACAGTGGAGCAAGCAGAGCAGCAACACTGACCAGCAGCTGGCTCTTCCAGTGCTGAGGAATAACTGCCTGCACCTGCACCAGTAAACAAGCAAGGGGTTAACACTGGTGCCTCAGCTTCCTTGGAATCACTGAGGCCATAGTTAGCTCATTTATTCCTGCTGGTTTTTGTTACTGCAAAGCATCTTGTACATGTAGTTTTACCTGACTGCTTTTGCTGCTGATGGGGGAAGTCTGTGTTCTTATTCCTCACCACTGGCTTGGTGTCAGACTGATCAGGACCTCGTAAGTGGCTATTGCCACTTCAGAGGAAGGCTGAAATGCAAGGACAGGAGATATCACAAGTCAAATTCATTACAGAGGAGGAACTATTTAAAATAAAGACTTTAATGCCAAAAGGGTGTTAACAGGTAAAAGTGTTCATGTAATTTATTCAGAGAAGTTCTCGATAACTGTCAAGTTATTCAACAGCTTTCTCTCATTATCATTTACTTCATGTACCTTGACTTGGCAAAGCCTTTAGGAAGACATTTAATCAGAAGTATGCAAATGGTTCCCTTAGCTTCAACAGGAAATTGTCACTTAGGAATAGAAAATCTTAAATATTTTCTAAATGTTGAGACATATTGGTAGTAGTTATATATGATGAGTTATGCAGCCTTCTTTTTTATTTTTTTCTGCTGTGCAGTTAGAGAATTTTTTTCTGCAGGTTTTCAAATATTTCCTAAGCAGGGCTTTGCAAACCATTTTACAGAAGATGCTGCTGGGTGACCTGTACTGAAAATGTTTCTGTTTCCATGCTAACACATAAATACTAAGAAGTTAGAAAAGAAAGATTTTTTGATTGAATAAAAATTTTTATTCATCATTAAGTATTTTTTTTAATTGAATGAGCTAAATCTGATCCTAAAATAACACTTTAAATTAGAAATTGAAGTGCTTCACTAAGAAAATGTCATACATTTTTCTGACATGCCTGTTGTACAACGCGAGTTGCAAAGGTCTTGGTTTCTCCAAATTGCCTTACAGGGAGAAGGAACCTTTTCTAAAAAAAAAATAATTTGTCTTTCCTTGATTTTCCATTATTTCTTCAGTTGAATTGGCCAAATGTTGCAAGTACTTAAGAAGTGTCTTTGTTTCCTGTCTATCCCGGTGGAAAAGGGCTGTCCTTTAGGGAGGGACACTCAGGGTTGACACCCTGACTCTGGCCATGTGGATTTACAGTAACAGGTGACTTGTACTGTGCTTTTCTTTTCTATGACTTGAAGACTTGGCCAGAGATAATAAAGGCTTAAATTCAGATAGCCTATTTTCTACTTCAGTTTTTGTGCATCTGTGAATGGCCACAGATCTTCAGAAACGTGTACCAGGAAGAATATTTTACAGTTGAATTTAGGGGAAAATTAGACCATCTGAATCTGGGCCTGGAGTGTCTTTATCTCTATGTTAAAAACAAATTAGTCACAACACACATAATGAATCATCTTGCCCAAAGACATGCCATAAGAGATGTGGAGAAGTGAAGAGCAGAAGGCTTGTCCAGACCCTTCCCTGTTTCCCCTGTGCAGGGCTTTACCTGTACTTGTTGCAGCTTGCTGGTGAAATACAGTCAGATTTGGGGCTTTGCTTGTGCCTGTTTCTTACCAGAGTACAGCATGTGGGCCTGCAGAGCTTCAGTCAGTTCCATTTCACTACAGTGATCATCATTTTGGATGTGAAATCCTGGCTATGTTCTGAAATCACGTTTGCCTTGTCTCGCATTGCATCTGTTCAGGCTCAGGACACCTAGAGACGAGCGGTACGGAAAAAGGCCTCTGTGACACAGGTCCCTGCTGGCACCTACTGTACGAGCAGGAAAACACCTAGACAGAAGGTAAGAAAAGCCTCTTTTAATTTTTTAACTGATGCAAAGCTAATGAGGTGATTTTAATTTATCTGGCTACTAGCAGTGGTATTTAAATGAAGCACGTAATTTGTTAAATACTAACAAATATGCTTCAGGCTGTACAGCTAATGTAATTTTTTGCTTCACTGGTAGCCTTGGAGGCATTTGATTTCCCTTAGCCCAAACATCAGCTTCATCTGTAAGCAGGCCATAGCAGCAGGTTTGATCAAGCATTTTTGTTTGTCACATTTGTAAAACACGGCACTTTAATTTCTTCTTTAGCCTGCTGGACCCTTCCAAAGCCCATGCTGCCCGTCCATCTGCCATTTCAGATGTCAGTCTGTGCAGCAGTGCCGAGTGAGCCGTGCTCTTCACTCTGCTCTTGTTCCATTGAACCTGTTCCTGTACATCATTCTGCTGCTTGGTTTGTTTCTCACATGATGTTCAGATTAGGCAGTGGAGGAGTTTCTGACAACTGTAAAAACATTCTCTGATGGTTTTGTCAAACTGAAGGTTACAAATTTTCGTACCTTACTACAACTTTCATTGCAGGTACTTAAATGCATCCTGAAGCTGTAAATATTCCTCATCGTTCCTTGGCCTTGACCACTCTGTATTTTGTTGGGGCAGGCAGCATGGAGTCCTCTGGAAGCATCACAGGCTACGTGCACACAGCATGTCACCTTTACAGCCTTGCTCTCAGAAGAGCTTGGGGTATTTGGATACTTAATGGTCTCCTTGCACAATTTATTATTTCAGTGTATTTCACAAACGTTGTGCAGTTATTCTGGGGGAGGGAGGAAGGGGAATATTGCTGGGTTATTTTCCAGACAGAATGATGTATGAAGCTCCAGAGAGCTATTTTAACCAGACTAAGAGGTACACTGAATGAGATTTTTTTTTTACATTTTTTTTCTTGATGAAAATTCTTTTGATATCGAGCCACACAAATATTGGGAACTTCATAATGACTTTAGTTGCTGAGATTTTGATGGACATTTTAATATCAAAGTAATTTGCTGTTAGAAGGAAAAATTAAAAGCTTTCAGCTTGAAACAGTGAAATGAATGTGAGTTGTGGAGATATTGGGAATGTTTGTTGCACAGCAAGACCAGTCTTAAAAGAAGAAAGAAATCTTGATTGTAATAACTGTTTCTGTAAAACAAAAAAGACAACACAAAATTTTCAAGTAATATGCAGAGTTAATAAAATGTTCATGCAGGAACATTTTGCCAGGAAAAGAAGGAAATATTCTTTCATTCCAGATAGGGGGAGAAAAAGCACTACTTGACTCACAAATCTTCTGGAGGAACATTTATGTTCTCTGTCAAATATGTGTAAATTAAACCATATTTTAAATCTTTTCATGGGTCCTGCTGGATAGAACATGTCTCGAGGGCAGTCCAAGGAAGGAGAACATTTGATAAGCACATGTAGCTCCGGGCAAAGCTCTGTGCAGTCCCACAGAGATGTGATGCCAAGGAGCTCTGCACCATGCCATACGTTTTTCCCTTCTCCTTAAGCTCTGAATCAAATCCTTTGAAATCAGTAGAGCTCTGTCTATAGACTTCAAAGAAGGAGTACTGTGGAGAAAGTGCAGGTCGGGAAGTACTGATCTGAGCTTCATTTGCTTTTGCTTTCCTCTTCCCTTACTTCCCTTAATTTCAGAAAGGAACATGCTGTATTGCATCTGTTCTCCAGCAGTCCTGGGCCAGGAGCCACCAGAGCCTGGCACCGTGTCATTGGGCTGTCAGAGCAGGAAGCAGCACAGTTGTTCTTCTCTTCTTCTGCCTCCTGTAGTATCTGGCTCTTTCCACCAGAGCTTTTATCCCTTTCTCATGATACAGTGCAACAGAAAAAAGTATCTGGCATCCTAATAATATTAGTTTTATGGTATTCTAGTTTTCAGCTGTGAGATGAACATCAGATGCTTACATGGTCTCTCTACCCACACACAATGTGTGTTTGTGTCTGCATATAAATTTATACTGCACCATTCCTGCTATAATTTTTTCAGAATTTAGAAATTACCGTGAGTGGGTATTTATGGGAGAAAATGAGAAACAGATGATGTCCCCATCTTGCTACAGGGGTAACACTATAGCTTAGCTTTTGTGCATCTAATGGAAGGACACAGTCCTTCCTGGAAATCTGAAAACTTGCTGAAATCTGGATCCATTTTGGAGGCAGAGTAATCCACTTATTTTTTTTCCTTCTGCAAGCAATTTTTCACCCCCCAGAAAGGCCCAGACGGGTATATGGGCATTTGAAATTCAGGCAGTAAATATTATACCCTCGTCTCTCTGCTGCTGCTGTCCAGTGTCCTGTGTCCAGCACCATGCCCTGTCCTCTCCCTTCCCTTCCCTTAACTTTCTGAGCATGGAGACCCTTAATGATCGTTGCAAAGGGTCAGGGCAGGTTGGAGTAGGTGTGGTTTAGGGATTAGATTCTCTGAAGAGGGGGTGCTTGAAACATTGCCAGCCTCTTCCATAGGACAGTGCAGGAAAGTTGGATTTCACTTGTCAAACTAAGCAACAATGCTGTTCTGGAAATGGCATCTACCTCTTTTCCTGCAAAACCTGTCTTTTACTGACTATCCATGCCTACATTTGTGACCTTCCTGTAGCACAGAAATTCTGCTTCAGGCTGATTTTTGCAGAACAAAATTCTTGTAGTCCTCTCCTCTGGTAAAGAAAATACATTTTGTAGTGAAAATTTCTCTAGAGATGGTGTCTCCAACACCCTTCCAACCTCTTCTCTTTTCCTTCACACCAGAAGGATGATTCCTAAGTGACACAGCAAGATGCATTTTTTGAAGCAATTTCACAGTTAGTAGTTTAATAAATTTGTGAGATAAGTAATATTGCTGAAAAGATAACTGTCCCTTCCCCTTCTTCACCCCAGAGAAAGAGCAACAAAAGCCTGCCTTACACAAAGTAATTAATGCCTCTCATAGTATAGAGTGGATGTAGTCTGAAGCTGGAAAGAAGATAAACCAGGGAAATTTCAAGGTAATCATATAAACAGCATTCCTGCTGCTCTCTGTGCTGTGTGCCAATACTTGAGGCCTTTTCCCTGGTCAGAGGAGAGCTCTGGGTTCCTGTGCAGCCAGCACCAGCACTGACAGCCTGTGATGGGATGTGATGTGGGAGAGGGCTGCTGAGGTCCCTCAGCTGAGGTAACAGCTGGTTACACCTGATGAATCTATAATTTATACTGAGTTTGGGTATGCAAGAACAGTAGGAGATTTGCTTATGTCTGGTGTGTGACCAGGGGTGGGTTTTATTAACCATGAACTCCCTGAAAGGTTTTTTATGTTTTGCCAAAGCAGAAAAGAGAGGAAGCAAACAGTGTTCAGCTGAACAGTGAAAGAGGCTGAGCTGGGAAAAAACCAAACAACTACCTGTTGGAAGTTTACCCAACATGTGGCTGATAACTGAGTAATTCTAGGGTGTTCCAGGTTTCCATGCTAGCAGACTGCAGAGAAAAAATGGGAATTGGCATTTTCCATCCCTGTGGTTCTAAAGATCCTTGAATAGAGGAGTTTGCTCACATTGCATTTTGAGATAGAGACTCAGAAAGTTGGAAAATAGATCATCTACCCATGGAACTTGCTGTTCCTGCCCAGAGATCTGGGAGGGATAAAGTAGGGCTCTGCACAAGCTTTGTGCCAGAGTTTTACTCTGAGGAGATATCTAGCAGGAGCATGGCAGTTCAGTACACCAAGTTCTTTGCACTTAAGTTATATTCCATGTGGCTCCCCCTTACATATCTAGAGAGTGAGATTCTGGAAACACTAGCAAAAAGTAATATTTTTTACAACACATCTTAGTGGAAGGAGGACAAAAGTCATAGAGACAGATGCATTTACTTTTTAGCTGGTATGAGCAGAGCAAAAATAATACTCTCAATATGTTGTGTTGAGATCTCATCGGGGAAAACAACAAAAAGCATTATTGATTAAGCAGGGAAGAAAGCAAGTATACAGAATTCTTAGGTATATTTAATTTCATGAGCAGGTTTATATTCTTCTGTGGAACTGTAATGTGAAGATTTTTTAAGCATCCATATCAGAAGACACTGGCGTAGTAACGCAATTGATAGCGCAAAAGAAAGCTCTCTAAAAGAACTGGTATTCCCACTTCTCAAAAAGAAGAATTTTATGTTAATATTCTCAGTAGGACAGGCCAGAAATAGGTAAACAAAGCACATGGCACTGGTTGTGCTGCCTGCATCTGGTGCTCCTGCTCGTACCTGCTGGGAGCAGCTCCCAGTGAGGAACTCCCTTAGCAGCACGCTCTACTCCTCCACTCAGAGTCTGTCTTCACTTACATGTGAGTAAAGCTCATAAAGCAGTGGGCTGTGAGGAGGAGCAAACAGAGTGAGTTTGTTATTTAATGCAAATTAAGTATCCTAATTCAGAGTCTTAGTGTAATAGCCACAGTGAGACTGAAGGGTCCTCATGCCTGCTTGGAAAAAGCCATCCTGTGCCGTGTCTCCTTAGGGAATTCAGCACATTCCCAGGAGAGAGGGCTGATGTAGGTGGGTCAGGCAGCTCCCTGGGGTGCTCAGGGAGACTCTTACATAATTTTATATATATATATGTAATATAATTATTATATAATGTCTGTAGCATTATGCACAGGATATGACAGACAGGGAGTGATGCCAGGAGCTCATCTGTCCCTTAGAATCCCTCTCCCTGCTCTCCACATGCTTTAGCTGCACGTGGCCCCACTGGCATGTGCACACCCACCCCTCTGTGAATGCCAGCTCCCAGCAGACAGCTCACATCTGCCTGGGATTAAAACCTTTAAAGAGTGTCATTGTTACTAGCTGGGAGGCAGAATTCTACATCTGGACTGTGTGCATAACTGCATATGTATATGTAATATATATGTGTTCAGTTTAGATTACCTTTTATAACAGCCCTGTAAGCTCTCTGCCAATAGATAATTTAGGAGTTGGGTATGATAGAATAAAGAAAAGTGTAGCATTCTGAATTTAAATAGAAACTTCTGCATAAAAGTGCAGAATCTGCCTTAGGAGTTACGTGTAGAAGAACATATCATTTAATAAGTAAAAGAGTGTATTTTTAATACATCTTTAAGTATTTTTAATTTTAATTCACCATTGGCCCATCAGGGCAGAAGCAACAGCAATCTGAGAGAGCTTAATCAAGGTAAGGGCTGGCTTCTTCCCCTGGCCAATGGAGTCCAATATCCTCCAAGGGCACTCCCTTATTCTGGCCTTCCCTCTTTGCCCTTCCATTTGTGTCTCTGCTAGAACAAGACCTAAAATGCTACAGAGATTAATCAACAAAATCTTCTTGAATCTATTTATTTTTTTAACAGCCATCATGTAAAAGTGTTTTTAACTCTGTCAGCTCTCCTCACAAACAATATAATACAATTTGTTTTCATTCTCTTAGCTGATTTGGGCCGTCATACATGCTAAGCCTTTCAGTAAATCAACTAATATTTAGTACTTCCCCTTACTATCTGCAAGTAAAAGGTCTTTTATTTTAATGTCAGTATATTTGGCTTTTACAGGTCTTTTAAATGATTCACATCTTATCTTAAGAAGCCTCTTGGACAGAAAGCAATAATAATAATAATAAAGCAAACACAGTTTTCATTGATGGAGATTACCAGCTGTTTTCAATGAAAATGATGAAACAATGAAGAGCTATGAAAGATAAAACCAAGAGGATTACCTAATTATCTGTGTGCATATGAAATTATACCAGCAGGTTTGTAGATGAAGCAAACAAAACTGCCTTTTTCTGCTCATGTGCAGTTATGTGAATGTTGCAATTTACCTTTCATTGTTTTAGCAGGGGCTGAATCAGAGCCATCTGCAGTTCTACTGTAAAGGCATGAAAAATTGCAAGAGCTCTGTTTTCACATCCCTTTGATACAGTTGTGGAATTCGATAGAAAAAGTAAAGAAAAAAAAGGAATGATTTTGAGAGAAAAGAGAAGGTTGATCAGGGAATTTGGTTAGCGCTTGGATAAGCAATTTTGAATTCTGGATTTTCAGTAATAGGTAGAACTCCTCAGAACTTGAGAAGGCACATTTGATGAGAGGCTTTTGTTCAAAAGGTTTGAGAACACCTCCCCCCCACACCAAAACAAACTGTGAGTAGGTATCTGCAGTAGAAAGGGAGGAAATGGAATGGAAGGACAATTTATCTCAACTGAAACAAAGATTATGCAGCAGCATTGATTAGTTCCCTAAAAAATTTGTGTCATTTGTTCACATGCACTGTGTGTATATAAATGGTCACAGGAGCATGAATGAAGTTACCTGTCTGTGCACTTCAAATGCAGTTGTGCCATTTAGTTGAGCCTGAATAATTTTAATTCCCAGATTGTGGTGTTTTATATTTGGGAAAGAAAATACAATTTTGAGCATGAGCTTTTTGAAGACAGTTTTGTTTTTCTGTTACTATTATTGTTACTACTAATTCATTTTTGAAGGTAAAAGTAAGGAGTTTTCTGTCCTTGGGAGCCCTAAGAAGGATCCAGGCAGAGGTGGCAGAGGTGGCAGAGGTGTGAGCCATTAGAGAGCAGAGTGCAGGGCACAGCTCCAGGCAGTGCCTCCCTGCCTTTGGCAGCAGCGGCTGGGAGCGAGGGCTGAAGCAGTGTCCTGAGGGATGGCAGCAGCTCAGCCAGGGGAGGCTCCTGCTCAGGCCCTGCAGAGCAGCCTGGCTGAAGCAGTGTCCTGAGGGATGGCAGCAGCTCAGCCAGGGGAGGCTCCTGCTCAGAGCCTGCAGAGCAGCCTGGCTGAAGCAGTGTCCTGAGGGATGGCAGCTCAGCCAGGGGAGGCTCCTGCTCAGAGCCTGCAGAGCAGCCTGGCTGAAGCAGTGTCCTGAGGGATGGCAGCTCAGCCAGGGGAGGCTCCTGCTCAGAGCCTGCAGAGCAGCCTGGCTGAAGCAGTGTCCTGAGGGATGGCAGCTCAGCCAGGGGAGGCTCCTGCTCAGAGCCTGCAGAGCAGCCTGGCTGAAGCAGTGTCCTGAGGGATGGCAGCTCAGCCAGGGGAGGCTCCTGCTCAGAGCCTGCAGAGCAGCCTGGCTGAAGCAGTGTCCTGAGGGATGGCAGCTCAGCCAGGGGAGGCTCCTGCTCAGACCCTGCAGAGCAGCCGGGCGTGGGGAGGGATGGACCCGGCCTCCAGGTGCCCTCAGGGACTCTGGGCTGAGCTGGAGCTGCCCTGAAGTTGTGCAGCTGCTCCATGTAAGCAGAGTGCCTTTCTGAAACCATGGCTCCCCTCAGGATTGAAATGCAGAGGTAATAGATGGCAGACAGAAGGGATTCATGTCCTGTATGTACCTGTATATACCATAGCTGCTCCTCACAGCAACGGGCAGCGTTGTGACAGCGTTTCTCAAGAACACGGTGAGGGCTGCAGTGACAGGTAAAATGAGAGTCCTGCATAACCAGAGGTGTTCACAGAAGCTGGCAGGATTTACGGATAGCTTCCTTCTGTGTAGGATGTGATAAACCATGTTTTTAAATCAGTGAGGTATTCTCATGTAATAAATGTCCACATTTTTTTTCCTCCTGTAGTTCAGCTCTGTTATTCAGGATGATGCCAAACAACACACCTGCCAAAATTTATTCTAGAATATAGGGAGTTTTCATGACATGCACCTAGTTTAACTGGGAATAATTCAGAAGTGATGATGTTCCAGCACATTCCTGTGTGTGGGGAGCTGTTTGTCATTTCCTGTTTTAATGCAAATGCTAGCAGAGCACAGGCCAGGAGATGAGTGTTTTAAATAGAGCATCCAGTAGGTCTGAACTAAAGCCTTCCATTTCTATCCAAGCAAGTGCTGCTTCCCTTGAAGCCTGTGGTTAAATCTGCTGAACCCCGTGGCTTCAGGAGAGCTGTACAGTAGAGCTCTGTATGAACCTTGTGATTTTCAGTCTTCAGATCATCTATTGCTATTCTGTAAAATCTGCAGATTATTTAAAGGAGTATTTTAGTATTAAGCCATAATATTTGGTTAAGAAAATATGATTGAATTGCCAGTATTGTTCCATATTTTGTTATGTCAAAGGAGAAAAAGAAGGGTTTAAGAGAGAAATAAGAGAACAGAGAAAGAAAAAGGAACAACAGTGGCGCACCAGAACTGCAAATATTTAAATGGGTACAGAAAAAAACCCTAAAACAAATTACTTGTTATTCACTTGAGCAAAGATGATTCACCTTACTTGTTAGAAAAAAATTTCAAATTTTTGCAAATTTCTGAATAATCTAAAATTCAGTTGTTTCATTCTCATTCCAGAGAGAGGAGAGTGAAGAGTAACGTCTGCCAAGAGCAGTATCTGCGTGCATGATCGCCTTGCCTATTGTTCTCCCATTGTGGGGTTTTCCTTGGAAGGAAGTGGTGTGATTCATCAGGTGAGTATTTAGTTAGAATGAAGGGGTTCACACAGTCTGTAATTTACATGCCATCTGTATTTTTATCCTTGCTATTATTTAGTTTATTCAGTGGGAGAGCTACACCATTATTTTCTGTTACTCTATAAATATAGATGAGAAACAGTTTGTTGATACATTTAAATAGGGTAAGCAGCAGAAGAAATTCAACACAGAGTACCTTGCCACATCAAACAGCTAAATCAGACTTTTGTAAGGAAATAGGTCTGAACTGATGCAGCTTCTTGCTGTTCTCCTGGAAATCTGCAAAAAAAATAGTTAAGGGGAAAAAATAGAGAGCAAAGAGAAAACAACTGTAATATTCAGACTGAGAAACTGTTTCTTCATTTGAATTTGATAGAAATTGAGCTCAAATTCTCTCAAAGTAGTGATTATTGAGACTCTACCTGTGGGTTTTTTAACTTCAGTAATAAATCATCTCTGGATGTGCCAGTGAAGACAAGGACTTGTAGGAATTGTCATGTTAGCAGAAGCTCCCATCTTGCAAAGAGCTGTGTGTGCTGGACCCCGCTTACGTACGAGCATCCCCTGGGTATTTGCACATGGCAGATCTTGGGCCAGACCTGGGAAGCATCTGCTGAGGAGCAAATTTATTTGGGTATTTATTATATTTAATATATTTATTATATATTATATGGGTATTTACTGCTGGGGATGGTCAGATGGGGAGGTGATACTCAGTCCTGGTTTGCAGAAGTCTTCTCTCACATGTATTGCGTGAAAACCTGACGATATTCTCTTTCAAGAAACCATAACAAATCAGCAAGTCTAACGGTTTCTATCATGAGCATTTTATTCATAAAATACCCATGTACCGGATTCTCTAAATTAGTTTGACTTGACTATTTAAAAAGAAATAAGTGTATGCACTGAGAATGCTGAAGAGTTAGTGAAATGAAATGAGACATGGACACCTCTTTGTTTGAAAATCAGTGTGTCCTCTCTTTGGGAAGGGGAGTTCTTTCTGGGGTTTCTCTGTTAGGGATACCTGGGTACGTTTATATTCATCAGTGGGGACTCCCAGGAGACCTGGATTGTTGCCAGAAGTGCAGTGCTGCCATTGCAGGTAATTGCAATGATTGAAATCAAGACTTGCTGCATGGAAACCCCAGTTTTCTTAACTGACCTGAGGAAGTGGGACAGCTCTTTCCAGGCTTTTTGTTGAAGGAGGTTAAACCCTTAGAAGATGTCTGGATTTTTTTTTCTATTTTAAATTTCTACCTTGTGAAGTTACACTGCAGGATTGTTTCACAATTGATCTTGCTTCCTGTATTTGATCAGTGTTACATTTGCTAATTCATAACCATTCACAGAAGCTTGGGAGAAATATTTTCATGTTTGTATGTAATACCATTGTACAAATACTAATTGCTTTCATAAAACTACAGTATCTGACAGGCATTGCTGTTAAGTGTTTGGTGCTGACAGATCTGTAAAGCATTAATGGTTTGCAGCTACAACATCTACCTACATTGGAATTTTCTGCTGGGCATGTTATCATAAACCTAAACTCTTGAAAGTTTAAGGCTTGATCTAGGAGGAGAGACGCTCACATCTATTGATGACAGATTGGCTACAGCAAACAGATTTTGAGAACAGACTCTAAAATAACTCATGAAAAATACCAAGTGAGAAAAGTCCAGTCTAGTAAGATAACCCCTTCATATCACAAGGACTGCTTTATGTCCTTCTGCTGGAGTATTTATTTTGTGCCATTTACACTACACATTTCTCACCCTTTTGGAGGGTAAAATTTCTCTGAGGTTGGAAGACTAATTATGAATTACCAAATTGTTCAAATCAAACAGCAACAAACAACAGGAAATAAACACGAGGCATTACAAAATATCTTCTGTTCACTTCTTACTAAAGTAATGTGGCTAAAATGATTTATGGTGATACAACACCAGCATTGTTCATGATGTGCACTAAGCACCAGCTGTGGGGCTGAGCACAGGTTTTACTGAGGTGAGTCTAGCTTGCTGCTGAGGCAAAAGGCTGTTTCTAGTCAGATAATAATTGATGGAATACATTAATCACATTTTTTAGGATTGGTGTGTGTGGGAAGATAATTTCAGAGAACTTTAGAAGGAAATGATAGTTATAACATCAATGTCTATCTATTTTTGTCCTACTTACAGCTCTTCCAAGCGTTTCTGTGAGAGAGCCAGATTGTTTGAGGGCACATGAGCCTTTTGTGAGGGTGTGTGTTATTTTGTGTAATCTGGATCCTGCAAAAAGATCCACGCTGAGCCTTCTGCCATATGATTAGCATTTTGGTTCTGTTTGGCCAATTAGAATGTACACTGAAGGGTTTTTAAAGGGCTTTTTAAAATGCTTTGACCTGGGGAATTAGTGTGGTGTCTGTTGACAGTAAGTAACCAAATAGATATCTTCATGTGATACACTTTATGCAGGGAAGATGGTTTCAATAAATACAGTCAATGAAACCTGAAATTGGTCTTGGGTTTAGCTTACTGAGCACTTGGAGGCTGGCTTTCAGGTTCAGTTCAGACCATAGCAGTGCTCTCTTAAATTGTATGCCCATAGCTCCTGTCTGTTAAATGAAATATGAAATGCACTTAGGCACCACACCAAACTTTATTGCCTCTTTTACAACAGCAACACTTCTGTGCTAGTAAAGGAATTGATTCTCTTGTCTGGATTAATACTGTTCTGCTTTATAGAAAAAACAGAGAAAATTATCTATTCAGAAAAGTAAAGCAGTCTTAGAAGAAAATTCACCTTCAGATAAATAAATATATAGGCTGTGAAGATATTTAAAGTGCTTAAGTGGAACAAAAGTACCCAATTCACAAGAAAACAAAAACCTGTGGAAAACATTTGAAGGCAGAGAGAACATTAAATATAACAATGGAAAGGTTGATTTTGTATGATACAAGCGTAACCAGATCTGCAAAGGCAAATCAACCAAGGCTAATAATAATAATGGCTATTTCCATGTAATTATTTAGAGCTCTGCTCAGGACTGGGCACTGCTTGGTGCAGAGGTTGCTGGGACTATCATTAAATCATTTTTCTTCACTTAAAGAACATGATTATTTTCTTGTGAGTATGAGAAAAATATGGATTTTCAGTATATACAATATATACAGTATATATGCTCTTACATATATTCCAGTCTGCACTTTTAAACACTTTAAAGATAAGTTGGGTTGTATGGAAGGTTTTAGAAAAGTGAATGCATACATTTACATCTGGTTGAATTCTAGCTGATTATAAAAAGAGTAAAGAATATGATTGGAAACTCTGATCTATTTTACAGAGACATCAAGACATTTCTGGCAGATAAAATGGCCTTTTCAGATAATAAGACAGTGCTAGATAAAATGTGTTGAAAATCATGCTTATAGCATAAACTTTCAATTGGCAATATTTTTGAGAACTTTCAGAAGTCTTTGTGAGTGGGTAAAGAAATAGGAACATTTACAGGAGGAATTAAAAAATCTATGTTAAATCTACAACGACATAAAAAGAATAAATATTAGCAGACACAAAGGAGTCCTTAGGAGTGAAGAAGTGAAATGAAATGATCAAATGTAGGATCATGGTGTGCTTTTGCAGATCTCTGCAAGGAGGACCACTAGTACAGTGTAGCCCAAAAAGACTGAAGCAGAACAGAGCAATGAATGTGGAGGATCTGTACACAAAGTGCTAGATTTCTTTAAGGTGGAAAGATGTTTTTTATTTAAGAAGTCCCTTACAAAAATAAAGCTGTACGTTTCCCTGAAACTTTTTTATTAAATATTTTCAAACCCAAGAGATCTTCCAAAGTATGAAAGAACATGCAGGAAACTTTGCAGGAAAGTTTGCAGAAGTTAGGAATCAAAGCCATGAAACTTAGGAAATGCTGCTGTAATTTGTGGATAACTCAGCTGCTTGTACATGATTAACTCCTGATAAATATCAGAGTGATCCAGATGTGTAAATGAAGATGATTTGAGGAGGATGAATGACCTTTCTGTTGAGTAGGTCAGTGAGCAACTGAGTTTAGATTGGCAGCCTGCTTGGTTCTGTGTGTCATGAAATGCCAGAGTACTGATGTGACGGATGGAGTCTAAACTGCTTTATGGTACTTTGTCCAGAAGGTCACCCAGAGGGGCAGGTGCACATAGAATAACTTCCCCATTTAAGATATGACTTTATTGCTTCTGAAGGTGAGCTATTAAAATTAACCTATTTCTTGGCTAGCCTTACTCTGCTATCCAGAGTAATATACTCTGCTGTATAAGGCTATCTGCTTACTCAGATATAAGCAACAGTGAAGGGAAAAATTCGATGTATTTTAACAATGACATGGCAACAGGTTTAGCTAGACCAGCTCTTCCCAGCCTTTCTCAAGAATACCTTTGCAAAAAGGGCATCTGCTCCCACCAACTTCAAGCATCATTTGCAATTCTCAGATAGGGACTTTTCTGCATTTTTCTGCAGAAGAAGCTTTGTGTGGTAGTTTTCTGTAAGAGACTTTGCTCTAGAAGCTTCATCCAGGCAAATGAAAGAACTGTTAGCAAATGTTGTCCTCAAAAGACTGTGTTAGTTAATTATTTGTTATGGAGGTAGCATGCAGGGCCGAGACCTAAAAGCAAACAGGGACACACCTCCTCCAAATCTCAGTCTTTGTATTTCCCTTTCAGGTCTGCCAGGCCTAACTGATTACAAACACTCTCATCTCTGGCTAAGCCAGGGTTCACTTGGTTTCCACAAAGAGCCCAAGTCTTCCTTCTTGGTCTCCAAGGTCAGGTTTTCCTTCACTCTAATGTTCTGTTCTGTTCTGTTCAATTACAGGGATGCATGGACCTTCCTACCAATGAGTCCTTTCCTCCACTACTGAGGGCTTTGAACACCTTGGGCAGAGGAGCAGCTTCAAAGGTGTGGGTAATTTGCTGGAGTTTTTCTTTTGAAAGGCAATGCCTGCCTTTTTGTATATTTTCAGTGAGTTGCTACAGATTCCTAAATTCCTTTGAACCCTCTGAGCAAAAAACCATTATAATCACATGAAAAAGATAGGTTGTCCTTGTGAAGTATGATGGGAATTTCCTGTGGTCCTTGCAGAAATGGGTTAAAAATACAAAGAATTATGTGGTTTGGTGGGGTTTTGTTGTTGTTGTTTTTGGGTTTTTTAATGCTACTTTCTTCTCTTTCCCTGCTGGCACACTGTGTTTCTTTTGATAAATCTGTATAGCCTAGCAGAGATGCTAGCAGATTTTCTTGTGCTTTCTCTTCCTTCTTGATGGAAAAGTCCTGTATTGATTTAAAGATCTGTTAGTGGAGGGAAACAGAGTTCTATCTCAAGAAAGAACCAGCTAGAACATACATCATTGCTATGTGTCCTGTGCTCAGCCATGCCAAAACACTGAGCAATAGCAGGACTACAAAACACATTGAATAAAGTTCAGGATATTCCAAAATGAAACCAGGAAAGGATCCACTATCAGTGGTTTCATGTTTGGACACTCACTTTGGTGCTTCTGGAAGCTTGTTCTAAAGCTACTTGTCTTAGCAGCAGCTTCTTAAAAGTAACGTATGTATTTGGAAAACCAATTAGCTGAGTTAGGTTGAGCTTTTAGAAAATCCTGTTATCCCTTGAGTGTGATAAGCCGTGAAATCATGTGTAAGTCACCAATTAGGCTCATCTGGTTTTTTTAATGGGTAAGAAAAAGATCAGATATATTTGAATCACATTCAAGCCAATTATGTTCCTTCCAAACAAATGAACTGAAGCTATTAATGAATCTGACTTTGCCCTAGGCTTTTAGCTCCCAAATCCATTTCCCTTTGGTTATTTCTCTACAACACACCAAAGATAAAATGTTTCCTTACTGCTCTTATCACATTCTCATGTGCTTTGGGCCACACAGAAAAGATTACAGACTTTGGTATCAATTTATATAATCTTAATGAGATGTTTGTAGTAAATAGGAAACCTTCTGCAGAGTCTGAAGTTTTCAGTGAAATTGTTTTGCATAGAGATGCTAAATACACTGCATAAAATTGCAAAAAGTGCCTTTTCCAGGCTGTATTTGATTTCAAAACTGCTGGATCTCATTCCATAAGAGTTGAATTGGATGGATGAAGAATTACAGGAGGAAGTTGACATCTGTGGTATTCTTCTCAGTGAATGCAAGTTGTTACTATTCCCTGTATTGATACAGGGCCAAAGGTGTAGGAGGAAGGTAGTAAATGCAAAACTTCCTTCTCCCCCCACAAAGTCTGGAATTGATTCATTGTGACATGTCATTTCAGATGAATTGGCAGCAGCTTGTTTCCCATTCCCCACTCAGACACATTTCAAACTGTTAGATCTTGATTTTCATTTCTTTGTGGCTGACTGAAAGCTTTCAGATACTAATGCTGCTTTAACTCCAGAACTCTGCAGTTCTCTCGATCAGGAGAAGAGAA
Source organism: Poecile atricapillus (assembly GCF_030490865.1). Lineage (NCBI taxonomy): Eukaryota > Metazoa > Chordata > Aves > Passeriformes > Paridae > Poecile > Poecile atricapillus. Next base: position 3,139,409 of record NC_081254.1, read on the forward strand.
ATTCTCAGATGAATTTTGCGTATTTTCCAAAGAGTTCTTTGGAGGCAGATTTGCAGATGAATGTGTCATGCATGCCATCTTATTTATAAACTGTAAAACTGAAAACATGGTAAGCCAATTATGGTATTTAATATATTATTTTTGAAAGATTGCTCTGTAGCTCCTGTTGTGTACTAGAAGCAGCACTTAATAAAGAAGTAGCTTATATCTCAATGATCAAGTATTTCAGGTTAATTAATCCGATGAACTATCAACAAGTGAACATCTCTCGTGTCTCTGTTTTTTCACACAAGACAAAGAGACACGTCTTCCTGAATAAAAACTCTACTTACCAAGAGTGTAGCATGAAGGCAAATTGATGGAAACAATGTGTAAACCATTTATTGATGCTAAATTTATGTAGGTAATTGAATGGTGAAAGAAAACAGTTGCTGCTGAATTTGGAATATTAAGTATTTTGGGAGCACCTGAAAATATTTCAAGTGGCACACATTTAGTCTTTGGCCAAACAATGCAATATCTAATGCAGGACCAAATTTTGTCCTTGAATTTTCGTGTAGGCAAGTTTTGATAGTGTCTCGTGGGTGAGGGGGCTTGGAGACTAACTAAAGGAATGCAGCTGGACAAACCCAGAAGCAACCATTCTCAGACTTACCTGACAAGGTAGGAGAGGAAATAATAATTACATACCAGTCTTTATGAAGAGGCACCTACTCTCAGTGTTTAACTCTGCTGGGTTACTTGCTTTGGCCAGTCTTGACACAAACCTTTATCTTCTGCTTTCTGCTGTCAAGAAACAATTAATTTCTTTTTAGCAAGAGTTTGAGCCACTGTATTCCGTGTGTTTGTCATCTCCACAATTCACTTTTGTAATTCATTCTCCCTGCCCAGGCTTACTTAAGCTCCAAATGTAAGCCATAATTCACACACAGTGTGGTAAACCACATCCTCCGGCGGCAGCCGCGGAGAAAGCCCATTATCCAGGTGCTTTATCACATCTGCTCTACTGGCTTCTGGGAGGAAAAAACAATTCCTGTGATAGATTAAGTCTATCCCAATAAGGGCTTCATAAATCAGTGCTGCAGAAAGCAGGAGTGGCTGTGGAGGTCTGCTAAGATCCAGGAGAGGCTGCAGTCTGGCAGATAATTTCCAAAAAAAGAGAAATGCCCTTAATGGAACTGAGAGAAAAGACCAATCAGGCATAGGGAAATAGCTCTAGTAACCTCATTGCTGTAGGATTCACTCGCTCATTCCGTCATCATGCCACTCCTCTGACACCAGAAACCAAAGGAAACCCACAGCATGCTCAGAGGAGGGAATTGAGATTCAGCTGGATTTGGGAAAAAGTCTCACATCACTGTGAACCAGTTGAAAGCACTTGGGAGAAGAGACATGATATATGTTGTTAGACAACTTTCAGAGTATTTTTGACCTCGGGGTTGACGTTTTGATGGAGATTTGGCAGTATTATTCCTTTGTTAGAATTGTTTTGTGAATAAGTGTATCACTCAATTCATATCTGCAGCAGGAAGGATGCACCTCCCTACTCTTTGTTATTTCAGTGTAAAAAATTGCAACTCAGTGTGTGAATGACACCATAACTTTTCAGACAAGGTTAGTACCAGATTATCTGCCAACATCATGACAAGCAAGTTGCAGTAGGACAGATTAATCAGTCTTCTGGGTTATGATGATGTAACACCTATGCACGAGTGAGAACAGGAACATTGGAGAGGAATGAGGGCGTTTGGAGTTCTTGGTGGGGGGTGCCACTCATGTCTTGCTTGAGTATTCTCCTCTCCTAGACCTGGCCCACTGTTTTGGATGCCCTGGGTGTGTTTAGAGCTAAATGGTGTAACTGAGAATTCTGAGTAATGCTGTTCTGTGGGACACATTATACAACTAGGTGCTAGTTGAACTCTACTGACCAATTTCCTTTCAGTAGGGAAGCAAAATATATGTGCTGCAGTGTCAAAACTGATTCTTACCTCAGCCATGTACATGTTTGAAAATAGTGGAGGATTTTGGATGCTGGATTTTCTCTGCATTAGTCAGTAGTGAATAGATGAACTTGCTTCATTTAGCAGAATATGCATAGTTAGCAAATAACTCCAAGATAAGAAAATCAGACACTGCTGGATTTATGTGAACTCAGATGTATCAGAAAGATAAGTGCCCTGTTGGCACCCACAGTTCTGATCCCAGGTTGCAGCTGCTTTGAAGCGGTAATTTATTTCCTCTGTTGGTTTCTGACCTTTAGAGATGCCAGTGAATTGTGGTGTGGCACCTCCAGCACAAGTGCCCCACTGGTGTTTTGCTCCTCAGTTACCAATTTGTGTGGGATGGGGTGCAGTTCAACCCGACACAGTTCCACCTGACACAAACCTCCCCAAAGGCAAAATGGGAACTGGGTTTGCAGAGAAGGACCTGTGGGTCATGATGGACATGGTGCTGCCCATGAGCCAGCAATGGGCCCTTGCAGCAAAGAGGCCGAACAGCCTCCTGGGCTGCATTGGGAAGACAGCAGCCACCAGGCTGAGGAAGAGCATCCTTCCCCTCTCCTCAGCCTTGGTGAGCTCCGGTCTGCAGTGCTGCATCCTACTGAGCTCCCCAGTACCAGGAACTCACTGCTGTCCTGGAAAGAGTCCAACAGACGAGTACAAAGACGATTAAGAGATTGGAGCATTGATCAAATGAGCAGAGGCTGTGAGAGCTGGGATTGTCTCTTCAAGCCTGTGACTTGGATGTAAGCAGAAAAATCCTTTCTGTAAGCACCAACCCATGAAACTTGTGCTTTTATGATGAGAATGAAGTCAGAGCAGATTGTTCAGAGCCCCGTGTTTCTCAAATAACCCACTCAGTTGCTTTGTCTCCAAAAGGATCCCTGATGAAGTTCCTGGTGATCGCAGGGGGCATGCCCTGACAGGAGCAGCTGTTCTGTCTGGAAGTAGTCCTGTTGCTGTCATCATTGTGCCAAGAGAGCTCTAACCTAGTTTCTTGAGGTGTATTGCTCCCACTGCTTGATAACTGTGGACAGGTTATTCATCATTCATGGGATGTACTTAAAGCATTTGACAGCCTGTCAGATTTGCCCCCTGAGATGGTAGACATCTAACATACTCCATTTATCCTAAAAACAAGTTATTTGTAAATTGTCATCTTTTGAAATGGAGCACCTTTGCACCTAGGCACAATTCTAAGATTTGCAAATTTAGAAAAATCACTAAGGATGATCTGTGAATTTGAATTAAAATTTAGCATTTGTTGCTTGATGTACAGTTGAACAATTGGCACCATCATTATTACAGACTGACCCCAGTTCTTTGTTGAAGTTGTGTATTGACATTGGTCCATAAGTCTTTATTTTTTTATGAAAATTTATTAAAGGGTCTTCCCTTTATTTTGACTTTACATAGTATTTGCCACCTCTCTGCCCTTTGGGTGTCTGTGTATCCTGTGTTAGTATAATCAAGCACACAGAAAAGTTCCTTCTTTTCTCCAAGGTTATTTTTTAAGCCATGTACACCAGATCATCTCTATTAGAGGAGCTGCTGAATAGCTTAAAAACATTGCTTTGATACTTGAGGTCTCCTTTCATTTAGCTTGAATATGATTTGGTACATAAAGTTGTAGATGAGATCTTGACTAGATTTTCAAAATCAGGACTTCAAATCTTAAGATGGAGACAGCCTTGGAAGATCTTGTCCAAAATTGCTTGTTTGTACTTTCCCAGGATATGTGGGAGCATTCCAAACTCCAGAATGCTCTGCCTGCTTGTTAAATGACCTTTCCCTTTCCAAGGCCAATTTTTGAGGAAGTTGCAGTATAAAATGCTGTTGGCACAACCTGTAATCTGGGTGATTGTTTGGCTCGTATTTCCAGTAAAGCAACCAGACTATTATTAGTAACAAGCAGATGTCTTCTAATAAAATAATTGGCTTTATAACTCTGGTAGAATGCTGGCATGGATATTTTTCAGACTTCAGAATTACTCGGATTGTGCCTTCAAATATCAAAACAACTTTAATAGAACAAGTTATATATATTTCCTGTTTTAAGAACAAGCTTTAGTTGGTGAAAAATTCTGGCTGAAGTAAATGGAAGAGTCCAATAGCATGGACTGGGGGAGGGCCATCACCTTGCCTCTGCTCCAGAGAAGGACAGGTGGGCATCTTTGAACCTGCTCCAGGAATGATTTTGCTGTGCAGACATTTGTCTGTATTTACAGTGAATTCAGAGCATGCTTCCTCTGCCTGCCCAAACTGCTCCCTTGACAGCTGACTCCAGGCACAGGCACTGAGATGTAGCCCAGTAAGCTGCCTCATCTCCCAGCCCTAAAGCAATATAGAGCAGGGATGAAGCAACCCTAAAGTTGAAGAAAAATCCAGAAATACTTCAAAATTATTTCATATCTTCCTTTTTAGAATTACCACTGATAAATATTTCTGGTTATGACTGCAGAAAGCAGTCCTGTGGACTGTCACTGTGTTCCTTCTCTTCTAGGCAATTAATTACATGCCTTAAGATGCTGAAAAAACTCCAGTACCTTATTTTTAAACACCTACAAAATTAACTCTTAGATTTCTGCTGAGTCTGGTACATTTCAAATGTCAAACTGTGAGAAAACACTACAAATATTGTCTGAGTAAGTCCCCTCTCTGAGCTGGGATTACTGTGGTGTGCCTGTAGGAAAGCATCCAGCCCTGTTAGAGCAAGATGCAGAGCTCCATTGCTAGTGTTTCTGTAATACCCAACTTGTAGGCTACTGGCATGCTGGAAAAAATTGGTTTGCTTCATGCACAGATTTGCTTCTTAATGAAAAAAGTTTAATTAAGAAGATCTGCGTTAATTTAAAGTCATTAAAACTCCCATAGCATACTGTTGTAGTTTTATTAATACTAAAAAGCTTGTCTTGTTCTCAAGCCTGCAAATATGAATAATAATGTATGAACTTTTGTTATCTTTGCTTCTGTGACATCTGAAATGTGCAGTAGATATGAAACTTGGCCAGCTTTTATTTTGATGGAGTTGGCCTCAATCTTTGTTGTTTCTTTGCCATTTTAATGACTGCAAGTTTTACCCAAAATGTAGAGAGGGGAAGAAAGGCTTAGAGAGTGGGCATTTTATGGAGCCCGGTGGGACCATGTTCACTTTGAGTGCAGAACCAGGGCAAGTGGTGTCTGTCAGGCTTGTATTGCCAAGTTCCTCCTGCATACACAGGTACTTCACAGTTTCAGTATTGATTGTTCACTCTTTGGAGTGGCTGCTTTCCTAATTTTTTCCTCTTAACCAGGACAGTGCCACATAATCAGTTGGGGATTTGCTCTGTTAGGTTTAGCACTTTCAGGCTCTGACATAACGTGTAGAGAAATAATGTTTATAAGCAGACAGTAGGAAAAGTCTGTTAGTGACAGATAGCTTGGGGGAATTGTAAAGTCTCCAGGAAGGGATTTCTGTGGGAACAGGCTAGACCAGCATCTGTCTGGGAGCATTTCCATGCCGTCACTCCTGGGCAGGGTGGTGACAGCTACCAGATGACCCAATGTTCCCTTCCAGCTCTTCTTTCCTCTCAAACTACATGTTACACATTTTAGTGTACACACTAATGAGGTTCAGGTTCCAAAAGTTGAACTTTCTGGCAGTAGGGTTTGTGTATTTATTTTTTAAGTGGCTTTTACTTCAGTTGAGTTGAAAATATTACCCATGTTTTTAATGGAGGTGGATAACTAAAAAAAAAACTAACCACATTAATAATTGTTGCAAATTTGCTTTGTTCCACTGAAATCTAGACAGTAATCCAAATTTCACTCCTTTTAAGGATATGAACTAGTATTTCATATGCACTAAAACATTCATTAAAGACAGTGATAATGATGAGTGGTAAAGTTGAACATATGAATGGAGCCCTCAAAACAGAAATTAGCAAAATTTGTCAGGAAACATCCATAAAATGGGTTCAGGCCTTGCCTATAGCTTTCCTGGGAATCCACATGGAGCAGAGGCAGAGGGATAACACCAGTCCCTATGAAATACTGTATGGCAGAGCATATCAGCTTCCACACATTGCAGGGGTCATTCACATGAAGGGGAAACTCGATTTTCAGAGATAACTAATGGCTTTCAATTCCACTCTGCAGAAGCTCCAGGCTTACATCGTGCTCTCCAGACCCACAGGACCAGACACAACTGCACATCCCTTCCAGCCTGGAGACTGGGTCTGTGTTAAAGGTGGGACAGTGATCTTCTACAAGCCAGGTGGAGAGGACAATTCCACATTCTGCTGTCCACCCTCACCTCAGTCAAAGTTGCTGGCAAAGGACCCTGGATTCACTACTCAGAGTTAAGAAAGCTTCTGCTGCTGAAACAACTGTAAAAACAGAGACTGATGCAGACAAAAACCTGCTTTAAATGATTCTTCTTCTGTGCCTAAAGAATTGTTCACAATCATTATGATTCTCTTTGCATAATACCTGACTGTGCATGACATTACTGCTGTTAGATATTTACTATTGTTAGATATTTATTGTTCTTAGACATTTATCTATTATTAAATACCTATTATTAGTAGATATTTAGAACAGAGACTTGACAAGGTAGAGGCTTTGTCAATCCTCTAAAGGGGGGAAATAATGCCTTAAGTTTTGGCTTTCATGTTTTCCAGATTCTCTACTGCATTAGTGTGTAACTCTGAACTTCATACAGGGTGTCAGCAGGTTCTGTTCACAGCTCAGGCACACACAACAATCCTCCTGCAGCCCCAGAACCAAGGACACCACTGCAGCTTTGGGCCCAAGAAGTGTTAACATCAGTGAATTGAGGAGAGCAGTCTGGGAGGATGGGACTGCATCACCTGGAGCTGGAATTGGACAATTAACCCCAGTATGGAAATGAACCAGAACTTACACAAGTGGGAAAACTCCTGACAGGGTGCCCATCTTGGCTGGAGCCACGGCTGGGCTCTTGCACTGCCCAGGGTGTATCCTTGGAAGGTCTTTAATAAATACCCACTTTATTTTATTTATATTTTCCTTTACCTCTGTCTAGCTCTGTTCCAGGCAGCTGCTCTGAGTTTTCAGATGAGTAAGATGAGTAGGTAATGGAGATGGGCATTTCTGGAGACTGACAGTGCTATAGGCACAAACTATTTGCCTGTGCTATCAAATGGGGTCTGCATGGACATTTGGAACTTTTTTGAAGTGACAAATTATGACATCCTTAGAAATTAAATGTGATGTTTAAGAAAGTTCCTGAGTGTTAATGGATTTCTTCATTTGTCTTTTATATACCACATTTCATTCTAAAGCAATTCAGGAAAATAACAGAGGAAGCTATAAACGTTTTGTGAATATTAGGAAGAAGTTCCAGAAGAACTAATGAGTAAGTAATTGGAAACACAAATTTGCATGCAAATTTGAGCATGATATTTCAAAGCTTGCAAACATCAAAGTGTATTAAAATGACAAGCTACCCATGCTAATGTACAGTTTTTATTTTAAATTGGTAAAAGAATAAAACATAAAGGTTTTACTTGTGAGATGGCTAATTATGTCAGATTGCTTTAGGCAAAAGGAAACATCAAGTCATCATAATGTACATTTGCTTGGCTCTTTTTTGTGTTCTTGTGTGTAATTTCTGTGTCCCTTAGGGGCCAGAGAAGTGAAACATGTGTCAGGCATATTAAGATAATAGAGAATCATAGATTTCCATCTAGCAAATAATAGTGGCATCTCCTACTCCAGCTTTGAACTCCAGGCAAATGCATATGTAGCGATCATCTTCATTGGATTCAGTGCATTCCCAGTGAAACTGGCTTGGTTTTGGTTCACTAACCTGAAACTGCAGCAGCTGTCCTGGCCACGAGTGACAGTGTCTGCTGCCAGAGAGGTGCAGGAAGGGAGGCTGGGGAGGTGTCCCCTCTCTAACCACTGCAGTCTGCACTGATGCTGCAGCAGCACCTGGCCTCTGTCCGGCTGAGGCTCACTCCCCGAGTTCCCCAGCTCTTGTATTTGCCTGCTGCAGGTGGAGGAATGGGGAGCCAGAAGGGATTTGGGGTTGTCCTGTTGCATTCACACGCTCATGCTGAGCTGGTGCTGCTGCACTCGGCATGAATGAGCTCCCTGGCTCGTGTCACACTGACTCGGCCTTTTCTGCACCGTGGCTCTCCACTTCCTGCCACTTCCTGGCATCTTGTGCTCTACTTCAGGACTGGGTTAAAGCCTTCAGGAGCAGAGTCCTCTTCCTCCTTCACTTGGGAGCAAGAAAAGCTGCTCTGTCAGGCTAAGTAAATAATACAAGTGATGTATGAAATGAGTAAGCAGTAGGATCTGGTTCTTGACTGTCACTTGGATGTGCAGAGTGTTTGCCTGTGTACTTGGCAAGAGGTTAAACAAAATGGCTTTTGCAGAAAAGTGAAGAGTAATGGTGGGCTTTTCAAGGCAGTGAAGAATGTCAGACACCTTCCTCACCTTTGCAGAGGACAGCAGGTCATGGCAAGATTCTTAATGTGTGAATTTTCTGCAGTCTTTAAATGCAGCTGCACCTGAGAGTTCAGCAGGTTTAGAGGTGTAATGCATGGCAGCAGTTTGGCAGAACTGTGAGAAAAGCATGTATCAGTGCTCCTCTCTTGGCTGGAATTGCAAACAGAAATATATCAGAGAAATTCCATACTGATACAGCAGGATTCTTACCTGCTGACTGTCTACTCCTGACTTTCAGCCCTGAGGCTCTGTGAGGCCTCATATACATAAAGAGGTGGCACTTAGTGCTGAGAAACAGCTGGACTGTGAAGGCTACACTAGAGCAGCTCTTTCTGTCCCTGTCTAGTGAGAGACAGTAGGATGAAAGTGAAGCTAAGAGAATAAAGCACTGCCACAACACACCTGTTTCAGCAAAATGCACTGAGAGGACGTAGGATCAAGTGAGTACTGGCCCCAGTTACATGGGTTCATAAGACTTTGCCTGTGTGGGAAGATTGTTGATTCTGAACTGACTCCATTGCTATCAATAGCATGTGGGGTTTAGCTAGAGTAGAAGGGAGCTCCTCGCTGTTTTGCTCTGGCAGTGTTGCCGAGGGCTTTTGAACCTTGTAGGGCTTCAGGAAGCAAAATGCTAAATAGAGGGTTAAGCTTAAATTACTATGTTAAGCTTAATATACCTAATTTCATTATAGAGCTAAGAATGCATTTAGAGTTCAGACCAGGTGAGGATGGTTACTCAAGTCAAATCACACTGTTTGTCCTTGACTTAGAGGAAACCAGTAGCAGGAATCATGTAAAGGTGTAATGTTTTCAGGGTAGGACTTAATAAGTGTTTAGAGCTTTTCACAGGGCTGTGCATAAATAAACAGTTTTGCTTGCTTTTTATTAATACTTAATTTTCAAACAAGAAAATACGTAACAAAGCCCCAAAATGAATACATGATTGATTGATTCAAAAACCCCCAGATCCTGGTATAAGCAAGCAGCTGCTTGTATTCTCAGATCATCCATGATGTGTTTCTCTTTACTCTGCTTCTGTACTAGAAGTATAAACTGCTGTCTTGCAGCCTTCATGGAGCTGTGTCCATCAGGGCAGTGCTGAGTACTACAGAATAGCAGCTACATGAGCCGTGTGTTGCTATTAAAAAAAACAAAAAAAAAACCAAAAAAAAAAAAAAAAAGGAAAAAAAAATCTGTTTAGCATGCAGGACATGGAAATGAGAAAGCTTTGGCAGATTTTCCTCCTCGGGTTTCCTCAGCATACTGCTCTCTGTAACAAGAGGTCACTGGGTGGCTCTAGAGGGTTGAGAGGTTCCTTCAGGGTGCAGCACCCTCTGGGGAAGAGCAGTTCCCCCTAAAAAGCTGGGTACTTGTCACACAATTACTTAGGTCTTCAAGATGCCATAATCCATCCCCTGCACAAACATCCCCAGTGTCAGCGGCACAGAGCTGGAATAAATGTTTTTCTGCCATGAGCTGTAGCAGAAAATGGCTGAGATGAAGAAGTGTACACTTAAGCTGAACATCAGCTGGCATCTGCGATGAAATATGCTGAGGGTACCACTGAAAGGCATGGAAGTACCGATCTTCAGGAGTTTAGAAAAAGACTAGATAAAATACTGCAAACTAGATGGGAGATAGAAATGCTGTTCTGTCAAGGTGACAAATAACCAAAGGTATTTCTTTTCATCTCCAGACATCCAGGATGTAGTCTGTTATTTCCCGTATTTAGCGTACTGTAGGCTCTCAAAGCTTCACAGAATCTCTGCTTGCTTTTCTCTGGTGAGGGGCAAGCTGAGTGCTTTCCAGAACTTTCCCTGGACCCAGTGTTGTTTGGATAGGGGAGAGTTTCAGTAGCTGCTGCTGAGTGGTGCAGCTGAAACATTCCATAGGTTCAATGTGGATGTCTTCTTTTGTTTGAATTCTCCATATAAACCAGCCACTCTTTTCCCTGATCTTCTACCAAAGCTTTCCTGGAACCTTTAAGCAGAAGGAAAAGATTTGATGTGGGTTTGTGAGCTTTGTGCTTTTCTGTGTGTGATGTTCTTTTGTTTCTCCAAAGTAGGAAAGCTTGGTCCTTGCACCAAATGCACGAGCCCCTGCAGCCATGGCAGGGACAGTGACCAGGGAAGCTGACAGGTTTTGTGTCACAGGGGATGGTACCTCCTCCTCACTGACACAAAGCACATTCTGATAGCGAGGAACTTTGATATTTATCCAGCTGGTGTAATCAAATGAGATTTCCTTCCAGTTTCAAAAGTTTCTTTTCCCTGAATCTCCCGGGTCTGGAAGGGCCCATGTGTTTGCTGATCTGGGATACTGCCTACCACTGACAGTGAGTGCTCACTGGTCTCACAAGGTGTCACAAAATACGTGTTCATTAGATTGCATCTCCTCATAGCTTTCTTTGTAGGCTTATTTAGCAGGTTATTGTAAACAAAAAACTCCTGAGCCCTGCCAGTTTTTTACCTGGGTCTCAGTGCATCACCCATTACAAGCATGTGGGAAGTTTCTTTTTCATCTAATTTAATATTGATATCAAACATTGCCTATTTTTTACTTTTTCTTATGAAACTGTTGCCAGGATGTCTGATAGAGATTATCGTGTGGATAACTACTATCAGCTACTTAAAGAAAAATAATTAAGATGAAACCTTTAAACCTTTTAAAAATAACTATTACAAAATGCAGGAGATAACAGTAAACCAGTCAATTGTGAGAATCATTAAAAACAGATGGTGAAGAAACAGTTTAGTCAAAAAGCAAAAGCCATGGCCTAATGCCGGAAAATGCCTCCTAATGTTTGTTATTACAGTAGTTAAGACCCCCCAGGTTATTTTTGCACTCATAATTGTTTCTGCCCATTCATTATGCAGAGGTGCTTTATGGTATATGTGAGGGCAAAAGAAAGTTGCTGCAACATGAATTAGTTGATGAGGCACTGACTTTTGCTGTTAGTGTGTTTGCCAGCTTGCATATTCTGCATGTAGAGTGATCTGCTACAGGGGAACAGATGTTGGCTGTTGGAACTGGATATATCCTGCTACAGCTTCAGGTGTTGGTTTAGAGATGTTTGCATATACAAATCAATCCATTTGTAGCATTTGCTTTAAAATTTGCTCAGTATGGGGGGGACTAGTGTGACAAGTCTCAGTTTTCTCAGTATTTGCTCTAGGGAATGTAGAGAAGGACAGGTAGAGGTGTTATTTCCCAGTCTAAGGCTCATGTAACCATCTTGCTCTGGGTTTGGGTTTTTGTTAAACCTGATTGTTTCAGCACACCTTACAGAGCACAACGTTTTCTTGCCAGACTGAACAAATCTTATGGGGAAAGATGAACAACCTGTTCTCCACAAACAAGGTCCTTTTTGGACCTGTCTTCTTTCCCATGCAAAGTTTGATTTTTAACATGTTTCCTCTACTCCACCACCTATCTCCAGGGAAAGGTTTGTTTTCTTTTAATAAGGAATTTTCCAGAGAGTAAATAATGCTTCAGAAAAACAAGAGTGGTCATGTTGGCAGTGGTCTTCACAATGAACATGAGTTGAAGGGGATTTGGCACTTTGACAGAGTAATTATTTTAAATCAGTTTCCTGTTGATAGATTATCTCATTAGTATAATTTGGAAATGTCAGAGGAAAAATGGACATTCTGTGCATTTTTTTTATACTAGATCAACAGATGACTGATCAAAACACTCTGTTTGCAGGAGGTGCTGCTCTTCCAGTTATTTTTGGGATATCTGATAAAATATTGTGAGGTTCAGGACATTTATTTTATTTATCCTTATTCTGAATATATTGTCTAGAGCATGAGTACTTTATTTTTAATTCTTAAATTTATGAGCTGAGTGAACTTTGAAAAATCTATTAGTAGATTTTTGCTATTTTTATTGGCCATATTTACCTCATCTGTGAATGTGGAAACATAAACAAGCACAAATATGCATTGCTAGTATGAAAGTATAAGGTGGAATTGACATTTACTTCTGAATTCTGCCAAATTGGGGGGGGTTGCGATATCTTGCTTTTTGACAATCCACTTACTTTATATGACAGAAAGTTATTCTTTTAATTTTTATACTTTAAGGTATTTTCTGGGCTGTGTTTTAGAAAGCTCTCCAGGATTCATCTTTGGCTGTGAATATGACTTTCTACAGTCCCATGTAAGGTTAGTCTGTTTTATGATATGTGAAAAATGCATAATGGAAACAGCCTGAAGGGCTAAATGAAATCCCTCTGGCTTTCAAAGCAGAGCTCCCAATTACTGTCAGCCCCTAGTTACAGCTAAATGAGAACAGAGTAGACCTTTGCAGTTGGCAGGGACCTACAGCGATCCCCACTCCAGCTGCTGCAGCGCTTCAGGGCGGACCCAGCGTTAAAGCATCTTGCCAGGGGCTCTGGCCCAATGATTCTCTAGCTCTGCTGGGCTTGGGGCACTGACAGCCCCTCAAGGAAGCCTGTTCCTGTGTCCTGTTCCAGTGTCTGACCACCCTCTCTGTTAGGAGATGCTTCCTGATGTCCAGTGTGAATGTCCCTGGCACAGTTCCGTCCGTTCCCATCTATGCCGCGCATGGCAGAGAGAGGAGTTCAGCACCTTCCTCTTCTCAGAAAGCTGCAGAGAGCAATGAGGTTGCCCCTCAGCCTCCTCTTCTCCCAACTAGACCCACCCAAAGTCCTTACCTGCTCCTATTAAATAGAAAACTTCAACTTTCATTTCCATTGGAATAATAATCATATATTGAGGAAATAGCTGTGAAAATGAAAGTGATCATGAAGAAGATAAAACTGTGGGCGAGAATATGCTACTGTTTAATGTGTACTGAATTACAAGTCCTTTGCTACAGAGAGGCCAAAATGCCAAAGCTAAAAGAATAAACTCAGAGGGATAAAATGCTTGAGGGGGGTTTGAAAAGCAGGAAAATGTTTTAAAATGGCCTTTGTGCTGAGACCATGCTTGCTTTCCTCTTTCAAGTTTTGTAGTGTCTAGAACTGGCAGAGAACTTGTTGCACAATTCCTTGCCTGCAAAAAAGCTCGAAACAGCTTTGCGAGGCACTGTCAGTCGTACACTGTCAGGCCATAGTGCTGAATTAGGACTGGAGGTCTCCAGTGACAAATAAATGGACAGTGAATGCTGCCTGTGAATGCTGATCAAGTAGTGTCATTCACACAGAAATAGCTCTACCTCATTTCTTTGCCACCATCCCTTCCATCCAAGTGTTGCAGCTAAAACTGAGCAGTTCAGACCTGCAATCTAGAGATAATAATGTGTAGCTGATTTGGCTATTAGAAGTGGAGATAAATGTTCCACTGGGTGTTGAGAGTAAAGAATTGGCAAAGAATAAATATGCCAACATGCTGTTTAGAGATAGAAAGACAGAAGTTGCAATAATAATGCAGAAGTTTTCCCTCCCAGCCATCTTTTCCTCTCCTGCTCAGTGGTTTAAACAGTACTTAGATGCTTGTATTACATAGAATAAGCTATTTCTTTTTACAGAGGGAATGCTCACACACTGTCGTTCTTCTACCCTTCTGACAAGTGGCTAAGAACAGATGTTTCTGCTGAAACACACGGGCAGCTACGGGTGTTCACAGGGATGGGGGCGGATGAGTGCCCATGGCTCTACATCAGGCATTCAGACAGGTGATTAGCAAGCAGAAAACAAGCACTGCACCTTTCAGCCATTGTGAAACATCCTGGTTTTTAATACATTTTTTTGAAAGTTAGAAGTAGACCAACTTGGAGGCTTGTGAATCCACTGGAGAAAAGCAACTTCCATAGCTGGATCTCAGTTACTTGTCTCCTGGACTCCACCCAACTGCAGACAAACAGGTCTGAGTTCACACCTGACTTGTGAAGGAACAGCCTGGATCTCTCTTGATTTATCATTTAAAAATACACACTGTGACAAGCCTCCAGTCATTTTCCAGGAAGGTATTTGTTCTTGTCTGTGGAGAATGAAACCAGGAATATAAGTTTGAATTGAAGCTTTGCAGTGTAAAAGTGAATGAAGTGTTTTTAAAATGACATCACCCAAGCAACAGTCTTTTCTAAGGCCATGACTTTGTGGCACCAACATTAATATTTGTTACTGGGAAAACTGTACTGGATAACTTTTTGTTTCCAAAGTGCCATGAAATTATCACTGTTATTTGAGACAGAAATAGAAATATGTTTTTTGGGTGAGTGAAATAGGCCTACTAAAACATTCTTGAAATAATTGATTTTAATCCTGTGGCCCTCCTGGTTATTTATTTAAGTATTTATTTTTTATTTCTTTTTTAAAGTATTTAATATATTATGTAATACTATATTAATATTATTAGTTATTAATTGTATTATATAATATATATTATATACTATATATTATTGTATTTTGTTAATATTATTAATTATCAATATTATTAATATTAGTAATATCAAGATAATATATTTATTTCCTTTTCTTTTAAGTATTTTTCACATGCAGTTTCACATGCAAAAAAATACGTAGTTTAAAAACCAGTTTCAGCCCAAATTGGTATGCTGGTTTCCACAGGGGGACATTGCTTCTTGGATGTACAAGCTGTTTTGCCTGTGAGGGTGGTAGGTTTTAGCTCTGATTAGTAAACATGTTCCTGTTCTAGCATACCATCATTTTGACTTGCAGTGAAAAACTAGTGCTGCAAAAATAATATTTTTTGAATTAATTAAAAAAGTAAAACATCACCTACTTTAAATGACTCGCAGCAGCTTACTTAGGGTGGATTATCTTTTTATATTTCACCTTTATATCATCTTAATGTTAATTCTGTCCTAGGCAGTGTAGGAGGCTACTCCGTTTAAATAATAAGCTCATTGCTAGAATATTGGAAAGAAAATGGAATAAAAAGTAATTTAAAAAGTCGAGTTTAGGGCAATTCACACTTTGCCTTACACGTATCCAGCCTGAGATAATGAAACTGGATTCTTAAGAATTACATGCTAGTAAGAAAAGGGAGTGCTCCTTCTTTGAAAAGATTTTTACAAATGATCTAATTGTGACACTGCTGCTCCATGAGCTGCAGCCTAACAATTCCAAGGAGGTAGGAAGCCCTGGTCAGGAATTGTCCATCCAGATGAGAAAATGGTGATCTGACTAAACTGAATGGTGTGAATGCTGCTGGCACTTCTGACTGTGCACAGGTGAGAAGCAGGTTCACCTAAGCAGGTTCTTGACCAGTGGCAGCCTGGAAGGTAAAAGCAGCCTGCTTGAACTTCCACACACAGCTCTAAGCTTTTCAGTGTCCTGGGGGTGTTGAAAGCTTTCTGCAGTCCAGAGCTAAGCAGGCAAATCCCAATGTGGCAGATTTGCTTTCTGGTTCCTTGTCTGGGCTCCTACAAGTCCCCTTGTCTCCCTGCGCAATGAAGATTGTTAATGTATTTCTGTTCTGCATCACATTTTATGTTTACATCATTAGTGTTTAAAAAACTTTTCATAATGAGAACTATTCCTGTAGAATGGAAATTCCAGTTCCTACCAGTGGAAGAGAGAAGTGATCCAAGGACCTTGTGGCTTTTTGGTGTGATGTGTTTACCACCTCCACCTACTTCCCTGTTTCTTGCATTAGGAAAGTCAGTGCTTAAGCAAACCTCTCCTCAGGGAAGTATTCACTCAGCAGGGAACAAATAGTTGAAAGGCACAATAAAATCAGCTGATCAACTGAAGATAAAAGGATATTTTCCCTCTAGTTTATTTTTGGGGTCACTTGTGGTAAAAGGAAGATGGAAATGTTCTTTCTGAGTTGGATGTGTTTTGCAGTGTGTGACTGAATATGTCATAAATACCTGGAGGGATTTCTATCAGTGCAGAGGGTTGTGAGTGAGCTGTGGAAATGCAATCCTGGGAAAGCCTCTCAGGAGGTTTTTTTCTTGGAAGTCTGAGCCTTTCAGCCAGGAATACATATTTGGTGTCTTCTTGAACCTGCTGAGGAGCTGAGGAGCTCCAAACTGCTGCAGCTCTTCCACAGGAGACAGCCATAAGTGGTCAGTCCATAAGAGCTTCTGCTAGTCATCCTCCAACATATGCTTTAATAAATGTATTTCCAGCTGTTAAAGAAGTCCTTTACTTTGTGTCTTCAGTTTACTTCAGTCTCACTTCATTCTCAGCCTCTGAGTAGGCTTCTCAGTTGACTGATACTTTGATAGCATTTTCTAGAATAATTGTTTCTGGAAGATGATAACACAAGAAGGTAGCTCAAGTTTTGTAGTTACAGACTACATTCCAGGGAAATCATGTCTGTAAGCACCCCTCTTGTTTTTACAATCAGGCCAGATTTGATTGTGCTGCACTGATTATGAGCCAGACCAAGTTCCATGGTTCTTAACATTCCAGTTGGGATGCATACTCTGAGTGATGACGTGGCTGACAGGTATAATTTTGAAGCAGAGTGAAATTGCTGGTTGTGTAACAGATCTGTCTTGTGTCCTTCACAATTATGAGTGTACATGTGCAGTCCCAAATGTGTGTGCACATACAAAACCCACAGGCTCAAAAAGGAAAATGTCTAGTTTTGTTCAAAAATGGACTCCAGGATGAATTTTGCTGTCTGGCAGCTGGACTGGCACCTCAGCTTTTGAGGCTGACCTTTGCAGTGTGGTCTGACAGAGCAGAGACTCCAGATTGGATCTCCTGTCTCTTAGATCGCTTCTCTCCTGATCATAGTCACTAATTTGTACAGGTGACACAACAAATTGTAGAAACTGATGCATCTGTGCAAAAAACAGTCTTTGAAAAGAGTTCCAGCGCTCTAAAAATTATAATGAACTTCGACAAAAAACTCCTTTCAAAACTAAGTGCTTTGTCCCATTTAAACTGTTCCTTTAAAAAGGGTTTAGAAGAAATATGATTCAGATTGGTTATTTTACATTCTATCAGGGAGACAAGTGGGAGCAAGGAAGTGTTTATGAGTCAGAAAACGTTTTGTTTATCAGCATGATCTCAGCTTTTTGGTCCCAAACCTTTCCTGTTTGACATAGGGTAAGTGTGTCCTGCCAGAGATTGCCCTGCAGACAGGGTGTGGCAGTGGCTGTGAGGTCAGTGAGAAATGCTGGAAGAGGAGCCAGTGAGATGTGGTGGCTATTGCTGTTTTTATAGGGAAATGAAGAATGGGATTGTGATGATAGAAGACATTGGCAGCATTCAAGCTGTGGAGTGAGTGTGAGGAGACAGTAAAGGCACCCAGGAAAACACAGCTGATAAAGTAATAGAATAATGTGTTGGAAGTGATATCATCTGGTCCGGCTGTCAAAGATCAAAGCAGGGCCAACTTCAAAGCGAGGTCTGTCCGTCTTGCACTCACACTGTGCACTCCAGATTGCACAGCCCAGGATCTTAAATTGGTTCTTGCAGCTCCCAGTGTCTCTAAAGATCCAGTAGGACCTGGAGCAGGGGCACAGTCTCTGGGAAAAGAGGTTATTGCAGCTCAGGTTCTGCTGGTGATGTGAGCTTGTCTGGCATAGCAGGTGGCCTAAAGCAAGACTACAAGCCAGATTTCATCATAGGACCTACAAGTCACCTTCTTATTCTAACTCAACCCCCAAGCTTCTACTGACATGTCTTCTCTCAGTTTCCTTTCTTTTTGTTTTTTTTCTTCTTCAGAGTGCTGTGGAGACTCTGGTGTTACGCCACTGTGTTCTTCCTGCCTTCGCATGTTGCACAGAGGGACACTTTGGCCAAAATACACTCTGGTTCCCTTCTAGAGCTCTGGCAATGCAACACAACCATGAGCCCCCCCTATGCCATGAGTTCTGAGGTGTTCACGAATGCCTTAGGCAGTGCTGGGATGCAGAAGGTACACAGAGGACTGCAGCAGCTCCTGTCCATACTCTCAGCTGCTGAGTTCTCCCTGAGGCACATGCTCAGAGATTCATGCTACTCTTGTTTGCACCTCGCTAAGTCAGGAGTAACTTCAAGGCAGCAAAATAAATTATAGGCGGGGGCAAGAGGCCAGAACAGATTACATTTCACTTTTTTTCTCCCTAGGCATTTCCTTTTTTTAATTACTTGATTTAGAACGGGATTAGAATTCTTTAAGCTGCTTTTCTATCCATCTATATTATTTGTTTTTCATTTGTTTGCTGCCAGTATGCAATGTTTTCTTTCTTAATCACTTGCTAGCATGGTGATTTTTCTTAGAACGTATTCAGATCACAACAATTTTCTGGCAAAGAAAAGCATGAAATTCATGGCCCTTGAAATCTGCATCCGTATGGAGGAAAATAAACCCTTTCGTATTTCACTGTCAGAAAAGAATAGTAGCCACAGAGTTATACTTAGATATTGAACCTTGCAATATTCAAAAGAGAAGCAAAATAATATATGAAGGATTCTGATGTTTCTGGCACTGACGAGGCACGTGTATTGTCTGACTGATGGTGATCATTTGTTAGGAGAACCTGTGTGTGTTTCCGAATACCGTCGGAGGATGATGCTGAACAGACTGGCAGTGCTGCCCGTATGGCGGTGGTCTCAGGCTCCCCAGCAGTCTTCCAACCATTTAGAAGGCTGGAGAAAAAGCAGGTCACATTTCCAAGTCCATCTCACTTCCTTTGCCCTGAATGCTAATCCTGGTTTAAGGTGGAAAACAACTTGAAATACTCCATAAATAGAAATGCTTAACACCTACTTTGTACTTCTGTTCCTCAAGCTGTTCTTCTGTAATTTTCATGTGTTACGTGAGAGTGGCAGAAATTCAGAAATTGTGTGGGCATCAGACTTGTGAAGAGAATCTGTAGATCCTGTGGTTGTTGTTTAATTTATGTACTTGGGAACAGCAGGATAGAGCTTGGAGCTTGTTGATTTGTGTGAACAAGACCTGCAGGTTTTCTCTACTGTCTCTTGACTTGGGGAATACAAACTTCATATGAGCTGGGGAACAACTGTTCCTGAACAGAAAATGGACTGAGAACTAAATCTGTTATCTTTATAAATGAGCTTTCTGAACGTTGAATCTTTGTAATTTTATTTGGTGTTATGAAATTAACCTGTTAGTATATTATTTATTAGCAGTATTACAATGTCAAGAGGAAATAAGCCAGTTTCCTCATTCAGTAAATGGCAGAATCTGGGAGATTATCTTGTATGTTTTGTAACCAGTGGAGTTTTTCAGTGCCTTACAAAAGCAAAATTGGCCCAATCATAGTAAGGCTACTTGCATATAGCGACGTCTTTATTTCTTTTTTAACTTGGTTTTTGCCTGTCATCCACATTCTTTATGGTAATTGTAAGTGAAATGTTTTACTTTCACAGAACTGCTTCCTCGTTCGAAACAGGTTCCCTTGGAGATGTCTCAAGGCATGCCAAGGCAAACTGGGTCCAGTGAAATTTGGAGGACAGAGGCAAGACAGGACTATATCAGATATTTACTATTTCCCTTTTACTGTAGTCACTCACAAATTGCTTCTGTGTCCTTTTTTGGAATCCAGGATTACCTGAGTAGCCTTTTAGCTGCCTCTGAAAATTGACAGGTGTTAATTTCTTCTCCATCTGAATGTTAGGGATCTAGAAGAAAATCCTTTCAGCCAAAGTTGTTCATGCAATACACAAATTCATTGCTCTGCAGATGGACTCCTGCTGCACTTTACAGCTCCTTGAGCTGAAAGATGTGCCAACTTTCCCTTGTAAAAAATTCAGTTGTTGGCTACCGTATCGTCCACTGCTGGACAATTACTATAAAGTATACATTTTCCTCAGGTTTTTTCCTTTAAATATTTAGCTAGAGGATTGTCTGATGAATATTGACCTGCCATAGGGCAGCTGTTCTCCGTGTATTATCTCATTGCTGATATCTCTGAGGAAACTGGATGTTCTTGGAGAACACGTACGTAATGTCTGTGTCTTCTCTGCTGATTCCAGTACTTTGTTCTATCTCTGAAGAATCCCTGTTCTTTTTTCAAATACACACCCTTTCCTTTGTAGGAACGTGGGCCTGGTTTGTACAGTGATTGAGGGGATGGTGATGCCCATCTTCTTTTGGTCTTTGTTTCACAGGCTCCATGTAGACCCCAGGGTGACGGTGCTGTGTTACATGTCTCCGAAGTCAAAAAACCTTGTGATTCTATGGACACTGCCTGTCACCCGTCAGTGGTATCTCTCCTTCTGCAGTATCCTGTTATCACAGTGAGGATTTGGGCCACATCTCCATGTGGAGACAGAGAGTTAGTCCTGGATAGCGTCTGTCTTGGTTGCTTTGTCCTTTGTGTGCTGTGTTTTAGCACATAGCATTAGGAAGTGCCTCGGGCACAGCAGTTTGCCTCTTCCCCTTCTTGGCCATTACGTCTGACCACCAGATTGATGAAAGCAGCATGTTAGCAGATGGCAGATATTCTTTTCCTGTCAAACAGATAACCTGAAAAAATTGTCAGCTTCTATGAAAAAAGGGCTGGAAGCCCAGTCCTTGGCTGTAATTTATCAAAGTATATCTCGTTTCTGTTTACAGCAGGTACTCACATGGACCCCAATCTTTAATAGTTGTGACCTGCACGTTTGCTGTGTTATTGCAGGGCAAATGACAGGATGACAGTTTCTTGGGCTGCTTTATTTTTCTTTGAAGAAAAGGATAATCACCATTTATCTAAAGAAAGTCTGTGAGGCGGTGACGTGTCCACAGAATGTGTAAGCAGCTGCCCAGACAGCCGGTGCTTCTCTGATGTAAAGCTTTCTGAGTCAAGAGGGGAAGAGAACCCAGAGGCACTAGAAAGGTCAAAACAGCTTTTGCTTTCAGTGTAGTATTAGTTCTATTGTACTTGGATATTGCACACTGGGGAAATGCTTAAAAGATAAGTGGAAAAGTAGGTGGTTTGTTATGATGTTTCAGACAGACAAGTCAATCCTGCTTTAGGTAAGCAGCAGCTCTAACTGGCTGCATTCACTGCAATGGGAGCTGCATGACAGAAATACAATATGCACATTAGACTCCACTCTTATTTTTTTTAAGGATGTTTCAGTGCTTCACTGACAAATGCGTGAATTTCAATAGCTTTCTTTTGATTGTTGTCAATTTAGATAAACGTGCCTGAAAAGTACTGTAAATACAGAATTTTGCTTGAGGCATTTGTACAGGGATTTCCATTAAATGTGTACAGCCAGAGGATAAAATTAATCTGAAATTAATAATGTAGGGCTCTGCAAGAAGACTGTGCTACAAAAATGGGATCTACAGATCTCACCCAGCTAAATTTTTAACATTGTACTTGGAATGTGTACTCAGAATGAGTGAGCAAACATTAGATATTCAAGAAATGTTTGCCAAGTCTGCTGCAAGAAGCGTAGACAGCTAAAAGATGTCAACAGGGAATATTGTCATAGCACTAAGAATAATGTGTTATCTAGTGCTTAACACTGAACACCATGTAAACAATTAATCACAGAATAGAAACTACCAAATGCAAGCCAGTAGCCTGAGAGTTGCATTCACAGCCTGGCACTGATCAACAAAGTTGTGTTTATGGCTTCTGATGGATAAAACATTTTAATGTTTTTTGGGTTTTTTTCTACTTGATACGTCAGCTTCCTAAACACCTGCATCATCAGGATGTTTGTGAGACCCTACTTCTGGAGGAGACTGAATGCAGATGTTTATTTTTCTGCAGTGGGATGAGCCTTGTATAGAGACAAGAATAATGAGAAATATGATTGCTGAACCTTAGGGTGCAGTGCTGGTGTTCATAATACATCATCTCATATGCACACATATAAAACAGTCATAAGGCAAAGGCAACCATTTTGCTTGACAACTTTATCACCATCTCCCACACTCAGCCACTCAGTGACACGTGCTGAGGCTTCAGGAATTTCATAAAGTGCCAAGGCTTTATTGTTTTAGTTATGATGCAAAAACAGGTAGTGGGGGGTTTCAGTGCCCCAGTGTTGTGGAAGGAGCTCTTAGTGCATGAAACAGGTTTCACAGAATGTCATCACACAAACATTGTGCATCTTACACCATACCTCTACTTGGTTTTTCTCGATAGGTAAGAATGGTATTTTTTATCAGAACTGGGGTTACCAGTTGTCACTCCTGATTTTCACCCTTCTAAGAGGGCTCTAAGAGTCTCTTTCTCCATCTATGGAAACGAAGTGTGTCATAAATTAGTTTAATGAGAACAGGACTCTCTCATTGCTGTAAACTAATCAAAATTTACCTGTTTTGCATGCTAAGGACTATCCTCTAAACTTTGAGAACAAAGCAGGTCTCAGATAGAGAGGCAAGTGTGAGTATTCTCTGAAAATCTCACCTAAAGAGACAGTTGTGGTAATTATTATTTCCTTTCTTACTAAAACTTTATCTTTCTACTGGTGTTAAATAGCTTAACAAAAAGGTATTATCTTTTCGCTCTGGGCGAACGTTGTTTTCATTTTGATATATGTCTCATCACAAAAGTTAATATGTAAACTAGTTATCTTACACACATTTGGAACTCCAAGGGAAGTGGAACTGATCTTCATTTTGTCTAAAAATTACTCAAAGGCATGAAAGATTAATCTGTTATTAACATTTGCCTACAGCTATTTCTAAAATGCATTAGTTGGTTTCTGGGAAATTAATTAATTCTGAAGGAATGATCAAGTGTTCTTAGCTTTGTGGGTTTTATACAGGACTAGGTTCTTACAAAAGTCACGGTATTTCAACAGTAAAGCATTAAAAGGGGCAAGTTCAGAGCAATGCAACTTGACCTTTTCATCTTCCCAGCTCTGTAGAACTCCTGAAAGACTAATTTTCATAAGTCACTAAGTGACTATTACACCATAAAGAGCAGCACTAAACGTGCTAATATTTTTGTTATTTAAACTGTTTTCTCATATTAAAAAGATCCACTTTTTAGAAAGATACTGAAGTCCACATAATAAGTGATTATCAAGGGAGTCAGGCCAATCTGCAGGACCCTTTTGTGCCTATTCTGGTTCAATATTCTCTAGTCAGGCATGTCTGTCCCTGACTTTCCTGGCAAGACAAGTTTTTATGCATTTCTGTTGAGACTTCACCCTTCAGACCTCTTCAGAATTACAGACTATTGCTTTAGAGACGCTGAAGTCTCTACCCCAATTTGTATTGTCAATCCCTTCTCAGGGTGTTAAAGCCATTCTAAATCCCTGTCTGTAGCACTCTTGGTGTATTCAATGGGACAACTTCACTGAGGCTGCTGCTGCAGAGCAGGGAGCACCAGGAGAGCCTGTGGGGAGAGCAGGGGTGGGGCATTGCTGCTGGGCTCTGGTGCTCTTTGTGGACTCCAGACTCTCTCTGAGAAGTGTGAATTAAAGACCTGTGGTAGTGGATTTGAGTGTTAACACAAAAGGGATGAACGTTCATCACTCCCTGCACAGGGCTGTGACATCAAGTACAACATGTAACAGAGGAATGCAGAAAATGTGTGAAGAAAAACTGAGAACTTGTGAAATAGGTGAAAGAGATGGGATGTGCTGCAGTAGGAAACAACCAAATTTCAATCCTTAAATCAAAATAATTAATAGCACAAATAGCCGTTACTGTATCGATCTGAGGATGTTAAATGGCTCACAAAATGAATGTGAGCCAACAATATCCTGTCATTAAGAAAAAGGCAAGTGTCCTAGTGAGAGTGACAGCAGCAAGAGCTACCAAGGGTATCAAAAACATGACCTGTGGGGACAGAGTTGAGGAACAGGGCTTTAGCTGGAGAAGGAGAAAATGGAGGGGAGACATGAAATTAGTTTTCATCTCTCTGTGTGATATCTGCAAAGAGAAAGTCTGTCTTTTACAGCTCTTCTGTTACTGGGATATAGTAAAACAGGTCTAGCAGGTGAGATATGGGATTAGAAGCCAGGAAAAATTTCTAATGATGGGAATGAATAAATGCCAAAGCAGGATTTTGGGGTTGCTGCTTGTTGTCTTTTCTGAGCCAGCAGAACAGATATCCAGAAATTGCTTCAGGACTTGGTGATCCTACCTTTTGGCACGAGTATGTTTGACATGAGCTCCTGAGGTCAGTTCCAGCAGTACTGTGTATAATATTATGAACTATATAAGATGAGAAGCATTGAGTCTGTGCTACCAACTCTGTGTTAGTGGAAAAAGATGGACATGTGCATGTATTTGGGGTGTCTCAGTCACCAAAGCTGCAGTAATTATATCATTATTCTTGTCTCTATACAAGGGCAGTAATTCAGTTTCCCACTGATTGTTGCCTGCTTTGCTGCCTGCTCACCCAGAGAAGCCTGCAGCAGGATTTCTGTACACTCAGCCTCTGGCCTGGGGTTTACATTAAAAAACGTGGACTTTGCCTGACATGCAGCTAATGCTGAATAGCAAGGCAGGCTTTTCAGCTTTCTCCCACACCTGCTAAATTATTTCCTGTGCTCTTGCAGGGTCTATGATGTGAAGCTAATTTCATTATTTCCACCATATCGGCTCTGTAGCAGGAATAGACTTTGGTTCTGAGTTTGCACAGTACCCAGTACAATGGAGCTTCACAGCAGCACAACAAACAATAGTAATAATGGCATGGAGGGACTTGCTCCATCACTAAGGAGACTTTTTCTATAGTTTTCTTGTGTGTCTGTACATCTCACACACAATGACAGCATAGAGAAAGAGCAATCTCTAAGCAATCCTGTCAGACTGACAGCTTCTTACTTCTGTTCACTGCAGGGCAGTCACATGCCAAATATTGAAAACAGTGCTTTAAAAATACCAAAATGAGCAATCACATCTGTAAGGCACCAAAAGCAAAGACAGTAAACAAACCAAAACAAAGCAGAACACATCAAGGGTGGTAGATTTTAGTGTCTGTTCCCCTTAAGGTATAAAACATTTCATAGATGATTGGCACATAAGATTGAATTAAAAGAAGAACTTAATTATTTGCATCCTTTGAAAACTGTTGGCCATACATAAGCCTGGGGAAGTTACATAACTGTCATCCAGAGTTCTACATTCGAGTAGTTGTCAAGTAAGTTTAGCAAAATGATGTTTCTTAATATTTCTGTAAGTACTTCACAATGCTATAAAAAGGCAACAAGCCTCTCTATACTTCAAGAGCATAAATGTTTACCTCTGAAGTCTACACACAGCAACCTGAATACCTAAAAAACAGGTCACAATGAATACAATTAATTTTCTTGCAGTTCAACTCTTGGTGGTTTGTTTGTTTTTTTCCTCTCTTCTGCTACATTTTATTTCATTTTACTGTCAGTTTGTTTCAATTTATTAATGCATCTTAAGTTTCTTAATTACAGTTAATTTTACCTTCTTCCCCTGTTTTAGGTTACATATATATATATATGTACTAGGCATTTGAGACTGATTTTTTCTAGTGAGTGTTTGGCCTTTCTTTAGTATCTGTGTCTTTTTTTAGTCTCCACCACCTCAGTCATATGGAGAGTGTGGGCCCTAAGAGACCAAGGCAACGTCCACCAAGTCTGTGTGTCAGAATTCAGCAAATCTAGGTGTCACCTCTCCCTCTGTTGCCTCTGGAATCTCAGTCTCAGGATTATTTTGCATTTAAAAGTCCTTTGGTCTTTTTGGGAAGGTATCACATGGAAGAGGTCTAGATGGATCTGCCTCAGAGCACTGGCCAGCCTTTTTCCCCTCTGTTTCAGCTGTCATGCTAATTGTGGTGCTGCACGTCCACACAAGGAGGTGTTTGTTCAGATGTGCCACATGTCTGTGTGCTGTTCCCCCAGAGAAAGTCCTCTGTCCTTGTATTGCCTCTGGGAACCTCCCCTGCAGTGCCACCACCCAGCACTCTGTAGTCCACCCTCTGTCTCCTGGGTGGAAGCTCTGTAGGTGTTGAGCTCCTGAATTTTGATGTGGGTCTTTGTAGTCATTAATCTCCTGGTCAAGCCCTCCTGAGTGAGCTACTGCTTCCAGATACACCCAGAGCTTCTTGAAAATCACATGCTGCTCACACACATTGTGTCTTACACATCAAAATGTCTGACTGAACTCCTTCCTCCCTTCAAACACCTTGGGCACTTTGGGGCATAGTGAGGTGTTGCAGATGCTTTCTCTCAGCCAGCAGAAAGGTTGTGTGTTTTGCATCCTCACAAAGCCCAGGAGTATGGTGGGTAACAAGTTGCTAACATTTATTGGAGTTGCTTTTGCTGGTTTAGATGCTGGACCCAGGCCCAAAGGAAATGAAATACTGCTAACACTGAAGCGGGGCTGAAGATGAGAATTTACATTTGTAAACCTGGGGTTTGTTTTGGGCAATGCTTGTTTTATTTTCAGGACTTGTTTACATCTAACAGATGAATGCTGGATGAATTTTCTAATGGGGAAAAATGTACTGTTTGAAATGAGCAAAACCAAACAAGAAACCTACCTTTGAGCTAGCCTGTCGAGTTTCAGCAAAACATTTCTTGCATCTAACAATTTTATGTTGTACAAGCAGAGTTTGTGAAGAGCAAAGACAGGCAATTTGGTAGATCTATTGTCTGTAAAATACAGTTTGTGTGACTAAGGCAAGAAATATGCTTTAATCTAATAATGAATTTATTTCTGTATAAAGACCATTCTAAAGCTTTTCTTTTCGAAACTTCTGGGTTAGTTATATCACAATGTATTACAAAAAAGTTTAAATAAACTTCATCTATTTCCTCACTATCTTCTGCGTCTACTCCGGTATAATTAAAGTACGAATTAAGTTTTAAGTGCAGGGAGTAACTGAAATAGCAGTTGAATTTAAAAAGTAGTGGCAAGAAACTAAGTTGTGTGTCAAATCTCTTTAGATCTTAAGTTACTAATATTGAAAATCCTGTAGGTCACGTTTACTTTTATAAAATTACCCTGCAAAAACATCAGTAGGCAAAATACAATCTGCATAATTGAAGCAAGTTAAATGATAGGAAGAATGCCTTGAACAAATAGCTATGAGGGACATGTACTTATACATAACCATTAGTGTAACTCTGTGAGTCTCCTTAGACTTAATTACAGTGCTGCAGAACTGCGCACAGAAGCTGTGAGATGTGAAAAGAGACATTTTGCATATTGCTGTAGGGATCACTGTATTTATGCAAGACACTGACATGGCTTTACTCTGAAGGGCTAATTGAGACAATTGGGTTTGACTACGCTAGCAGTGTGGAAACCAAGCAAGCAGAACAATGGCAAGTGCCGTAGGACTGCTCAGCAGTCGGAGCTGTCATCTGCTCTGATTTGCATATGTCATATCAAAAGCATTCTGGCATTTTACTCCAAACTTTTAATTCGAAGAAACGCACACACACCCAACCCCAAATCTCATCAAAATATTTTAATTTCACCACAAATAAAACTGCACAATCCTGTCAGCAAGCCTGGAAAAAAGCAACGATAATCTCTTGCTACCCCAAAACACCTAGCCAGGAAAGAGTTAGAGCTTGCTATTGATATCACTTAGATTAACATAAATCTTAAGAGATTCTGTGACAGCTACTGGTGTTCCTCTGGTGAAGAGCTGGTCAGGTACAAAACTTGGGTGTACAATTTATCAAACCCACTAAAGACAGGGTAGTTTTGCAAATAGTGGAGTAAAGAAGATAATTTTGTAAACTGAAACATAAAAGGTTATCTCCATGCTCTATTTTCCCAAACTGTTATAGATACATATTATATTATTGGCTTTTTGCAAATATTAAAAAGGAATGTTATATGTAGAATGTTGGAAAGTTTTGCTGTATGAAACTTAGAAATAGTGGTGTAATACATATATATATATATATTTTTTTAGGCTGTAGTATGGTATCAAAATAAAGACTCCTTTTGTTCATATAACCCAGAGAATGAAAAGATAGTCAGAAACCCCCCTGGATTCTTAGATTATTTTATCCAGCTGAAGACAGCGGTGACCAGAGCTCCAAGGGAGGAATTTACTGAAGCTCTGTTATTGGGGAGTGTGAGACTGCAAGGAGCCACAAGAAAGATTGATCTGCTGGGGAGGGGGGGAATTGAAGCTAAACAAAGGAACATCAAAACTTAAGAGGAATGTTTGCATCATGCATAAGAATTTAAGAATATGCATGAGATCAGTGGTTTTAAGGGCCCATCCTCTGTTAGTAAGGCGTGTTATTGGCTGAATGCTGAGGCACCCGGCCGTACTTGCTAATTTTATTTTATTTCTGTCTCCTAATTGCCTTTTATTAAACTTTTTAAATTTTATAAAAAAAACTGTGAGCCTCGTTTTTCAGAAAGCAGAATTGTTTTTCTGGTAATTGCTAAATGGACTCATTCTGTAAAGGCAATAGCAAGGCCTCCAACACCCTCCCCCAGCACTGTTCCATGGCCCTGTGGTGCCCCTGCCACGGCAGAGCTGGAGGCTGGAAGGAAACGCTTGGCACTTGTGAGATCACATTGGGAAATTGCTTCACAGAGAGAGAGAAAAATATGTTAAAAAAAACATTTCTGGGTAGAAGAAGAAGCTGGAACTGTGAAGTCCAGGGAGATGAAAAAACCTCAATTTGTACAAAATGATTAAGCACCTC
The DNA here is from genome assembly GCF_030490865.1 of Poecile atricapillus. Lineage (NCBI taxonomy): Eukaryota > Metazoa > Chordata > Aves > Passeriformes > Paridae > Poecile > Poecile atricapillus. The sequence continues at coordinate 3,168,344 of NC_081254.1, forward strand.
AAGAAGATGAGCATATTTCCTAGCAAAAACATGTGCCAACAATTATCACTACACTGAACCGAAAATTTACTTTATACTGGATATCTGACTTTTTGTAGAGATGGGAGGGAAAGTACTGATTTTTTTTTTCCACTGCATTATGGTAGGAATTCTGACTTTTCAGTCTGGAGGAATATTAGTGGTTTAGAAGGAAATCTCAAAAAAAAAAAAAAATCTCTAAAAGCTATGATTAAGTTTTCTTAATCTAGAAAGAATCAAGAAACAGATGAAAAAGAAATTAAAGCCTTTTGTGTTGGAGAACCACATCTGAAATATTTTAAAAGACATTTTAAACAAATGTTCTCCACTGCCTGTTATAAATCCTCTGTCTGGGTGGATTGTAAAATCTTCCTGTGATTGCTAGATTGGAAAACAATATGAATAATTCCAAGACGCTGAGTGATGTTAAATTTTAATCATAAACCAATATCATCACTGTAATAAATTTTAAAGGATGATAGTCGATTTCTATATCTTATTTCATTGTACTGCTATAAGAAATGATGTTATTTAATGAGAAGAACTTTATGAAGAGCATGAATTCAGCACTCTTGGTCCTGTAGTGCCAGTATTGGATTAGAGAACTTCACTACTTCAGATAGATGGCTGTTCCACAGGCAAGGCCCAGTTTTTGGGGAGAGCTTCTCCTAAGCATAGTGAGGAGAGGGCAGGCCCCAAAGAACTTTGTGTAAGAGAGGCAAAGCTGAGATCAGAGGTAGTGAAGTGTATTGCTAAGAAATGATGCTGTCAAATATAATTTCTTCATGCATGTACAGGTGTACACCACAAGCTGATATTTCTGGGGTTTCTGACTGGGGAGTTGTAAATGCTCCTGGTCTCTGGTAGTGCTTGTCATGGTCCCAAGCCTGAATGCTTCATCTTTCCAGGTAATTTTAAGACCTTTCAGGTATTGATCCATGTTTTTCTGCCAGCTGCATTTTCAGGAAGTGTGCATAGTGCTTGCAGGTTTTTTACAAAGTTTTCCAAAGATGATTTACACAACGAAGCACAAGTTTTATAGGCTTCTAATTAGATCTCACATAGGCTTGCAGTTTGGGAGGCTGCAAATGGCTACTGGGAAGTCCTGGCTGCTGCTTGTTTCTTTCTAGCTAGAGGAACCAGATTCACTCAGGAATAAATTCCATGGATTTTAGGAGACTTGGAAAAGCAATTAATGTGTTCTGATTTATTTATGATACTTGTCAGACATTTATGCAATGTGAAATCAGATCAGTGTGGTGTACATCAGATCTGGGTTGCACGCTCTAGTTACGCAAAGTTACTTGCTCCACACATACAACCAAAGCCTTCAGTACAGCACTGACTGTAGGAGCAGACACAACTCAGCACTCTTGATTTTATCTGTGGTTCTATAAAAGAAGTATTCCCAGGCTGTATGTCTGCAGATAAAATCATATTTCAAGTTAAGGTATGCATCCAGCTTTTTATGGTAACCCTAAATTCTGTACCTCACTCTGGGCATTGCAGTGATCTACAGAGGTTTCCCCAGTGGTACTCAGTATATCAGACTCCACTCTTCAGAACCCACTGGAACTGGAAACTTGGTGCTTTATGGGGCTGCAGCAGCCCCAGGAGAAGTTTTGTTTGAAGCACTCGAGCCTTTCTCATTGTTCAGAATGAAATAATGTACAGATCTGTAGAACAAGGGAAGTTTTCATTCTTGATTCTGACCAGAGAAGGTTGTTTCGTGAAATGTTACAAGTCAAGCTCTTCCGTTTTAGCAAGAATCATTTATGCAGATATTTATTATTGTTTTCCAAAAAGCTTAGATTGATTTCTCCAAACAGAGTTTAATAGGATGAATAGAGATTTTCATCAAGATGTTTTCTGTGGAAACAACTCATTCAGCTATAAATCACTCCTCCAAAAATATGCAATTGCTCTTTTATACTGAGATAGAGGATGTTATTTGCTCACAGTTACACTAAAGATCATCAGTAACTGATGCCATAGAGGCTCAGTTAAGATGTAAATGTAAAGTGTCATTAGCAAAATTCACAGGCTAATCTTTATGGGACACACTAGCATTCCCAAGTTTTGAAACAGTGCTTCAGAGTATGAGTCACCAAGCTTACCCTGAAGCCCCATCCTGCTAAGTACATGTGGATGTTTAAAAATCTGACTGGCCATGGCCCTGAGCATCCTGCTTTGAGCAGGGTGGCTGGATTTGCCAATTTCCAGAGGCACCTGCCAATGTCAGCTGCTCTTTGATTCTGCAGATTCTCAAAACTTGCCCTTCTGGTGCCATTCTCTCCTTGTAAGAAAGGTCTCGTGGCAAGTTATATAAACTTGAATTGCAGGAAAGATTCTATTTAACCTATTTTCAGCAAGTGACTTGAACTGAATTTTTTCTTTGAGGATATGCTATAGCTACCTATGCAGTGGCTTTGTTAATTAAAAAAGTAATCTTCCATGAAGGTTCTTGAACTGCAGTCATCTTAAAGGGAATATTATATATGCAGTAGCATCCAAGTGATCTTGCCAAAGCTGGACAGCAATTCCTCTCCCTGATGGAGCACTCCATCATGAGAACAAGGAGACAGATTCTGCACTGTTTTGCACCTGGCAGAACTCCATTGACTTCATTAGGTGGATTTGTCCTGAGTGTTGAAGATTTTCAGATGTTACAGGAATATGACACAGATGTGAAAAATTAAAATACAAAAAGCTAGCAACTCTTGCCCTCTAAAAACAAAGTGATAATGCTGGGGGTTTATATTCTGAATGCAGGAAGCTGAATTTGCTTAATTAACCCCAAGCTTGGATTAGGATAGTGAAAGTGAATAGTGATTAGGAAAGTGAATAGTGAATTTTGGAATTCTTTTTGGAGTGACAGTAGTTTTGAAATTACTTGCAACAGGAATTTTTTAATTACATTTTGAGCAAGTATGGTTTGTTTTCTATCAGAGAGGATACTAATTTATTGTAGTTTTGTTCAGTTTCCCAATAGATCCAAAAAGAAACCTAATAAAACCTAGGGTAGAAAGTTTGAAGTACTTTCTTGACCTCTCCAACTGACATAACCTGCATTGCCTCAGTGCCATGTGCTCTGCTTGACAGGCTGTCAGCATCTTCAGCAAGACAACGTGCTTTTGGAAGTTCCAGCACTTGTCTGCTGGGTTCTGGTGCCAGCAGCCAGTCCTGGGGAGGAGCTGAAGTGCTGGTTCTTTGTGATATCTGTCACAATGTGATAGATGCCTGTAGGTCCACAAATTAATGATCCTCAAATGTCCTTCCTTACACTTTGGTCCAGGGGAAAGAGACAAAGTAGAAATGAGGGAAGGATGGACACACAGGGGAAAACAGCAGATGCAGAAAAGGTAGGAAAAAAGGTCAAATGGTTATCCAGAGAAGAAACACACAGCTGTAAAGGGGCAGTGAAAGAATTACGGAAAAGGGGCTTGCAGAGAATTTTTGTTTCAGGATATTTTTACAGGTTTATTGTTAGTCTGGTTTTCCCATAGAGAAGTGGTGTATCTTTTCACACTGTGTACATACATCCCCTCTCCCTGTAAGAATTGTTGAATTACTTGAGCAGTGTACAGCTGCACTCCCTGTGGATTTCTTCAACGTGAATGACAGTGCAGGAGAGCAAAGTCTCTTTGGGAGTAGAGGGGAAGATGTAGCACAAACACTTTCTATGTTACACTGCAAAGAAAGGTGCTGAGTACCTAAACCTTAGAACAGCTTCAGAAAGGGCTTCCACAGCAGCCTAAGAACTATGAAATCCACGTAAGAAGAAAACAAGGTTTTGTTAGTTCTGCAGGTTTTGGATTGCCATAGCTGGTTTGTTTTAGACAAAAATCGACTGGAGAATGAGATAGACTCTAAGAGCTAGTTCACCAACTAAAAGCTATTTTCAATTAACTTCAGCTTTGTTAAATTTAGGACTCGGCTTCTAAATGGTTCTCTGATGGGGTGAACATAAGATTTGAAATTAATAGAAAGCAAGAGAACTGAGCCTTCCCTATGAGAGAATTTTGCAAAGTTCCAGGACTAGTTTTGTGTGTAAATCTTGCCATAACTCATCAGTAAGTACTTCTGGTTTGGAATGTCTGTGCCTGTGGCAGGAGGATTGGAACTGGATGATCTTTATGGTCCTTTTCAAACCAAACCAAATCAAACCATTCTATGATTCTGTGAGATATAGAAAGGTAGGATTTAAAGATCACTCTAAGGAAAAAGGAAAGAAAGAAGAACTAAAAAAATAGGATTCGATTCTCTAAGTAGGCTGTTGCAAAAAATAAATGTGTGCTTCTGAGGGTTTGTGCATGGAAAAAGTACAACTTTGTTGGAGACTGGAATTTTACTGGCTTATTCACCTTACACCAAGGAATTTTTTAACTCACATTGCAGTTTCCACAGGAAACCTGATGCTCTGAAGTGCAGCTTTGAAATCTTCCATTTTTAACACCCAAGACATTTTGTGAATGTAGTCCCTGTTCTCTAGTTGAATTGCTTTGTGAAAATAGCATGTTCCTTCCCTAGCCAAGTAACTTGAAATTATTTTCAACTTTTAAGGCATACAGACTGAGCCTTACAGAAATGATTGATGAACATTACCTCCCACTATTTTCTATAAATATTTTTTTCCATTTAACATAATTTTGATTGTCATATTTATTTTAATGTCAAGGCTCATATAATCACATATTCCTTATCTTACATTTGACTGAAAGTAGACAGAGAAAGAATTCAGACCAGACCAAATATAATTTCCTACATATTTTTTCTTACAGGGTCCAATTGTCATCAGCTTGTTTATATGGCATAGCCACAGTGATTCAGTGGAACTGAGTATACTCAGCCAAAGTGATAATCTAGTCCATAAACTTTCCTCTTTCTCTTGTGGCTGTGCAAACTATTCATTTTATTACTGCATTTTTTCTTACGTGGAATTCCAAAGCCTTTATCATTTTCTTCTTAAGCATCTCAAGATTGTTAGACTTTTTAGAATGGTACTTGCAACACTAAAACCTTTTACCTTATTAGATCAAGATAAAGAATAAATTGTCCAACAGCCCTCTTTTTTCTACTTTTTTTCTTTTTCTTCTCTATTTGAAACACCTGACAAAGTGCTTATAACCACTGCATATGTCCACCACAACTTTATGGACTATATTGTGTGAAAAATACGTTCTTATTAAGATTTGATCATGTCATGGCAAACCTGACTGCTGTGGAATTTACAGTATGTCTCACAGCTATTTAAAATGGAAAACCAGAAATATTTTTTTTCATGCTACATGGGATTTTGTAGAAAATTTGTCTAAAGAGAAGTAATTTAGAATTCACTGTAATACCAATTTGTTCACAGTACCCAGCATCCCAAAACCAAATACATTGCAGTTGTAGAAAATTACAATATATTTTATTTTGCTTCATAAATCATTAACAAAACTGCCTCTTTGGTTTTTCTACTAGACTCCACATTTTGGTGCTAACTTTAAGAACAAGAAGAGGGGTACAGAGAGAGATTTAGCCATTATGTAGTGAGTGCAAGCCTAAAGATTAGAAAAACTATGTTTTGACTGTTATGCTGAGTATCGTTGATATATCCATTAAGAAAATAATTTAATCAAATTTTCTGCTGAGGTATTTTGTCAAGGGAGCAACAATGTAAAAAAATATTAATGTAGATAATTGTAGGACTCTGTTCACATCTCTCCCTCAGCAATCTTAAATTCTGACCCTGTGCATGATGAAAGTGAATTGGTGCTGAAAAAGGTGATATAGGGTAGAGATTGTAAACATTATTTATTTTTTAACTGTTGCAGCAGATGAAAGTAATCACTGTGCACCAGAGCAGATCCTCAGAACATCACAGTGCCTTGACTCTATGCTTTAGAATAATGCCTATAAAAGAAGACCAGTTACAAAGCAGAACATTTCACAAGACATAAAGAAGAGTTGAAGAGTATTTTTTCACTTAGTTATGAGTATGTCTGGCATTCCAAGTGACTTGAAAAATTGTCAGAATGTAATTTGTTATCTCTACACTTACTTTAAGCCACAGTGACAGTGCTTTATTTTGGAAACTGGGAATAATACCAATGCTAAAAGCATGCTCTCACTTTGATTAAACTACATTTTTATTATGGCAAACTTTAGATGTATGATAGTTAAGGCTGAACTGATTTCAACTAACTTGTACCGTTTATGTTGCTATTCATTGTTGTATTAGTTTTGGACTGGGACTTTCAAGCAGACCTAAGGGAGTTAAGTGTCTAAAGCTAACTGAAACTTAGTGGGAAATGGAGATTTAATTACCCAGGACCACTTAGAAATTCCTGGCTATGAACTTGCCAGATTCCTCAGTTTTTATTGCTCATAAATACAGGTGTTATTTATTGATGTTTAAGGTAGAAGAGGATGGCTCACTGCTCTCCCTCCAAACAGGAGTATAAACCAGCTGGATCAAATCAGGTGTGGAGTGTCTGTAACCTGCTGCAGGGCACATGCTCATCTGTCTTCCCTGGTGTAAAAGTGCATATTCTGAGACATTCAGATTGTACCTAACCATTCTTGCAAAGCTAAAACAAGCCCATTTGCTGTCAGTTCCCTGTGGTAAGGCCCTGGCACAGGACAGCAGCTGAAGCAAAGCACCTGCAGAATGTCGAATACACCCTCCTGCAGGGATATCTGCAAATCCAGTGAGCAGCAGCCCCTCCTGCCTCACCCTGAGCTGCTGTGGGAGCACAGAGTGGTGCTAGTGGCTCTGGAAGAGAGGTAGTGCATCTCACAGAGGGCTGCAGTGGGTTCTGGTGTGGGTGTGAGCAGAGCAGATGCATGGGATGTGGGATTAAGTGGCTGCAGGGCATGCTGAGGTTGTCTCAAGTGTTTGGGCAATGCTGTCGCTCCCAGAGCGTCACCAGCTGCCTGCAGTTGGAGCAGTGGAAGGGAGTCCCCTTACTAAAGAGCAAAGCTGTGAATGGGTGCCATTGCTAATCTACTAGGAAACTCCAAATACTATCATGGCTTTGAATGATAACCTGGATGTTTGCGTGCTTTCTTTTCTGGCTACATGAGACCATTTTCTTCCCTAACAATCCCACTGTCCTATTACCCAGTTCCCTGGCAGGTTTCCTATTTTGTTTTCTGAAATATGAATTAATTATGTGAAGATTTATTTTCTTGTTCATAGTCTGTGTTGGAGGTGTGGGATGATCAGATGAAAAGATGGTGGCTTCCGTGCTGTTACTCAACTTTGTAATTATCTGCTCAGAAGTTAAAAAGAAGTTCTTCTTAATGTTATCATTCCTCCCCCTACGCCCATGCCCTCCCCAAAGAAAGATCATGACACTTCAAAATAACAGGGTCTTGTCACATTTTCAGTGAGAAAAATAATACTATGTTTCAAATTTTTTTGGCATTTTGATATGTTGTGTCAGAGTGTATCAGTCATATCCTGGGCTCACACAGCAGTGTGACTGACAGGACTGGAGAACGCAGCCGTTCCAGCCATTCTCTTTCCGAATAAGATATATTCAAAGAGATGGGATGCTCCTGCTTCCCGTGTTTTCAAATGAGGCTTACCCTTCCATGCATAACCTGCACAATTTTACATCTTGCTCAGCTCCTTGGCTGTCACTAAAGTCACTCAGCCACATCCATTCCCTAATCATACCATCTCCAGTGTTTCCAGTGATACACAGGACTTTTTTAACATATGAAACATCTCCTTTAACAGACAGCATAACAACTTTAACATAGCATCTCCTTTAACATACAACAGCTCATTTAACATAAGTGCTTTAGTATAAAGTATAGATTATTAAAGGTTGGATGTTGGCTGCTATACTTGACTACAACTGCTTCTGCAAGACAAGAAGCCTAGCCCTGGAAGGGGTTATGATGATAGGTGAATAGGAGATGCTGTGCCTAAAGCTAACTGCTCTTGAAAAAACAAACCCCAGTGGACGAGGATCTTATAAATTTGTATTGTGATATTGGCTTTCGCAGATGAATCTTATATGTTAGATACTTTTTAGCTATGTATGTACTTTTTTCTTACTAACAAGTCTTAAGCTTAAAAGAATTTCCTAGGTACAAGGCAAGGAAACCCCAGAGGGCAAGGACAGTGGGGCCCAAGCTGTTATCAGGAGAACAATAGAGCCCAAGATATGAAGCCCAGATACCCTCAGAGGAAGGATGACGGGGCCTGGACTCTTATCGATCAGTGACCATTTCCAGAGGAAAGGAAACCAAACTCCAAAATAATGCTCATCAGCAAGAATAATGATGACCAGCAAAAATAGTGCTGACCAGCAGAAAATTAAGTTGTGCAAAAGCATGATCTAAGAAGGCAGAACCAGGGAGGGGACACGCTTTGAATATGCATTAACCCCTCACAGCAGGGGGGGATAAAAAGAGTGTTCCTGAGATACCAGGTGTGTTCCTGGCAACTCGCCAGGGCACCCGGCCATTTTAACCCTTTGCTTTATTTCTTTTGTCTAATTGTCTTTTTATTTATATTAAATTATTTTTATAATTTATTAAGTGAATCTCGTTTTTAAGAATTTTTGGGGCTCGTCTGGGATAAGTACCTCACCTCTAGGACCACCGGAGATCCAGAACGGGGAAACAGGTGCGCCCCTGCTGAGTTCAGCAGACCCCGCTCCGTTTCTCCTAGTGTGGACCAAGCGGCTGCAGGTCAAAACCCCAAGGACAAGAAGGAGAGGGATAAAGCAAAGGAAAGGGGAAAAGGCTCCCTAAACCGCGGTATTTTTGCTCCATAATTCTTGTGCACGAAGACCCAAAGAAGAAAACGGATTGTAAGTAATCTTTGGGGGAGCGGGAAGCGGGGGTTTCAAGATACCCCCGGGGTTACTGGGACTGGGTCTCAGGGGAGGGGTTAGCCCCTTGGGAAAGTGAGCCGAAGGTTTTCCTGGCACAATCCACTGGGAAAACAGAGTAAAATGTGGATTTTCCAAAATTTTGTCAAGTTGAGGGTTAAATCCAAGAAATTTAGACTTAAAACTGCCAAATTGAGGAATAATCCAAGAAACTTGAGATATTTGACATATTACAGTGCCCGTGGGTGGATATTAACAAGTAACTGGGAAATAAAGAGTACCTTATTGTCTTGCTGTGACTGGGTGGAGTTGAATGAACAGATGTGAGAATGTGTAAATAGATGTGATTGTTGCGTCAAAGTTTGGGGTTTTTTTTTGGAATTGTGTTGCTAAAGAGGAAAGGTTTTCTGTGCTGTGCTGGAGTAAGAGTGAACACGAGTCGATGTTTCCACAGGGACTGGATCACGGTGGGGACACATGGAGTGATTCGCTTCCTCCCTGCGAGCTCCTGTCTTGGAGTCCCAGGGTGGCAAACCAGAACTGGGGCTTGTAACCCTGGAGCCGTGGGGGTGTTGTATCAAATCTGTTCTCAGTAGGATAGCGGCTCTGGTCTCAGAGCAGAGCCAAGGTTATCTTTAGTGGTGATGTTCCCTCCGCGCCTTTCCTCCCCCTGGGCAACAAGAGCTGCTTGTGGGGGAAGGTCGCTTTGGTGAGCTGGTATGTGATTCAGCGTTTGGAGTTGTTTGTTTTTTGGTTTTTTGGGGTTTTTTTTAGAAGTTTTTTTTGCCCCACTGTGGCGGCGGTGAAAGGTTTTTCTGGGAGACCGTGCTCCCAGAGCTACTCCCCATCGAGCTATTGAGACGGAGTGGCGGATCAGCCTCAGGAGTGCAGGGACTCCTGGAGCTCTGGCCAGCAGTGAGTCGGGCCGAACCCTGATAAGATCCGGGCACGGAGGGTGCCCTGAGGGGATGAGTTCAGCTCGTCCCTTTTGAGTAAGGCAAGAGCAAAGGCCGTCTAGGTCTTGGTGCCCCTGGATTGTTTAAACTTATTTTGGAGCTCTCAAGCCGCAGAGCTGTGTTTAGGTTGTTCTGGCGGCTGCAGGCAGGCTGGATTGAACCACAGATGCTGGTTCGGGTTCCCTGCTCCAGGCACAGGGGGATCGGAGGAGCTCTGAGTGACTCATGGAACCTCCTGAAGCTGTGAAACAGGCTGGGAACATGCCCAATGGTGAGAGAGCTGAGTGAGTCCCTCTGGGACCCAGGTTTTCTAGGCCGGGATCTTATGAGACCTCGGGCACATTAAGTTCTGTGATTCCGGGAGTAAAGACTGGTGTCAAACTGTCTCAGAGAGCTTTTTCTTAGCCAGATGTGTGAGTGAGATATGGAGCAGTATTGGCGTATGGTATCAGCTCCAAACCAAGGGAGCTGCAAGTTGAAAGCCTTTGTTTTACCGGGTACTGAGAGAATTCTGTTTGTGATTGTGCGGTGGGCTTCTACAGCAGTAAGCTGTGTCAGTGCTTGAAATTTGAAATTTCAGGAAGAACAGAGAAGTTTGGAGGGGGGCTTAGAAGAATTCCAAGAAATGCATCCTGGGAGAAAGTGGAAAAAGAAGTAAGCTCTGTTTGTTTTTTTTTCTTGAGTGACTGCAATATTTATTTTGTAGAGAAACAAACCCATTTCTTAGTATGCCTTCCAATTTCTTTACTTTAGTGAATATCGTAGACTTTTGTGGTTGATTTTAATTTTAAAGGCAAGTTACAGTAATTTGCATAGTACTCACTCCTTGAGGGGGAAACCAGTTTGTCAATAAGTGTTAGAGCTGTTAACCCTAATGTTGTTTGTGTCCCGTGCTGATGGGCACAGCCCATGGTTCTTAACAGCAGAACCTGGTGCCAGCCTAAAAGCAAAATCCTGTAGATTGTTATAAATCTTTTTACTGCTGCTGAAAATTATTTTGTCTCTCTTTTCACAATGTGAAATGCTGATCATCTCTCTGATGATTTCTAAAGAGTTCTTGTGATGGTGTGTTTAGTTGAAGATCAGGCTCAGAACTGCCATGATTTCTTGTTCTTTTGAATTTGCCAAGAGAGTGCACATGTCTCTAGGAGTGCTTGTGTTGTTTTGCAGCTGTGCTTATTACAGAAGCAGAAGTGGACCCAGTTAAAAGATTAGAATTAAGATTGTTGGTGTTTTGAATTGAGAAGAGAGTTGTAGAGACTCTAAACTTAGTCTATTTTAATAAATACATGTGTTAATTTAAAGATGAGTCTTATTTTGTGAAAGAAGAGTTTGAAAACAATTGTAAGAGTGGTTCTTGCTATAGATGGTTCATAGTATATAAGCTGCAAGTACTGTTGAAACATAAAGGTATTGTCAGAAACTTGTCAATGTATCTAAATTCTTGTAAAAATAAAAGACCTGATCATATCTTGTCATGAGAAAAGTTACACTAGAGATTATTCACATTAAGCAGCTGTGTGAGGATAGACTCCTTTGTACTTGTAGAAGAAAATTTAGAGAAGAATAATGTCTGTGTCTTCATTTCTAGCTTGACTGAAGATCTGTTCAAGAGAGTGAAAATGGTAACTGCAGGTTTGTTTTAGTTAGAAAAGGTAGCTGGCTAGCTGACTGGTCTCTGTGTCTAGCGCCTTTGATGGCTTTGGGGAGGGTCCCCAAAAGGAGGTGTTGGAATTTGTAGTTGATTCTGAAGCAGAGTAATTTGTGTAGTGGAGATTCTGGAGGGATGTGGTGTAAAGAGTAGTGAGATGATAGTGGCAGAGAGAGAGAGAGAGAGGTCTGCAATCCCTTTCATTAGAGTTGTAAAGATTTTTAGAAAGAGAGCGAAAAGTGTCTTGTTGGCTCCAAAGAGTGAGCACTGGCTTGTGAGGAGAGAAACTTTCAAGTGCGATTAGAGGTGAGAATTGTGTCCGAAATAAGAGATGTTAGGAGCATCTGGAGCGCTGGGTTTAGGTGTTGTTTTATTGCTTTTATGTAAAGTGGCTGTAGCAGGACCCGGTCCCTGTGAGTGGCGAACAGCGGGGCCCGGAGCGATGGTTCCCGGTCCTCTCCCACCCGATGTGAAGGGTGCAGAGCGCGGTTCGTGAGGGGCGCTGCTGGAGCGGGACCCGCTGTGTCTGTGCCGGGGTCTCGAGGGGTGCGGGGTGCCGGCAGCGCTCGCCGGCCCGGCAGCGGTGTTGGGTGAGGATTGCTGCTGAGGAGCGAGCTGGCCCAGCAGAGGAGCCCCAGACCAGAGCGCTGTGAACTCCGGGCTCTGCCCCTTGGCTGTGGTGGGAGTTGAGTGTGTTTGAACATGCCAGTCCTGTGTGTGAAGGGATGGCGCAGGGGAGAGAGGGGACATGGGCTTTGCCCCAGAGTCAGCACGCAAGTGACTGGCAAGGACGCAAGTGGGTCCCTGCAGAGCGAGCGGCTGAATAGAGCCTGCTCAGCCCAGAGCTGCGGCAGCAGAGGGGGAGAGAAATGGCCTGAAAAACTGCTGTGAATGGGAAAGAAGGAACGGAACAAAAGCCGAGAAACAAACCGGTGTGATAGGACCAAAGCAAAAACAGTCTTGCTCGCTAGGTTCTGAAAACCTCATCAAGGTGTTTAATTTCTTGAAATAAGATCTCTTTTTTTTTTCTCTTATTTTTTTTCCTTCCTTTCTTTTACTCTTGTTGTTAAAAAGAAGGGGTTTGTTCTAAGAAACTGATAAAAAAAAAAAAGTTTGTGAAGCTAAACAAGTAAATATTAACCAAAGAATAAAAAGGTAATAAATGTAATTTATTTGAAGTTAAGACTAACCTAGCCTTTCTTGTTTAACTAATTTGAACGTGCAGAAAGAGATTTGCTCCTAAGTTTAATGTTAAATTTTGTTTTAACCCAAGAATTTTAAAGAATACTGATGGAAAATTTTGATATGATGTTTTCACTCTCCCTGTGTTATTAAGAAATCGTTTTCAGGTACTACTGATAATTAAGGCAGAGAAGCTGCAATCTGGACCAAAGAGTGAAGCTGGATTCACACCAATAAGATCAAAAGACCTGAGGACTGGACTGTAACACCCAAACCCAGTGATAGCAAATGTACTCTTGAGCAGAGACCGACGATAATGAACTGAAACAATCCAAATGGTCCAAGGAATGAGCTAAGAATCACGCCTAACTGAGAAGTAAGACCAAGCCTGTATCAGTAGTTTCAAGTCTTGCCTGGACAAGTTCTGGGAGACTTTCGATATCCACCTTGGGGGGGAAAACTCCCACTCCAAACAGGAGGACTGGGGCTGTTTTGGTCAGGAAATCCTCGTATATTTTTGCTTTTGCCTGTGATTTGTATAAAAGAGGGGGGAGAACCACAACTTCCATCAGTACCACATCATATACCTTGTCTAAATCATCCCAATACGAGACATGCTATCTGGATTAAATACAAGTGTTTAAATTAGAGAATAATAGGTATTGTGGTTCACAAAGTTAAGCCTCTCATTGCAGGAAGTGTTAGGTGCCAAATCTATTAAAAATAACTTAAATTATAACTTTTTTTACAGATGGGAAATTACTAGTGCGTGTTGAGTGGGAAATACCTGAGGAACTGTGGGAAATACCTGAGGAACTGTGGGAAACTGCTGTTAAAAGGTGTCAAAAGAAATTTGCTTGGAAATTACAAAAGAGGAAGTGACAAGGAAATAGGGGGCAAGACCAGACTGACCACTACAACTTGCCACCGAGAAGAATATAAACACCTGCTGTGAGCTGCAACCTCATAGGCAGGATTGGTGGGGGTGTAAGCCATACTGGACCCCTATTATTCCTTCTTCTGTCACTTATCCTTTTCCCTTTTGGGACACCAGCAAAGCCATGTTACAAATGCTATCGAAAGCTTTACATGGAAAGACACCGGGGTTTCTTTCTTATTACCCACACCAGTATCAATAATCACTGCTATAACCCATCCAAATTAAGTACCTGTATGCATAAAAGGGAAAATATTAGACCACAGAAAATCTAGGAACAAGTAGTAACAGATTAGAAAACAACTGCCCAAAAGGAGAAAAAGATGGATTTGCTTCACAGTTGTTGCCAGGAGAAATAACCAAGATTTGGTAAGAGAGCAAATGGTAAGTGAAAAGATAAAGCCAACACAGCAACCTAGACCTGTATTAACCTCATATCAGGACCTGTAAGCAAAGCTCAAACAGCAATTAAATGGAGAAATTTCTTCATGAAGTGAGAAATACTCCTGGTAAAAAGTATAAAGTTGGTAATAAAACTTGTACATAGTAAGTTCCAGAGAAACCAACTCTGTATTAGACCCAAAAGAAAGTAAAAGAAAAATTGTGCACATGGTAATAGAACCAGATTCTCCCAGTGTAATAGTACAGGGAAAAATCCTTACTCTGGAATCCCAGAAATAGCCAAATTTTGGGGAAATATAAATCAACAGAAAAATGACTATTAGAAAGCACCAGATGTCTTATTTTGGGATATGTGAGAAAAGGGCATACCCAAAGCTCCCTTCGCAATGGAAGGGGAATTGTACTCTGGGAATGATTAAACCAGGATTTTTCCTTTTGTCAGGACGAGACAAATCAATTGGGGGTGTTGGTTTTTGAGGTCCTAAAAAGAAATAAAAGAGAATGGTTTTGAGCACCTCAAAAATGGGGAGATGAGAAATGGCCCCTGAACGCATATTGGAAACATTCTTGGGCACAAGATGGAAGTTGGGGATATCGAACCCCAATTTTTGCATTATGAAACTCCAAGCTGTTATAAAAATCATAACCAATAAAACAGCTGGGGCTATGGAACTAATAGCCATTCAGAGATGAAAAGCCAGAGCTGCAATATATCAGAGTAAGCTGGCTTTAGACTATTTATTGGCTAAAAGAAGGGGTGTTCTGTGAGAAAATTAATACATAAGATTGTTGTTTTCAATGACAATAAAAAATGCCATTCTAGATATCGCCAAGGGTATCAGAAAAATGGCCCATGTGCCAGTCCAAAAATGAAAATCAGTAATGACCACTAATTGGTGGGATAATGTATTGGGGATAAAGTAGTAGAAGAAGCTAAGTTTCTTCCTCTTGTAGCAGTGCTACAGCTGGTTTAATATTTCTTCTTTGTTTAATCCCCTGTTTAAATTGGCTGATCACCAGTATATTTTAGGGCATAGCAAATGCCTACAGACTTGAAATTGGCTACATCTGGAATGGCAAAAACAAAAAAATCATGGTATTAAGAAAACAAAATAATGTGAAAGATCCGTTGGAAGAAGCTAAATTGATTTGTGAAAAAAATGAACGAGTGCTAGAAGCTAGAAAACAAGAATTATTGCTCAAGCCAAATGATTTATAAAAAAAGAAGAGGGGTTTGTTATAAATTTGTATTGTGATACTGGCTTTTGCAGATGAATCTTATATGTTAAATACTTTTTAGCTATGTATGTACTTTTTTCTTACTAACAAGTCTTAAGCTTAAAAGAATTTCCTAGGTACAAGGCAAGGAAACCCCAGAGGGCAAGGACAGTGGGGCCCAAGCTGTTATCAGGAGAACAATAGAGCCCAAACTGTTATCAGCGAAAGATATGAAGCCCAGATACCCTCAGAGGAAGGATGACGGGGCCGGACTGTTATCAACAATGACCACTTGCAAGAGAAAGGAAACCAAACTCCAAAATAATGCTCATCAGCAAGAATAATGATGACCAGCAAAAATAGTGCTGACCAGCAGAAAATTAAGTTGTGCAAAAGCATGATCTAAGAAGGCAGAACCAGGGAGGGGACACGCTTTGAATATGCATTAACCCCTCACAGCAGGGGGGGATAAAAAGAGTGTTCCTGAGATACCAGGTGTGTTCCTGGCAACTCACCAGGGCACCCGGCCGTTTTAACCCTTTGCTTTATTTCTTTTGTCTCCTAATTGTCTTTTTATTTATATTAAATTCTTTTTATAATTTATTAAGTGAATCTCGTTTTTAAGACTTCAAATCACCAGATACACAGCAGCTAATCACTTGGAATCTTGTTGTCCATGGGTGGGATGGTTGCTGAAAAATCTTGCTATCACATGTTGATATTGGATCAAAATATCCTAATTCAGCCAACCTGTGTATTCATCTGCACTTTGGTGTAGCAAATGTTCTGCTTTCCACTTTTGGGGTCCATGATACTTTCAAAACCAGTTATGCTGTGGTGTGCCTGGAGGAGAGGCACTCCCCTGACTTAAATTTGCCCCTGTTGGCTGCTCCAGACACTTTCTTGAAGTGTGAACTGGAGACGAAGTCCTAAAAACATGAGGGACTCATGGGACTGATTTCATCAAGTTTAACAGGTATCTAGAGTTATCACTCCCTGCAAAGCAACTGCTCTTTTCCTCCTGCACCCGGGAAGATTTAAAGCAGGCTTTGGCCCTCAGGGTTTCCAGGCTTTTCTAGAGCTACTTTTGTTTGGGAAAGGCAGTTTCCGCCCATTTTGCACCTCGCTTAATGCGGGGAGGTGGTGTGTCCCGGGCTGGTTCGTACTCACGGCGGGACCGAGTTCAGCCACTGCCGCCACACCCGCAGAGCTTCGTTTGAGGGGAAAAGATTGAGAAGAAGGAGTTTAGCAACAGCTTTCGGTGGTGAGGGCTGGGATGGGGGTCCTGTTGTGGTTACATGGTGTCTGCCGGTGTGTGGGGCCGGGCCGGGCAGGGCCGGTGTTGTCGTGTGGCAAAATGGCGGCTGCCGGTGTGTGGGGCCGGGCTGGGCCGGGCCGGGCCGGGTTGGATTGGATTGGGTTGGGCTGGGCTGGGCTGGGGTTCCCGTGTGGGGAAATGGTGGCTGCCGGTGTGTGGGGCCGGGCCGGGCAGGGCCGGTGTTGTCATGTGGGAAAATGGCGGCTGCCGGTGTGTGGGGCCGGGCCGGGCCAGGCCGGGCCGGGTTGGATTGGATTGGGTTGGGCTGGGCTGGGCTGGGGTTCCCATTTGGGGAAATGGCGGCTACCGGTGTGTGGGGCCGGGCCGGGCGGGAAAATGGCGGCTGCCGGTGTGTGGGGTGAGGCTGTGTGGGGAAATGGCGGCTGCCGGTGTGTGGGGCCAGGCCGGGCTGGGTTGGGTTGGATTGGATTGGATTGGATTGGATTGGATTGGATTGGATTGGATTGGATTGGGTTGGGTTGGGTTGGGTTGGGCTGGGTTGGGTTGGGTTGGGTTGGGTTGAGCTGGGCCGGTGTTGCCATGTGGGGAAATGGTGGCTGCCGGTGTGTGGGGCCGTCCTGCAGGGTCTCTGAGGGGGCTCGGCCTCTGGTACTGAGAAAAGGAGAAAGTGCATTTGGTTTGCTCGAAAGCAGGTTGTCTGGAAAACTGTTACTACGTGTCAAGAATTTGAGCTCATTTCTTTGAAATGAGGTTTTGATTTTTGGTTTTTTTTGTTTGCTTGTTTGTTTTTTCCTCCTCTCCCTCACTTGTTTTCTTTTTTCTCCCAACCATACAGCTTTAAAGGCTGAGATTTTGTGTGCAATCGTGAATCCACGATAGTATGCCGAGTTTGAGTTATATTCCAATGAACTTCCTGGCTTTATAGGCAGAATTTGAAGAAGAGGATCTGGACAAGTCAAACACATGGATGCAGGCTGTAGGTGGTATTTGGAGAGAGGAAAAGGCCAATTTCTGAACTGTCTTTGTTGATTGAAATGGAGCTCCAGAGATTTGTATCCTGAGGACTTGGCCTGATGTGGTGAAAGGTAAAACACATGTTTAATCGGAAATCTTTCTGAAATATTTTTCCATCCCTATTCAATTTTCTTGCAGCCTTTTTTTTTTGTCCATGAAAAGAAGTCACTTCTGAAAAGCTCTCTTTTTCAAATGTGCCCCTCTCTGTGGCATAGATATTAAGTAATATCTTTAGTATAGAATATTGAAGACCAAATGAACAGTAACCAAGAAGAAAAAATGTAAATGAATGTGTTACTTTCCACTAATTAAACTTATTTGGAGTGCCTGATCAATGGGGTATTAGCAGAAGTCATTGAGAGAGCAGAAGTGGGATTCAAATGTTGTGCTTCACTGGAATGGGAAGGTAAAATATTCTAAATTCAATTTTTCTTTACTATCTTGTCATTTGTTTAACAGTGTGGAAGATATTTGGTTGGGATGAATGGCACTTGTCAGTTGAATTTTTCATCTAGACACTTTTAAATTAGGTTGGTGTTCAGGGTTTTGAGTTGTATTTTGCACGTCTTATGAAATACTGCCACTCATACCACCTATAAAAAAAAATCTCATATAGTGGTATGATTATTCTCTGTTTAGTCTGACCATTAACCTTTCATGGTTTTTATATAATTATGATGAAATTCTAGTGTTTCTTCTTGATTAGAGGCAGGGATCAGCAAGTGCTTTGCAGAAGTTATGTAATATTTGGGTTATATTGGCACGCCCAGAGTGGTAGCTCTCCAGATCCTGTTCTGGGCTCTTCCACTGAAATCCTGGGATATAAAATCAAATTCAGGGTTATTCTGGAGATGTGGCAAATAAATTGCTGTTTTAGGCACCTCTATAACAGCCACTTCATGAAATTGCTTTGGCACTTGGTTACATTGAGGCTATTTGGAATGATTCAAAACTAGGGTAAAGCCAATATTGCTTTCAAGTGCTAATTCAGTGGAACTTCAATGCTCTTAAGCTTGTGTAGCAGAGCAGCTTTTCTAAATTTTAAGTGAATTAAGATGCAACAGGTAAAAAACCTCTTATAAGTGACAAACCAAGACTCAGAATCTGTCTGGGTAAGAGACACAAACTACGCTTTTACATGGTGAAATCTTCCTTGTTTGTGAAGGAGTAAGCATAGAGTAAAAGACTGCACAAAACAACTAAATTATTAAATAGTGGTCCTTGTCTTTACAGTGTGTCTGTGGAGCTTCACCCTCCCCTACTTCCCTCCAGGATAACAGCATTCCTGACTTTGACACTCTCTTCAGGTGATTTTTGTCTCTGGTGTACATGACTGGACTTAGTCCCCTTGCTCAGGAAATGCTGGTTATGTGACTGAATTTGCTCAGTTTGTCTTCTTTTCAGGCAAGGAGAGAGCTCCATTTGCCCTGCACTTCCAGCCTGAGCCCCGTCCTGTGAAGCAGAGAGGAGCTGTGAACACTTCACCAGGTTTGAAGGTGCTTTGCAGTTATCTGTAGAAATAATCTGCTTCATGAGAGCTGCTACCAGATGGATGTGCCTGTGCATGTTGACATGTAATGTGTAGGAGCCATTTTGTCCTTCCATGGTGAGCAAATGCCAGCTGATCCTCTCTTCCTGTAGAGAGCAACAGTAAAAGTCAGATCACAATGTACTGTCTGGATTGATATAGGCTCTGGCTTATCAAAGCTTGAGGAAAAATAGCAAAGAATGAAGGCACTTTTACATAAAAAAACAATGAGATAGATCTCTGTGGGAAAGGTAATTCCTGTACAGAGCCAGGATCTCTCAACTTAATGAATCTGACCCAGACAACCTTTGTGTAGTGGTCAGGAACCATTTATCTCCTCTGTGAAGAATAATTATTTCCATTCCTCAAATTCAGTCTTTCTTTGAGTTTTCAGATGAGTGATTTTTTTTGTTTGTTTTTTAAAAAACATCTACTCTATATAATCCTAATGGAGATTAGAGAAACAGCTCTTAACTTCCTGAAGTAAATCTCATATAGAAATACAAGCAATGGACTCCTCTAGCTACAGTGAAGTAAGAACTATGTATATTCAATATCTTTGGCAAGATATTTGCTGGGAATTAGCTTTTTCCTTATAGGATCAGCTGGTGAATGTGAAAGCTGTACTTCTGAGATTGGGTTTTTGTCCATGCCTTTGGGCATGTGTTTGCTTGTCCAAGGCAATTCAGGGAGCACTGACAAAACCCTCGTCTCAGAAGAAATATGGCTTCCACATTCCAAAATGTATATCTGCATTGCTGTCAGCTCCATTTTAAAGTAAAAGGAAACCATCTGAAAAGAATTCATAGCTGGATATTTAAGACTGGGAATTACTGGACAAAAGTTAAGTAGACTGAGATGATGGTTTAACTGGCAAAGGGTTCCTTAGCTTTTGTGACTTTAAGGCTTTGAAAGCATGGAGCTAAGAGAAATGCATGAGAGAATAATTTTTGGTATGTTTTTTTCCTTATATTTTTTTCTTTTTCCCTTTTCTGGACTGTAATTGCAAATGTAATCTTGTGAGTTTTTTGAAACAATTTTTGTCACTTTTGTTTTGAAGATTTGAGGGCCAGAGCCTTCACTGGACAATCCTGGCCTGACTGTGGTACAGTATTTTCTAGGTGTGCCTGTAGAATAGTCTGGGTAGAATAATCCCAGTGGAAACATTTGGCTCATTGTCCTTATAAACTTCCCAGATTCTCTGCTCAAGCAATGCCTCAGCTGTCAGCAAGGTACCCCTTGTCTGTAAGAATGCAGCAGAAAACTGCCACACATAACAAGGCATAGCTAAGTAACAGACTTCATATGGATTTACTAAATGGAAATCCTGAAAATCACTTTCTTAAGAGACTGGGGGAGCTGACAATGCAATGCAGTTTTGAGAACCTTCTTGTGCTGCTGGTTGCAGACTACCCTGATTTAAGCTGGGCTCAGACGAGCAGTGTTTGTGCTAGGAGGAGTTAACTTAGTTGTTATTAGAATATCATCTGCTGTATCAGTGGGCTTTGTGCCCAAATCTGCTTGGGGAACAAGAGCAAGTTCATGACCTGGGGGTCAAGGGAGGCCGTGGGTGAGGATTGTTGGGCTGTATGACTACAGATAGTCTCAGAACAGAATGATACTACCACACTCACCTCTCTGAATAGGCAGAGGAAATTATATAACCCAGTAATCCCTATTTTTTTACTGTTCAAACATTTTCTGATGCATCAGGAAGAGAAATGTCCTTTATTTACAACTTAATTCTTACAATGTTAATGTTTATGCGGTAGTAGAGGACTTATCTACTCTGTTATTTGAAAGCCCACTTCAGGCAGGTTCTGTATGTCAGAGGAATGGTTTGTATCATCCTCCCCTTAGAAACTTCACGGCAAGGGGTCTGGGTGCCAACAGCTGCCTGAGCTGGCAGGCTGAGGGGAGCTTGCTTTGTGCCAGAGGCTGCTCGTGGCTCCTGCCCAGCCGTTCCTCTTGGGAGAGCAGGCAGGACACCTGCATGCCTGGGGGTATTGGTGTGCAGCCTCTGCAGCTGGCCCTGAGCTCGCTCTGCAGGAGCAGTCTGTCTGGAGCATGTATCCTCTCCTGGATACATGGTGTTCCTGAAAGGGGAACATCTGTCTGGAGTATGTGTCCTCTCCTGGATACATGGTGTTCCTGAAGGGGGAACATCTGTCTGGAGTATGTGTCCTCTCCTGGACACATGATGTTCCTGAAGGGGGTACATCCCAGCCTGCCCCAAGAAGCACAGAGACCTGAACAGGGGCTGTTGCTCAGTGCTAGGGACAGCTGGCTGCCTGGAAGAACAGAGGACATAGCCCAGAAGAACCTCTTCATCTTCAGAAAAAGGTAGAAATCCTGTGCCTTAGGTGAGAGGGGAAGGAACCGCCAGACAGATGGAAGAGGAGGCATTGGTGCCACCTTCATCAAAATTATCATTGGTCTCTCATTTAGTCCTTTTATTATCAAATTTAGGGGTTTGCCCTCATGCAAATCTGATCATATGTTTTAGATTTTTTGATTTTCTTACTTTCAGACAATTCCTTCTTCCTCCCAGAAGCTGCTCTCTGGTCACCTCTTCAAGTCTGTGTATTACCTATGTTTCTGAAAGGTATTGCTTCAGGTTCTATTATCTCTTTTTCAAATAGTCCTGGAGTATGAAGACAACAGCAAAAATTCATAATAAATAAAAAATGCATGATTTTGAATAATGCAAACGTATTCTGCAGTAAAATGGTGGAGATTAACCTACTTCATCACGGTGTGCCTTTGGCAAAAGTATTTGTGAGACTAAAGCCAGAAAAGTTATTTAATGTTCTCTAACCTGTCAGTCCCACAATGCCAAGGAGTACCACGGTTTTACTGCTCTACTCACATGTGCTGATTTCAAAGCTGGCATTGCAGAGGTCAATAGAGAGAAAAAAATACTGCAGTGCTGTGCAGTAACCCCAGAGGTTAATTGTCACATATCAAGGAATGGGAGGATCCAAATTATTTTAATTTAACCCCCGGTTCTGCCTCCTCACTGGAGTCAAAGTTCTTCTGTCAACAGAGTATTTGTGAGAGCCCAAATGATTTATCATAGATTTGACTTTTCCTTTCCCCTCAGTTGAAGTTGTTTGGTGGTAGATCTTTCTGGGTGAAACATTTAAGTTAATGCTTAGAAAACTTTTATTCAAAACTTTTTCACTGAGAAGACATTTAAAATAATACAATAAAAGTTGTTTGTTTTTTTTTATTCCCTAGGAAGAGTTGATACAGTATTTAATTCTGAATTTTTAAAGTATAGGTTGTTTCGCTTAAAATCTCATGTTGTCTTGCCCTCATCACCTCCCTGCAATTTCCCTACATGTATCTGCTAAAGAAAAGGGAATTTCATTGTTTCTGAAATTAAACAAGATTTGTTTTTTCTGCAAACTCTGCTCATCTGAGTGAAAAAGCAGAACATGGTGATGAAGGATCTGTTAACTGCTTTGTTCCAAACAGAGCTTCCACCTCCAAATAACAATACTTTATTTGTAAGCAGGTTTTAACCAATGTTCTGTATAAATTAAACCTCATGAGGCTGGGACCAATTTGTTCCCTTTAATTAAATTTACTCTGTAAATTGGAGAGAGGTTGAAGCAATGACCACATTAGAAACATGGAAAAGACTACACCTGCAATGGAGAACTCTTTTTTTTTTTACTGGGAATGCTGTTCTTTGATATACAGACCTCTAAAATACACTTGTTAGTCAAAAACTATTACTAACACTGCAGATGGGCACAGTCATGAAGATACAAGAAAATACCTCTGCCACTCAATTTAATTTAGTAAAAATTTATTGTATTTGAAGGTCCTTAAATCCTGTTTATTGTCTGAAATGATAAACAGCACCCTTCTGGGCTGTTGCTGGTTTATGGAGTTTTAGCTGGTGGGTGCACTGACACTGGAATTGGCAAGGTCTGTCAATCCTGACAGGATCTGAGCTGGTTGCTGTGTAGACTATGGCAGCACTGTTCAATACAGCTGAGGACTTGGAGTTTCAGGAAAGGACGCATGATGTGAGGAAATAATCTGGGGGTTTTACCTGAAGGAACATTCACTCGAAGCAAAAGCTGTGTGAATGTATTTGAATGTGAATGTATCTGGTTTTAGGTGGAGAAGTGCCTTGCTGCCCATGGCTTACAAACAGAAAAAAGCCTTTTATTCACAATAACCTGATGATAGAAAGATCTTCTATTTTCTGACGTGTTTAAGCTTATGAAGATGTTACATCACATTGTATCTTATCACATTATCTTAATTTAGCACTGTGTGGGATTTTAATGTGATGTGCTTTACCTCATTATAACGTTTTCCAACTTCAGAGAAGTTTGTTACCAAGAGGCACAAGACTTTGGTCATTTGATAAAATTTGACACTAATGGAGTGGCAACATTTTAAAGGCTACCCAAATAAAATGCAGTGTGTGTGTGTGTACAACTGTGCAGTTTGAAAAGTAGTTTCAGGAATGGACTTTATGCTTCCCAGTAAGAAAAGTCACTGACTATTCCAGCTTCCAGACCAGACCTTAAACCCACTGGTCAGTCTTGCCAGACTTCCACAGAGGTCAGGTAAAGTGTCTGAAGAGGAAGAGTCAGCTGCTTTGTTTTTCAAGTCTAAGGTAGCTTATTGTTTTTTCATGTCCTCAGTGTAGACTTTTTTTGTTTGAGTCACTGGCAACCAGAATTACTTGATGTGAAATTGACAGGCATCTTGCAGGAATGGCCTTGGGAGCCAGCCCCTATTTGTTTAGTTTTAGCTAATAGCCGTGTGTACGCACAGTTTAAGAAAAACAACAGTAATTTAAGTGACAGAAAAGGGGAATTAATTCAGAGCCTGAAGCAAGAACAGTCCTTTCTCTTGATTACAGTTCTGGTGTCTAAATCTGAATCCAGCATGCCCTGGATCTTTCTCTATTAGTGTGCTGTCAGATATCTCAGGGTGAAATTCATCTCCCTTCTTGTTACAGTACCAGCAAAAAACAGAGCTAGGAGAAAGATACTGTATAAAAAAGGAATTATCTTTAGTCTTCCTTTGTGGTATAAACCCAGACCTCTCCACCTCTTCTTTCCACCCCCAAACTCCCCCCTTCCCCCTGCATTTTCTGTTGCCATGTTTTTTCCACCTGAAATCCCTCTTGAGACGTGAGCAGGTCCTTGGCAGTTCTGTTCCCTCACGCAGCATTCTGGAGTGTGGAGCTGCATGCATTAGATACATACTGCAAAAAGCAGAAAATCTTGCAACAGAAGAGCAGATTTTTGGGAGACAGTACTCAGAAGCAAGGTTATTTTATCATGTGTTGGGCAGCACCATTGTAAGAATTGAGGAGTAGGTCCTGTCCTGGGGGACAGATGCTCTCTGAAGCTGCAGTGCTGTAGCACAGAGACAGATTATCCATGGGCAGGAAGCACCTAATTTATGCTTCCTTTCAGGAACCCAAAAAGGCACTCCATAGCACTTAACTAAAAGGTTGAAAGGCGAATAAGTAAAAGAGACTTGATTGCAAAATAGCATCAGTGGAACTTGGATTGGACTGCCATTGTGAAACATTTGTGCAGAGCAAAATCTCTTAATGGATGTTGCTTGTATTTTGACATTTGTGATCAGCTGCTGTGGACTAAAGAACAGCTTTGCTGTCTTGCCTGCAGACCATAGAATTACTGTGAGGGAAAAGTTGTGCAGGTTGCCAAGTAAACTTTAATGGTTACAGGTGAATAGGACTGTAATGAAAGGATAAAATCTATTGCTCAGAAATGTGAATTGCATGTGCAGCCAGCAGAGGTTCCCTTTTTGTGAGATTTAAGCACTTCAGCCAACCAACAGGAGTGTGTGTGTCTTCTCTGCCAATGGCAGAACTCTTTAGCCAGTGAAAATGAGGATTGTGTTAATTAACACGTTAATGTTGAGCTGGAGGAAGTGGCTGAACTGAATCTGTTCAGCAAGACTTGAGGGTACACAAGTATGTGTTTTTTGAGATCTCTGTGCTTTCTGAAGGTAGTATCTTATACAATCATGAGTTTATTGGGGTGCTTCCTGAGAAGGCTGCAATATTATAAGAATAATTATAAGAAATGTAATCTTATAATCCTATAATTATATAATTATAAGAAAATATAATCTAAAAAAAAAATTAGAATTGTTGTAAAATTATGTTTCCTGTTACCACCATAGACACAGATCACTTGAACACTGAGAAGAGAATCCATTTTAGAACTTTCTCCATTCCTATCCTCACCACGTTTGCTTCATGCCCATCATCTTGCCAATCCCAGGTATTTTCCTTTACTTTTTAGGGCAAATGACAGTAAAGACTATTTTGCTAGCTCTTTTATTTTGTTGTACTGTCCTTTTCAGTATGTTCATGTCATTATTTCCCTCCTAACTTGATCTCTTTGAGACTGCTGAGCTCAGAGGATACTCAAAGTGCACCGTTAATGGGAAATTATGTCAGCACAAGTGAGTCTGGAGTCAGTAATAATCAGGGGAAAAATAAACTGGGTATCTGCAGGGAAACAGAAATTCTTTAGTGCTCAATTGCTGCTCAATGCCAAGAGCAGCCAGTAAAAGGTGATATTAAAATATTTGACACAAAAAACTATTAAAATATAATCTAAATTAATTAATAGCATTTATAAGGGAAAATAAAGCAATCTAACTATATTTTTTTTTGTGAATTCATAGTAGTTCTTTCTCTCTGGATATATAGGGTTGAGCTTGGAAGATTCTGTACTTCTGTTGATGAGATGGTAATAAGTGGTAGAAATAAAATTTGTGGTAGATTTAAAGTTCCTGATGGAATGTACCATTTGAAGAACTCAGTGCTAGTGGTCTAAGTTTGCCTCTCTGTTTATGATCTTGCCTTCTCCTTACAATATCTTACACTTGATGCTTCCAACATGAGCATGAAAACTGCACTACAAAGAGAGGGATGCTGAGACAGGGAGGGATTTGTGTCGAATGTTATGCCTAAATTGTTTCACCTTCACTGTAACTAATTCCTGTCTTGTCAGGTTTTGGGCTTTATTAGTTCATGTTTTCTGTTCTTTTAGATAAATGTGTTCTCAGCCTGTTTGAAAAGGGCAGCACTAGTCTTTAGCTCACATTTGGAACTAACCTTTAGGGAAACGATGCCGTGTTTCATGCCAGAGGTCACAGCTGCAGCCAGGTTGTTGGGCACCACGGGGATGTTCCCAGTTTGTGCAAGCAGCACTATCAATATTGGTTTTAAGTGTTCAACACTAAGTGCAAGAGCTCCTTTTCTCAGTGAATTTGTGTCGTGGAAACAGAATGCATGGCTGTGGTGAATTCCATGTTCTGTTATCTGATAGAGCCTTCTCTTTTTTTGGAATTCTGAATTCAGCCTCTCTTAGCTAAACTTGTCCACACAGTTAAGTGTCTTGTTAAGGTATGGTCCTATGGGGCATATTTCACTGATGGACTTACACCTGTTACAGAAAGTCACCCCTGACTCCCCTGAACCTTTTAGAATGGGCATTAACTTGATTAATGGTGTCAATAGGTTTGGAGAGGTCTGGAAGGGTGAGAGTGGTGCTTGCTTATCATCTGTTGAGGAGGCCATCTGGTAATCCTTTGTCTGCCCGGAGCCTGGCTTGAATCCAGGCTGCACAACAGTACACTGCATTCAGCTGTCAGCCCTGCATTAGCTCTTGGCTTGTTTTCCTGCGACCTTTAATCAAAATGATATTAAAAACAGTTTGGCTGTGACCTCATGTATCCTTGTTGCTCTTTATGAGGAGAAACTACTGCTTGGAAATATGTTTTTGAAGGATGAAAGTAAAATTTCCTCTCTAAGTCAGACATTCACAGTTGTGACCAGCTAGAAGGGAAAGGCAGGTGTTATCTTCTTAGATGCTCACTGAGCCCAGGGCTGTGGGCTTAGGACCTTTCTGATCCTAAAGTGCTTTCTTTGACTTTTCCCACTGGATTTTTCCAGTTCTTTTTGAGCCATTGTACATCTACAAGCACTTCCACAGTAGAAGTCTATATTCTGGAAATAAGTTTGTTGCTGCTAATTTTACATGACTCTTGGTTCTTGTTTTGGAGCAGAGAACAGTCATTTCCTCTCATGTTCTGTACATTACTCAACACTTCAGTCTGTGAATTGAAAATGCTTTTTCTGTTGTCTCTGAAGTTTTCTATTGATAGAGAGAATTAATGTCTCACATAATCCACATCCTTTGCATTTTGTATGTTAAGAGAAAGGCAGTACAACATCTTATTTCTTGTGTAGGCTGATGATGGGTGAAAAACTCCGCTGGCAGAATAAAGCAACTTATCAAAGGTTTTTGATGTCAAGTCTTAAAAATGGCTTTGTTTGTTCTGGCCTTGTTATATTCCATATCTCTTCATAAAAGCAGTTTGTTTTAGTCATGGGAGTTGTTAGAATTATTCTGAGTTCCAAAACTGTAATTTCATGGGGGTGATTCAGCTTTACCCAGCTATCCAGTTGAGAGCCCAGTGAGAGTGGCTCTAGCAAGGCATCCACACAGAACTGGGCAGACACCTGAATTTCTGTGTGGAATGGATGGATGTTCTCTTTCAGAAGTGAGGGGGAAGACACTGTAATTTTCCAAAGAAAGAATTTTTTTAAATGCTGGTATTTCATCTTGGCATTCTTTCATCCAGCTTCCTTATAATGTCCCACCTGCTGACTTTGTTTTTTCAAGTGTACAAATGTGTAATTAATTTTCCTGAAGACACACCCCCCTGCCTCCCCAAGCAAGCCCTAAACCCAGAGCCTGTTTTTCCTACAGACTGGAGATTGCTACAGTTCTCCCAGTGAACAAGGGATTAACTTCTCTTTACACAGATGATTCAAAAATGCTGTGTCCTCATACCAAGCACTGATCCCTTGCTCAACAGCTGTCCTGTGAACTTAGAACAAAAGCTTAGCTTTTGCATTTGGAAGTGGGCATGAAAGGAAACCTGAATACAAATATTTATTCAAGAAACTTAGGTAATAGTGAGCAGCTCTTTATGTAGCTGAAGACACTGAGATCTTCCTGAATAACAGAACAGTTGTTTTACATAGTAAGCCAGAGCCCCATGTTACTTGATATCCAAGGATAGTGCAATATGGGTTTCCAGAAATTAAAAAAGGAACAATGGAGTTCACTTATTCACTTTTCAGCTGTAGTTACTGAACCCTTGCAGTTCAAACAGCTAAATTTGGCAAGTCTCTGTATTTTTGCATTCTATTTCCTCTGCAGTTTTTTTTTTTTTTCCTCCAGTGAAAACACCAAGGGAAAAATTGACATAAAGCAAATGAGGATCACCACTATAAACTTCTACTATGCAACTTGTGAAAATGTTTGCTTGACATACTGTGATTTTTACTTTACCTTCTTGTGTACACTGAGTAAAGAAAAAAAAGGGGAAACATTAGGGAGGCAGTATTTTCTTTCTTTCCTGAAACTTCAGAGGGAGGAAACAAGGCAATATATAGGAAGTATTTTGCAGGTTGTTTTTCCACTTCAAACTGCAATGCAAATATAGTTGGTAGTGGAAATTTATATTTTTTTTTAACCTGGCATTTTGTGTTAGAGTTGCATTTATTACAATTTCTGAAAATTTTAAATTAATATACTGTGATGAAGGCTTTTCTTCAAAAGAGTCTGAGTTTTTAAAGGAAGTTTTTACTTAAAATTTAATACTTAGTAGTGGCTCTCCCTAAAATTGACTTAGGTGGAATGAAAATTGTGTTTAACAAAAGCCTGTCTGAGCTATAAACACGTGTTGGAGATCTGAGTGCTCAATCAAGCCTCTGAATTAATTAAATCACTAGTAAAGATTTTGAATTTAAATTTGCTTTCTATATTCAGTCTTTTTCTTATTAAGTCTGTTTAACAGTACCTTTTGACAAATTTATTTTTATATAAATTCAGTAGAAAGAATATAAAATGTAGTATGAAATCCTTTACCTCCCATCAGCTTGGGCAATGGCTTAGTGATTGTACAGAAGAGTATTGGCTACCATGGATAAAAATACAGGTTATGTTTTGTAGAGGTCGTTACTGTTGGCAGCATGGTTTTGTAAAGGGGATGGAGCACTGGGGAAGTAGATGATGCTTTTTAGGGACATTTGTCATTGGCATTTGGGGGTTTGTTTGTTTTTTTCCTTAATTTTACTAGCTGAGAAGCAAAATATGCACTGAAATTATGAGAATATCTGCTGCTTTTTTTCCAGAGTTAAGATTTCAGCTTTCAGTAACCAAATTTGATGTGATAAAGACAGTTTCGTTTGCAGTATGAGGTCAAATAATCCCTGTGGTGGCTGGTGCGAGAGTGCACAAAGCGTGGCCTCTTTTTAGTCTGTGCTTCTTATACTCAAAGGATTGCAGACTATGGGGACGATGGAAATTCTTGTCTGAAGTCATGTTAAATCATTTACCTGCCAGCTCCTATGTGTCCTGCTTTTTTCCTCCCTTTTTTCCATGTTGCTTTCTTCCCTCACCCTTTCTTTGTAAGATTTCATGTCTTAAAGTTTAGCTATTCACTCAAATCCTTGAGAAAATAAAAAAAAAAGGCCAAAAGGGTTTGAAAGGCCCCTGAAGTGATTAGGTCACATTTATTTTTTTTATATAGTAGACCAAAAAACGAAAATTAAAAAAAAAAAAATCCTCTTTTTCTACATCGAAGTTGCTCTGTGCTCCAGTGGTTTTTACTTGTTTCACAAGTTACAATAATACTTTAGGGTTTTTTTTCATGTCAACAAAAAATGTTCTTTCTGTATGATGATTGTGTACTAGACCTATCAAAAGGGAAGTGTAAAACTCTTTGTCAGGGCAAGCTCTTGTAATACCAGCCAAAGTTTGATTTGTTGCACTTCAGAGAGTAATAAATGGCTGCCTTTTTATTGGGGCAGGTGTTCTTAGGAAGATCAGCATCACACTTGAGGCAATGAGAAGGGGTGTTCACATGGTGTGTGTCACAGTGCCAGCCACATTCTAGTAGAGCTTCAGTGTGCCCAGCCTCACAGCTTTCCCTGTTCATGTTTAATAGGAGAAGTAGCAGGACCCAGCACTTTAGTGCTCTAACATTGCAGAATGAGTTTGGAAACTGCACTAGGATTGCTAGCAAGTTTTTTTCAAATACCTGACTAATTGCTGCTAATAAGTCGGTCCTAAGAAGGCACTGGACATTTGTATCAAACAATCAAGCAGCAGCTGTAGGATAACAAAGTTATTTGGCTATAAGTGTTTGGGTGGGGAGCAGTTGTGCAGTCCTAGTCAAACTCTTCTGCAAAATAAAGGAAAGTGTAGTCCTGTTCCTGCAGACATTGCTCCTTGTGATCTGATCTTGATGTTTGTGTGTGTGTGTCCCTTAGGAGCTGTGTGCTCAAGTGCTGCTGATTCAGCTCAAGTCTTGGTGCTCTTAGGGATGAGAAGCGGTGTGACATGGGTGTAGCCACAGAAGCGGGGAGAGCCTTTCCCAAGGTTTGTTTCCAGCGATTGCAGACTTGTGCTGCTTTGGAGTAGCTCATGAGCTGGTGCTCTTATTCCAGGGCAGCAAAACTTGAGTCAGATTGATTCAGTATAGTGCACTGTAGTCTTTGAAAATAAATCTTTCCATGGGGATGGATTTTTCCCAAGATGGCCACTGAAATATTCATCCAAAGCAGTAATGTCAGTTTGCTTGTTTTTCTGCTATCACTGCTTTACTGATGTGAGGAAGGGCATTGTTATGCCATTTAGAGTACCTGAATTAATGCTTTTATTGGCTAGGACTATTTCATTGACTTGAATTCTCTCCTTTCTCAGTTAGTCCTGCCCTGCCTTATTTAGTAGAACACCTTAAATATCTATACAATTTGTGATGCAATTTGGGAAAAAAAAACAAGGGCCATCTTTATGTCCCTAAGTGCACTGTAGGTGAAGGGGACAAATATCATCAACTCAGCCTGCTTCCATCATGCAGTGTGTACTCAGCATGTGTCGTGTGCAAATAATGGAACGTGAGCTGGGAAGCCATCCCCACAAAGTGTACCTTGGAGCTTAGGGAATGGAGCTGCCAGCCCTTGCTAAATCAGGGATTCTGTGTGCTTTAACAACAGCTGCCAGTCACACACTGGCCAGATGTAAACTGCCATCTTGTACCACTCAGGTTTCCCCACAAAAAGTACTTTGGCTTACAAGGTCATTTCCAGGAAATCCTGAAGGAGGGGAACAGTACATTTTAAATGTCATTACTTTTTAGTGCTTTGCCATTATCTGATAGCAAATACAAAGCTAATTATTCTTGGAAAATGTTGTTTATTTAAGCAGTGATTCTTTAGTACCTCATGTCCAAAATATTCTCAATGGGATCGAATAATTCCTCATAATATTAATCAGTAAGAAGAATGAAATCATTCTCAAGAGCATAATTATTGGTACTGCAACTAGTACGCAGCAGAAATTATTGTCGGGTACAGACAGGTATGGATGTCTTCAAAGGGCATCATTAAAAGCAGCAGATGAAGCTGAAATTTATGATCTCGGTATACTGACTTTGAACTGAAAGCAGTGAAGTCACTGAGCAAGTTGCAAACCATCCATGATTTTATGAATCCTAGGTCCCTATCTCACCAAAGTCTAATTGTGTGGAAGAGCCCCAAATGTTGTCTGTTTTTCTCTTCAGCTGATAAAAGACCTCACTAATCAGGAGTTGCCGTGCTCTTCACCATCCAGAGGTCTTGACATGCTCAGTGAAAGGAAGGAAGGGACAAGGTACAGAGGCCAGTTGTTTGGGTTCAGTCAGTTCTGCCCTGCATGAGAGATGTGGAATTGGAAGGAAGGTGTTTGAGAGGGAAAATCCAACTCAGGCTCTCTGCATAAGCAGGAAAGGCAGGTGTTCCTTCTTTTTCTCACTGCAGTGCTAATGATTTTGTTTTTTAGAACAGTAACTAAGGCAGTTTCTTCTATCCCTAAATTAATAAACTTAATAAATCATATCCAGCATGTTCTTTAGTGGAAAGTTTATACTTTTTCACAATTTTCACAAAAAGCCAAAAAGTTTATACTTTTTTCACAATTTATACTGGTACTTACAGGTCCAGTGAGATTTGGGGTGTGTGCTTTCTACTTACAGTACAGAAGGGTTTTCCTTGGCACTATAAAAATGGGTCCAGACACGTAACAGGTATGTTTCAGTTGTGTTGCACCTTGGCATGTATCACTTGACAGTGACAAATATAAATCCCAGTTCTGATTTTGGGTTCCTAGCCAAAAGCAGTAGTAAGTTTTGTTCTCTCATACAATTTGGGATGCCTCTTTTGAGATACATTTTCCCATAAGGCTCCAGGTGCCTTGTGTGCAAGGCAAGTTCTAAAGGCACTTTGGCACAGCACTAAAAGCTGTAACAGCTGACAGGTCCTTATTTTCATTTCATCTTCCATTCTCACTGGGGCATTGTGCTCTCCTGTGCTTTTCTGTAGTTGCTGCTTTATGCTTCTCAGCCGCCACAGAGACGACAAATTTTCCTTCTTTACCTTTGGTGCTCAAACTTGCAAAGGGACCTTGTTTCTCCCGAATAAATGTTTGTCTTCCCAAGTTCTTCATTATTCAGTACAGTTAGTATGCTCCCTTCGCTCGTCAACCTTAGTGTTTAAGTGCATATATCCATACAGAACTTGGAGGAGTTTTTGAGCTGCGTTCATGATGCTGAAACTGCTGAAATTTGCACATAGTAGGGAAAGCATTTTCCCAGTTAAGGGAAAAAGTTATTTTTAAGGGTGTTTTTAACAGTTCTTTGCTCAGTATTAAACTGTTAGTTTTTTAATAGGAAGACAAGACTTTGTCAGCATCAAGCTTAATGTAGAAATTCCTGTATAGTTTTATGACCTGTATTATTCAGCAAGCCTGAGAAGATGATACTAATGTTCTCCTCTGGTTGTAAATTCTGTGAGATGCTTAGATACCACATGGTTATAGTGTTGGCATAAATATGCTGATGGATACAGATGTAATTAATTTTTAGACATTTCTTGTAATTATTCCAGTGATAGATGTCTAAATTTGTCCATAATCTATTAGAGAAAATGTCCCACTCTATTACTGCTTCTTGTAAAATTTAATGGCTGCGGAGTCTGAAGTTGTGGTTCTACTGTTGCATTTCTGTCCTGCAAGTGTACTTGTGGATCCACCAGAATTACACTACAAATGACAGCTGAGCTGCACACTGAAGCATGGAGCTGGGCTTGTGTACTTGTGGATCCACCAGAATTACACTACAAATGACAGCTGAGCTGCACACTGAAGCATGGAGCTGGGCCCTAGGCATGGCAGTCTGTGAGTGCTTTGGAAGGGCAGACTGGTGGGGCTGGTGGCGTTGTTAGATCACGGCTCTGAAGTGCCCAGGTGGGAACAGCAGATGAGTGAAGAGGTAGACTTTCAATTTTGAGGCTGAGTATTGATTCCTGGAGGTCTGTTTCTGAATTCTGGGAGGATACACCCCTTCTCTTGTCCTCACTGAGCGGTTGTTTGTGCTGCTGTTCTACACTGTATTTTAACTCCTGGTGCATCTCAGTGGGTTTCAAAGGAAGGAGTGGTGATGTCATGGCAATTTTAAGTGTTTCTTTTTCAGTTTTCTACTTTTCTTTTTCAGTTGCAAAAAACTGTGGTGTATATATTTTATGTTGTGCTGTCAAAAATATCTTTGGAGATGCAAGAGATAAAAGTTGGTCAACTTACTTAGGGATTTTTATTTTGCTGTAGCTCTTGACAAAAGCAGGGACATCATCAGGGCAGCAGCACTTCAGTTGCTTTTCATTTGCTTCCATGTGCTTTGTAAGTGCCAACAGCTTTTAGGAGTGTTTCAGCCAGAGCTTTTGGAACAGGGGCCTGCATGTGGAACCTCTGGGAGGATTACACCAGGTACTGCTGTTCTACCTGAGAAGGGAAATAAAGAAATAAGACGATGGTGGTGAACTTCATCCATGCAGGATTGCAATCAAGCCTTGAATGATTTCAACTAATACAGGACTGAACGAATGAAGTTCAGAGAATAAAAGTGGACCACGTCCTTCTGTGTATTTTCCCTGCAGATAAAATAACAGGAAGTACAGGGGAAAGAGATCAGCCATCTGACAGCCTTTGACCCATGGTAGGCTTTTTATCATATATGTTTTGGCAGTCTGACATTCATTCAGTCTGATTGCCACATGGTCAATTAAGTATTTCCATTTTTTTAAAGCATGGGAAAAATCTGAATATTTTATGAAAAGAGTTTTGCATTAGCATCGCTGTTGCTTTAGCAAAGAATGCATCTTTCTCTTCTTCCCTTCAACCAAAAGGACGAGAAATTTGCCACTTTAAATGAAAATTTGAATACTGAAGCATTAAGTTGATGGAGATTAGCAAAGCAGTGAGTATTAGAAAATTATATACTCTTCAGTGTGCAGTCTTTGTCAAAGCTTTCTCTGTCAATAAAATGCTGTGTCCAAAGATGCACTTACCTTGCAATCTGGAAAAAATATACTCATTTTTGCATTTGAACAACTGGTAAGCCTTAGAGAAAAACACTTGCTCATCTTTCTTTCTGATGCTTCCCTTCATAGGGTGTATATTTATAACCTTACTGTTCTGATAATCTTGAACAACTAGCCCTGAAAATAACTGAAGTGTGACTTTGTTGCAATTTATCCTTCTTGCTGAAAGGGATTAAATAATATAAATCAAGGGTTAGTGGAAGCATTGCCTTGGATTTTGGATGCTTTTCAGGGACTCTTTTAGAAGTCTCTCTTTGAATTTCTTTGTTAAAAATGCTCTGTAGGAGGGAAAATATCACTTGGCATCTATCTATTATTCTGTGGGTGTTGTGCTGATCGCAACAGCATAGAATGTGTGTCAGAAGAGCCAGGTGCGAGAGTTGCTGTCCAGGTGTACAGCAACACTCTGCACCAGTTCAGGTCCACGTGCTATTTGGTGCTTGGTCAGACTGGTGCCAGTTTGAGTTTTACATGACATGAGGATTGGAGAGAAAGCCTAAACTTGTCTGCCATCAACAACTCTCTGCTGGACAAGAGACTATTAAACAGACTGTAACATTGACTTGCAAAGCACCATCATTTATCTTTTGATTCTGCTGAGGCTGGCCGTGCTCTCTGTTTGGTGCTGCAGGTGAGTGAGCCATTGTTTCTCAGGAGTTTCTCAGAACAGCAGACTTGGGTCTCTCTGGGTTGCCCATGCAGCTGGCTCCTGGAGCTGCAGCTGGTACTCTTCCCTGTTAGACCATCCTCAAAGTTAATAATAGGGCCCCTCTGGTGTTGATAAGGTCAGGAATCGGATCACTCTGTCTCCAGAACCAGGCTTTGCTCATGAGTGGAAGGCCTGACAAGATTAAGGTTCTTTATACTTTATTATTTGCAAAACAAAGAAAAATGTGGTGGTAGTTTTTTTTTTTTTGGTTGGTTGGTTGATTTTTTTAAGGGGTTTTGTTGTTGGTTCTTTGTGCATGGTTGTTTTTTGGATTTTTTTTTTTTTTGCTTAGCTGCTGACTTTAAAATAGATATCTGAGTAATTATGGAGATTAGATTTAATGTAAACCATCTTAAAAAGACAAATGCCACCAGAACCTTAAAAATCTGTCTTAATCAACATCTGTTTTCAATGTCTATTTGAAGGATGTTCTAATATAGCAGAATAAACTGCATAGGGTGTTTATGGATTTCCCAACA
The DNA here is from genome assembly GCF_030490865.1 of Poecile atricapillus. Lineage (NCBI taxonomy): Eukaryota > Metazoa > Chordata > Aves > Passeriformes > Paridae > Poecile > Poecile atricapillus. The sequence goes on from NC_081254.1 coordinate 3,204,062, forward strand.
CAGCTAAATGGATCAGCACTACTGCAGGGCTGAATCTGTAGCAGAGCTCGCTGGTGCCTCGCCTTCCTGCCTGGTGAGGCAGCTTAACCCCCCTTGTGCCAGAGGAGCGTCCTTGGTGCCTCCTCCCCGCTGGCTGGGGCAGCAGTGTGACGGGAGGAGCCCCCTCTGGGGCTGTGCTGCCTCGGAGGGGCTGCTGCTCTTTGGCTGCTGCCTGCTCCCTCCACACGGAGTGGCTGCTGGCAGGGCAGAGCGCCCTTGGGCTTGGGGCTCAGGTGTGGCAGCAGCCCAGCAGCAGCTCCCCAGTGCCAGGCTGTGGGACACTCGTGTCTAGTACTGTTTGCACCAGAAGGGTGCATGAGTCTAGTCAGAGCTCAGGGTTTACCTGTGCCTTTGGCCTTTTCAGGCTCACCTGCACCTCCCCATCCCCGAATGAGAAGCATTTACCCATTGTCTGTTCTCTGCATAAAATGCTGTGTTTCTTTCAAATCGGGACTGTGAGGGTACAGCTGCCTTGTGACTTGCTGTAACTATACTCCAAAGGCCTTACTTCAGGCCAGAATCTGGAGCTCTTGTTAGGCACGCTGGCAGACTTGCATCCCAGTCCTGCTTGATTTAAAACAGAAGAATGCTGTAAGCCAGTAATTCTTTACAGTTTTCAAAGCTTAGAGTGTATTGTTAGTTACCTGCTGGAGGGCTGTGCTTTTTTTCAGTTCCCAAGTTTATCAGGTTTTTGTGTTTAGATGAGTCTCTGTGTTCTTGTACTGGTTCAGGCAAGAACAGTCCCACTCATGTACTGCATTGCTTCCTTCATGTCCCTGCTTCACACTAGGTACAGAATCACTCAGAAAGCCAGAGGCTTTTTCACGACCTGCCTGTTAATTATTTCTTCTCCATAGACACAGCCAGCCTGCATTTTCTGTAGTTACCCACACAGGCTCTGTGCAAAGAGGCTGAACGGCTCAGGTACCCTGTGCTTTTGGTACATTGCCAGGATTTGAGGCTCCCATGGTTTGCACCTGTCATGACTCCTTTTGTTCCCTCTGGAAGTGAGGGAAGCAGCTCACAGATGTGAAAGTAGACTGAGTTTCAGATAAGTCTCAAGTGGTGACCATTTTGTTGTTGACTGTCCAGTTACCTATCCAATTCTAATTAACTCTTGCTAAAATGTAAAATAAAGGTTTTCTGAAGTTTGACATCAAGCTGATTCATGCTCTTTTGCCAGTCATTCCATATTTCATATTTTCTTGGTGAAAAGTACTTTATTAAAAATAAAGATTGTGTGCATTTTTCACTTGTCACGTCTTGAGACTTGGATTTGAGCTGGTAGAAGAGAAAATCATCTTTTTATGCATTTTAAGGGACAAAATAGTTGTCTTTTTCATGTATTTTTTTCTCAGTAAAGGAATGTGATCTTGTTGGTTTTAATAAAAAATGCATTGTCCTAAATGTACACATGTAGGAATCTGTGTCCCTCCTGGATAGAGAAGAGGCTCCAGAGCTCATGGATGAAATGTTAGGAATCTGTAGATGTGGGTGAAAGGCATGAACCAGATTTCTTTTGCCAGACCCACCTGCTTACAAAGGCTTACGGCTGCACAGCCAGGATTGTTTAGGTCAGTGGTTGCCTCAGTCCCAGCCATCCAGTTTTCCCTAAAAATGGCCCTTTTGCATGTATGTGCAGAGCGAAATTACTGGCAGAGTGAGAAGCCACCGTGTGATGGCTCAGACACACTGGATGTCCTGTGCCCACTGCCTCCAGGTGTGCCAGGCAGGGACAAGGGATGATCCTCCTTGCTGATCACTCGTGGGTCATGACTTAAAAATATGCCTGAAATAATTGCTGGTTTCCAAGCTGCTCTGGAGGGCCACAGGCAGCTGTAGTTCAAAGGAATGAGCCAATGTCTGTTGAAAATGGCTCTGGCTGTCGAGCCGTGCAGTGCAAGGATCTCTAACACTGCTTTGAGAAACAGAGAAGGATCATGATGTGAAGCACTGAGAAGCTCAAGCACATGTGCCCTGCTGCAAGCAGATTTAGTTTCTCTTGATCCCAGCGGGATATTTGGGTGCTGGTGCTATAAATGTTGCCTGTTTGATTGTCCTAAGGAGTCCTGCACGACATCTTCCTTTAGTAATTCTGTGTGGGATGGAGCTGGATCTGAAACCTGGCCTAAACTTACTTATACAAATGAACTGCTTAAAGAGAGTGTACAAGGGGTGTCAGTAACCAGGACAGTGCTGAAGATGGGGGGGTTTGGTGTTTGGTATATTGTCCAGAAACTATCTCTGTGAATTAATTTCCTTTATATTACCTGGTTCTTAGATTTACTAGGGAACCTGGATGAGGCCTGACAGAGAATAAAATGTTCCCCATGAAATGCTGGTCAGTGCAAACTGGAGAGCTGTAAATGATATATATTTGATAACTATTAAAAATTCAAACATACAATGTAAACTTAGGTCTTTGCAATTATCTAGTAAGGTACAAGAAAATAAGTTTAATTAAACACATGTATCTTGGAAATAAAGTAACAATTCCAGGTTGGTACTAATTTCAGACTGTGTTTGAAGTACATTGCAGTAGAAATATATCTGACTGCCCTACAGTAGCCCTCAGCTGGTGTAAAACAAAGCTCAGGCCATTCCCTGTGTGCTGTCCTGATCAGCAAGCGAAGCTGTTTTCCCCAGACTGAAGATGTCTCTAAGAGATGTCCAAGCAGAGAAGCATGTTCCAATGCTGTGTGGAGTGTGCACTTGAGACACTGCTGTGCAGTGGAAGTGGGAGGAAAGTGCCTTAATTTTAACAGTGTAACGTGAAGCAGCTGCTTTATTCTGCTGTGCTGAGAGCTGGTCAGGAAGGGGCATTGCCTGACAAAAGAACAATCACTGCTGTCTACAGAAGACTTGGGATTTCTGGGGCATGATTGGACCAGAGTAAAGACAAAAAAGCTTATTTTCCATGCACTGAGCTCTCTTCTTGAGCTGCAGGGCTTGAAGTTGTGACTCTCAACTTGGGAAGGAGAGAAAAGGGATGCTTAAGTAATCAAGTCACCACTTCTGGGTATATTTGTGAAGTCTCACAAATGGCAAGGCTTGTAAAAAAGCCCAACCAAATCAAGCCTTGTAGTGCTTTACAGCAAATTCTTACGTGCACAGTTCTGGACAGGCTTTCCTGCTCTAACAGAAAAGCTTAGAAATCAAGGTTTTAGGAAAATTGATTAAAAAATAGCAATGTGACTATTTATAGCACAACTTCTTTCTGCAGGAACAATTTTCAATGTTTAATCAGAAAGGTTAATTATGAATTTGCAGATTTCTTTTGGTTTCTTCTCCATGGGTCTCCATTAGTCTTTCCCAGAACCTGCACAGGTTAATGGATCCTGCACTGGCAAAGCCCTGGGCATCCCACTGTGGTGACTGAGACGGTGGCACTGCTGGGGCTGGTCCTCAGCTCTGTCAGACCAGTGTATGCAGGAGAAATTCAGGCCAGTCCATACTTAAGCTTAACAGCATTCCCCTGCCTTAAATGGCAAAAATTTGGCACATTTGTTAACTTCAGTAAGATTCAAGAAAACATTTGACTGTCCAAAAAAGTGTTTTTGCTAATTTTTAATTAGAGAAGTTGTTACAAGTATTGGACACTGGCTCTCTACTTCCAGGTCAGGATATCTGTGCAGTGGCTTGGCATGTAATACATGAGATTAACCCCATCTAACCTCAATGTCATCTTTTCAAAATGTGCAATGATTGTATTCAGCAGAAACTGAGCAAGGATGTCTGCCACTGGAGCTGTAGAAAATAGTCTACATCATTTGTCATCTTGGTCTCCAAACAGGAAGCAGGAAAGTTCTTGAGAACCTTTAAAATAATATTTTCAAGCTAAAATTCCTTTCATATGATCTTTGAGTGCTTCCTTTTTTTCGTCATGTGAAACTCCAAGTTGTATGAAAACAGTTGCATATGACCAGCAGCTGAGAAGCTTGATAGTTTCTTAGGCAACTTAAGAAACTATTTCTTTTGTTAAAACTATTTCTTTGGAATATTTGCCTGTGATAAAGATCGTACAATGCTTTTGCAGTTCAAAACAGAAAACAATTTTTCTTCCACATTTGGTGTGCTTTAGCTCTGGACATTGTTACATTAATTTGGAAATACATGATGGTTTCAGTCTCTTGTCAATGAAGAAACAGTTCTCTTGGCCTCAAAGCAAAAGTATGTTTTGGTTTTTTTTTGTTTATGGGCCATAAAGTTGAAATAGTATGTTTTCTACTTTATGCAAACAGGAAGTTTTATAAGAGTGTTTGTTAATGTCCTGTAGTTAGGAACTTGATCAGCACATATTTTTGGGAAACATACTCTGTATGCATATGGACAGCTGTTCCTAAGTATAGAACAAGAGGGAGCTTAAAAGCCCTGGGTGTGCATGTTTGACCCACCATTGGTTTGGGATTTACTCTTTATTATTTAGGTGTAACCTGAGAAGCAATTCATGGTTCTTCCCTTTCCTTCCATGACTACTCTGCACGGCCAGTGAACAAGTTCCCACATTTCAAGATTGGAGGTGCAGTTTTTCCTGTCTCTGAGTGTAAACATCTGATATGCCTGTGATGCTTAGAAGAGGTAATGTGCATAATGCTAGATTAAAGAGCAAAATAGTCAATGCATTGTTGAGTGGTGATTTTTCAGGTAATGTTCTAAAACCGGTGATATTCCTTAGATATGAGTGCCATAGGCTCCTAAACTGTTTCAACTAAAAAAATCAGTAGTTTGATATGTGCTATTTCAATTGTAGACTGAATGATCTAGTTTTAGCAAGTGTCTTTTTAACCATTTAACACTTTTCTGTGGCTTCAAACCATATTTCAGTTACAAAACCAAGTTGTTATTTTTCAGTAAAAAATAAATGGAATGCACATCCTGCCTTGTAAGGAAGGAGACAGGGAAGGGAAAGAAATGTCCAGAGCAATAAAATCCGTTCTTCATTAGGACCATTATCTACCTTAATGTAATCGTGTTCAAGTCCAGACATCCCTTAATCAATGCAGTCTGGACAGATATCACAACAGCTCTTCAGAAAGCACAGATAACACCAGTGTCAGTAGTCTGACTGGGCAGAGGCTCAAATACGCGTCCAGAAAGCAATGAAACCAGGAGATAAGAGAGAGCTCTGAACCGTGTCTCTGGTGACACAAGTAATATACTTCAAGTAGTAATTTTTTGATAGTTGACTGTACTTTTTTCATCAATAAGGGCAGGATGACCAGAATGAAAAATACTTGCTGCAAGGGCAAAGCTGAAATCTCTTTTGGAGAGAAGCAGTAGAGACACCTTTAGGTGTTTCTCAGTAGCCTTGTTTGGAATAGCCAACGCTTTTAACATTCCAGCAAAAGAAAAGTTAACATTCTTTTTTTTTTTTCTTTTCTTTTTCCACCTTCCTCCTTCAAATTTTAATATTTATTAACGTGGTTTTCTCAGGAACCCAGGCTTCTGGCCAACCAGTTTATCATCTGTTCTGAAGGAGTTCTAGCAACACTGGGGAATCAGGAGGCTGGGATTTAAGTGCTTGTGTATTTTTAAGTGTATAAATGAAAAAGCTTACAGAAGGCCCAGAAATGTTGAGTATTGTGAATGGTGGCATGACCAAGAAATGGCTCCTAACTTTGGGAGTGCCAGCATGACTTAAATCTCCTGGTTATGTGACCCACAAAGAGATGCCTAGTGTAAGAGTGACTGCCTCCCAGGAGATTCTGCCGTATTTGGGCTTAGGTGTTTGTTCGTTTGTTTCATTTTTGTTTGGTTTTTTAAGTCAGAAATTGGTCCAGTTGCACTCAAGAGAGCAAGAAGGGTTCTGTAAGTGCAGGAGATCTCCATCATGTGTGGCTCTGAGGGTGATGGCTCACAAGGGGAACCTTTAAAGGATAGGACAGGTCTCTGAGAGAACTGCAGGTGTTCAGGAAAGGATCTCATTAACACCACCCCAAAATTAAAAAGTTTAATTGGAAGAAATAGAACTAAAATGATGCAGAAGAGGAGTTAAAATGGAGAGTTAAAGTGAGAGTCTCTTCTAGTTGGCAGAATGGCCAGCTGTTGGTTTGGGATTCCTTCCTGCCAGCTCCCAAGAGGGAGCATGGGACACCTGTCCTTGTATTGCTCCTGTCTGACCTGCTCAGAAAGGCAAATAAGCCTTTATTCCTACTCCTTGTGGTGGATGTTTGGAGAGTTTAAATAATGCATGTGAGATTAATGTTGTTAGAGCAGGTGTTGCCTTGTGTGTCCAGCTCTATTAACACTAGTTTCTAGCCTGTGGAATAGGACTGGTGCCTAGGTCTGCATTTCTAATCACAGTAATGAGACTGGTCACATGCAAAATCCTGCAGGGTTACAAGCAAAGCCCTGAATATGTTGCATCTGAAATGCTGGTGAGACTGCCTTCTGCAGTTATTTATTCTTGATTTTCCCTGGCTCACCAGGGCAGGAAATGGCTATAGAGCAGCTATTACTTCATTACTTTTCCCTTTCTTTTGTTATTCCTTGTTACATCTCTGGATCAGAGGGGTTGCTTTATATAGGATATGGGTGTTCTCTGTGATCCCCATTACAGTTTGTGCTCCTAGAACATTCCAGGGGAGTGACATTTTGAAGTATAATTCTAAGTTAGAATAAAAGAAGATTTTGAGTTTCTGGAAAAGAATGAACAGTTTCTTCTATGCCCTAATAGACCCAAGGCAATGAATGAATACTTTCTCCTTTTATAAATGGAAAGTATGAAAACTCCTGTACAATAGATATATTTACCATTTGTATAAGACACGTCTCTTGTCCTAATGCCAGTGGTGACAAAAAAAAAAAAAAAAGGAGAACTTTTTAACTGACTCTTATTTGACTCTTACTTTAATCTGCACCTTGGCAATAATTCTACTGGAATGAAGATTCTGTATGAGAGTGTGGCAAGAGAGAAGGTCTGTCATTTCCCTCTACCAAGTTTTTCTGTCTTTTCTCTGAATCAGATCTCCCCCTGCCCTGAGAAATTACTGATGTAATTCTTGACAGCCCTGTTTGTTTCTCTCCTTTAAACTAGAGAGAGCATTGAGCAATGGCTGTGGAAGGATACTTAACTGCACCCCTTGTACCCTGATACTTGAATGATCTCTCAGTGCTGTTGTTGCTGTGCAGGTTTAATGCCCACCTTGTGAGAAATCATTCCTGCCCGCTTCTTCCCTGAGCTTTTACTCAGGTCGGATTGCCACTGGAGGGCTTGGTCTTTTGGATCCTTTTGCTTTTCTCTGCCTGACATGATTTGTTCAGGGTAGGAAAGAAACTGGCTTCATGAAGTATGAGTTGCACTGTGAATTTCAATAGCTTATCTTCTGGCATTTTCTGGCTGCAAAAGGATGATAAAAACACTGCCTCAAGAAGTCTTCACCACTGACTCCTCTGGGTGTCTTCTGGAAGAAGTTCAGACTTTTCAGCTTTCTTTTCTTGGGGAAAGATGGTTGACTTGGCTAAATTTAAAGGTACAGTACTGCTAAATCAGCAAGGGCAAAGAGGTTAATGTGGGCTTTTTGTTACTACCTTTTCCAACTGCTGTTAACCAGAGGCGTGCAGGTATTACACTGTATTTTATGAATTTACTGAAGTGCACAGGGGTGATGTTTAATTAAGCCTTTGTGATTATAGGCACTGGCCTCAAGCACAAACAAAGCTGCAGCTATTTGGGATGATGTGGGTTGTGTGATCTTTGCTGCACAGACCATATTTGCTGCCAGAGGGGAATGAAGGGACGAAAATAAATCACTGCCAGAGCATGATGCACCTTGCATGGACCTGGAGAGGAAAGCAGTTCACTTCCACAGCTTTCCTTCTAGTGCTTTGTAACATCCAGGTTTGGAAGAGTGCACGTAGGAAGTTGAGATGTAGCCACTGAACCAAGCTATTGGCTTTTATTTGCTTTTCTGGATGTTGGTTTTTATTTTCTTCTTCTTTTGTAATTGCTTTTTCATGTTGTATGCTAAGTTATTTAGGAAGCAGTCTACTTGTTAGATGCATCCCAGAAAAGCATTAAATTGTGATTAAGCCTTCTCTTTAGAGAGTGATCAGTGTGAGCATGGGATTGGATAGCCTAAGATGTTAATGGATTTCAAGAGGTTAGGATGAGAGGAAATAAGTTGGAACAGATCAAGGGCAGCTTGTAACAGAGAGGAAACAGACTGGACAAAGGAATTTCAGGTACCAACCCAGTGCAAATATTAAAGAAACATTATAGCAAATGGAATTTGTTACAGAGTTGATAAAGAAAGTAGGATTAATGGGTAAGCTGAAATAGCTATCATAGGGATACCAGTATGAAGGCACTGATGTATTTCCATATAACAATCTCTTTGTAAGCTGTAATTTTTGTCTTTACTTAAAATAAATATTGTCTGTTACTACATAAATATAGGATGTACCTGACAAGTTGGAAAAGAAAATGATCTTGATCAAGTTCTTCAACTTCTCAATCAATCTACAAAATTGAAAAGGCAATAGTATTACTAGTACGCCCCAGTGAAAATAAATCTGGTATGTAAGTTGGAGCAAGGCATGGGGTTGGATTCTTGGTTAGTGTGTATGGCTAGGAACTGGGACTTGGGTGTTTCTGTGTTTTATTACTTCACTGTAAGATTGATATACTTGCTTAATCTCTCTGTGCCTTTGTTTACACACCTTTGCTTAATGAAAGGAGGATTCATGCTTTAAAGAAAAAGAAAACAAAACCAAGCGACAAAAAAGATGATGCAATTCAGGGGTGTGTGTTTTAACTTCTGATGTTTTCGTATCACAAGGGTCTGTTTTAGCTGGAGGTATACTTTCAAACTGTTTTCTATTAGAAAAAATTCTTTATTACCTTTCAAGATTCTTAAACCCATAACATTAGAAATCCAAGTATTTATGCCTCACGATCTTTCAGGACTGCATACTTTCCTCTTAAGTCTCCAAGGAAGCAGTTTTGTGCATCTCTGTGCATCAGTTAAAAATAGCGTTCCAGAGATCAGCATTATCTTGGTGCTTTATCACAGAGATAGTGTTTACTCTGTGCAAGTCACCTCTGCCTCTCTTTTCCCTCTGTTACATGGGATCATTTGTCTTTGCTGGCTTCAAACCTTCTGCCCCAGTGAGAGACACTCAAATATTCCAGGGACAGAAAATGGGGAAGACCAGTGCAGATAATGCCATGAGTTAATGTTTGGCTCCCACTTCCCATAAACATTCAGCCAGCTGAGACAGTAACTGAATATCAGAGACTTCTATGGAGACCTGTTGAGGTGTGCTTTGCTTGAATTTCACTCTGCCTCGTGTGGTTTGAAACAGCAGCAGCTGAGCACAGACTGAGCACTTAGCAATGTGAAAGCCTCTGGAAAGGGCAAGACAGACTAGCATTCAGAGCAAAACCTGAACTGATCAAAAAATATCCTTTCACCTTCTCCTGCCTCTCCATCTTGCCCAGAGTTTTGGTTCTAGCGGAGAGATCATCAAAACACATGGCAATGTTTTTTTCAAACTGTTCATTAGGTTTACTACTTCTCAAAAAAAATCTTTTTTCTTTTAAAACAATGAGCTTTCCCCCCATATATGTGCAAAGAAGATTGTCTTCTCTACTTGTTTGGCAAGACACTGAAAAACTGAAAATAGCATCTCCCAAGGACAGCATAACACAAGAAAATTTTTCCAAAAATATGATCATTTTGTAGCCAGTAATAGGAAATGAAATTTGGAGAGGTAAGTGGGAAAAAAAAAAATTAATAGGAAAGTATTAGTTACCTTGCTGATTCCTGACTTTTACAGACAGCAAGTAAAGGAAAAAAAACAGTCAGGGATGACCTAGGAAAATGGATGTAAGGAATAAAGCTTTTGTGTGTGTTTTCCCCACATTTTCAACAAAGTGAAGTATGTTTTGGAAATCTTCTATGAAAAAGCACCTAGCAAATGCTTTAAAATGAACAAACCAAAATTTATTTCCTCATGCTCCTACAGCTTAGAAAGCAAGTGAGAATATGCTAAGTCTGTAATTGTTTGTGTCTGAATAGGAAAGCCTCTGTCATTTTAGTAGGGCTTCTTTTAATTTAACATGTATTACAGCACTCAGATCATGTCTTTTATTATAGCAAAGCATTAAAACATGACTGGTAACTATGCTTCAGCAGTAAACCTCCACATAACCCAAAAAGCAAGACATTTTTAGTGTGGCTTCATCATTCCTTATTAATACTATAAATGGGGACTATAAATTTCTTTCTTCTACAATTTATGTAATAAAATACTTAATGGATTGTGAATGACATGTTATAAAACTTGGCATTAGGTACTGCAATTTATATTTAAATGCATCTCAGGCATAAATAAATGCTCTATAAATAGAAAAGTATCTGAATTCAGAATACATATAACCACTCATTTAGGTGTAGCATTTTGGATGATGAAATCATTAGACAGTAATTTATTTCTGCAGAAACAGGCATTTGTTGTGTTTTGAAGGGAGATCCTGAACTTCCCTGAGTAAACACTTTCAAGTGGAGTAGGATTTTATAAAAAACTAGAGTGTTGTATGTATTCCTGGTGGAATTTTGATAACCTGTAAACAGAATCCATAATTTGAGAAGCACTGAACTGGCATAGCTTCTGCAAGCTAAACAATAATCATGGGGAACTTCTTCTAGAAGAAGCCAGAAGAATGAGAGTAGGAGCAAAGAGTTTCCCAAAGCTTAGTGAGGGCTGGAGAGCAGTGTGTTAAACTGCTGGTTCAGCCATGGAGTGAGAGCTGAAGGATCTGCAGGACAAGCATGGATCAACGTGGCCTTATGCTTTGTTTGCAACATGCGGACGAATGAGAGTGACTTGGATAAATGCCACTTAGTGAGTCCCTTCCAGATCATTCCCTTCAGGATTTTCAGGTGAAATCAGGCTAAGTGGTTGGATGGGTACAGATCTGAGCACTTACTGTGAGGGACATTGGTAGCCATACCTGTAAGAGCAACCATGCAGGAAACCAGCAGCACAGCTCAGACATGAATATAGGAAATCATTTACTTGCCCTTTGTCGTGGTTTTGAACCAGTAATTAACAAAAAGGGGAAAAAAGAATTATTTATTTCTTGCTGTGAGGTATGGATTAAAATAAGAGCAAACCAGGCATAAAACTTAAAAGGAGTAAAGAAAGTTTATTGACAAACTACAAGAATAAGAACACCAGAATAAACTTTTAGGAAAAACCTTTTCATTTCTCACTGCCCACCATTCTTTTGTTCACATGATAACAGAGACAACAACTTTATAATTTTGATGGTTTAAATAATCTTGATTCTTTCTACAGTCTTTCTATCAGTTTCTGTAAAGAAACAGAAGTTCCTTTCTGTTAATTTATGGAGTTTTTCACAAGAAAACTATTTTTGTTATAGTTTCTTGTTTTTCTGATATCAGCTGCTCAGAGCTGCTGTTATCAAAGCTCACTCCTCCTATTCCACATCACTCTGAAATGTGTTATAGGTCATTAGTTTGGGGATAGCATTTTAAGGATAAGTTATTCAAAGGCAAAAAGTATTTTTCGTCTGTTTTTGTGAGCTTCACTAGAAAACAGTTTTCTCATTGCCTCTCAAGGCTTCAAATCTCTCAGCACTTCACTATACCATAATTACTCTACTTTTTCTCAAATTTACACTTTGAACACTCTATTCCTCCCCATACTCTATCATGAATTAAAGGAGTTCTTTTCAGGACTTCATTGTCCATCCCCATAGTTTTAACAGAAAGATATTTCAGCTTAATTAAAGCATCTTCTTAATTCTCTACCTTTCTTGAAGTCTCTTTTCTTTCTTGCCACTAGTAGTTTATAAAGTCTCTTTTCATGTTGATCACTCTCTTTTTCTCTTTCTGGATAAAAAGATTAATCCGCAAGTCTTATCTGGATAAGAAAGAGTTAAAATCTTGCCCAAGCTTTTGTAGATGGTTCGGTGATCTCTGCTGAACAGGAGCTGGAGCCGTCTGCGATGGAAAGTTCCTCATAGCTGCTCTGGAGAGCATGGTCACCGTCTCTGCTTGCAGCAGGCCCAGAGCTCCTCTCCTTTTTCACTCGGCAGTTTTCTAGTGAATGTAGTTACAGCAAAACCCTGCAGCCGAGCCAGAGATCGGGCCGGGCCCGGCCCAGCCCGACCTGGCCCGGGGCAAGCCCCCACAAGCCCCATCTCCCGGCCGGGAGACAGGAGACGCGGCGGGCCCGGCCCGACCCCCGCCCGGCCACACGTGGCCGGGCAGAGCGAGAAGCCGAAGCTCTGCTCACCTTTCACAGCCAGAAAACAAAGAGAACCACAGACTTCTGGTTGTACACTTTAAGGTGGGGTTCACAAGTTGATTCTACTTTTCAATGGCTAAAACTGCTGTCAATTCTCAGCAATGACCGATAATTGGTCAGGAGAAAAGGCTCCCAGGAGTCCCCAGCAACTTTAACTTTCTTAAAGGTAAAGTAACCCCATGACACCCTTCTACCCTGACTCTCTGCTGCCTCCCTGTGCCAGCTGTGGGCTGGGGCTGTACCCTGTTCCCTCTTCTGCAAAAGCTAAACTGCAGTGCTTGCAAATCAGGGTTAGTTTGGAGAAACAGTCAGAAACAAAATGGGTTCTTCTACTGGCTGTTTGTGTACCACTGAGATACACCACCCTGCAGAGTGTGGGTGCAGGATGCAGAGATGGGCTGTGGGCTCCTGGGCATCTGGAAGAAATGTTTTGTGAGATAAGGGGTTTCCTCCCTTGCCCAACTTGTTTTCTCAAATACTACAGCAGCAGCAGTGTAAAAGAACATGAGGAAACTATTGAGCAATTTCCTGGAGTTAAATAAAAGAATAAAAGCTAAATTAAAAAAAAACAACAAACCACCCAGATGCTGCTGGACAGGTGGTGTTGGTGGTTAATCCATGCAAACTTCCATCTGTATCTCAAGTGGGTTGAAATTCACTGAAAATGTAGCGGGGAAGAGGCAGCAATATGATGGAGTGATCACATATCTTTGTTTCCTTAAGAAAACAGTTTGAAATTTCATGTTAAGGTTAGTAATTAATAGTTGCTAGGTTTGACTCTGAAATCTGAATTTTTCTCTGACAGAAATGACAGAGGAAATTGCCATAATGGTGCTGCAGCCCATCAGGGAAGTTGTACTAAGTAGAAATAAATTGAGAGTGGGTATGACTGGGCTAGCAGTAATTCACAGGCAAGGCAGGGAGGGGGGTTCCCCCTGGTTTTTTTCCTCACTCTTTCACACACTTGTAATTCTGCTGGAAAGGGGACAATTGCCAAGGAGCTGCTGTGGAGTCAGGGGTCAAGGCTGAGTCTCTGTATGTACCAGGACATCGCTATTTCAGAATGTGCCTGCTGTCTCTGTAGCACTGCAGCATGCTTGCTGAGGTGCCAAAGCCCACTTGTGTCTCTGTCCTGTGAGGGAAGGTTACAGGGGAGCTGATCTGTCTGGGCTGTGCTGCTAAATCTGCATTTCAGAAGGCTGTTGTGTGGTTTTAGCCAGCAGTACTGCTAAACACTAAACCCACAGGTATTGGCTCACCACTGCAGATATTGAAAGGTGTAAAGGGTGTGCGTGCTTTCATTTCCATCAGATTGCAGGTACTTTCCTTGAGCATCAGTAATAATGTCTTCCTGAAAGTGCTCTGTAGAAGAAAGTCTTCTGTGAAGTTTTACTTTAGTATATTACAGACCTCTATTTCCTTGTTACAATTCAACTTGAATAAAGTGAGGATTTCTCTTTGAGATGAAGATTTCTCTTGAGCACAGAGTTTGATGTTAAAGCTTTGATCGTGCACGTCTCCTGATGTCTGAAACATTCATAGTAAATATTATGTCCCTTTCATTAGTAGACAGGACCCTCTGGATTTCTACCTAGAGGATTGAGCCTGTAGGGCACCTAGCACTGTAAACTGTGATGGTACCACTGAGATATACCGAAGAGATTATCTCAAAGCCCTTTGTTTTTCAGTATCATAGGATGTCATTCAGTGCCCAGCAATGCCTATGAGGAGTATCAGTATCCTCATACTCAAATGGAAGATCACAGTCCGGACCATGAGTAGGTTGATCTAGTGCTGTTAAAAGTTTCAAATGTTTCTTACAGGACTCATGGAAGACTTGGCCTATATTTGTAGGAGTTGAGTTGGTTTGACTTGGTCCAAAGCTGTCATGCTCTTTAGAGGACAAGGGTAAAAGTGGCTGTGAGATTTTTCAGTGTAAAGGTAGACCTTGGTAGCAACTTGAGCAGAATTTCTGTGCTGTTTCTTTCAGGGGAGGCAGCTTTGAGAGAGAAGATGCTGCTCAGGTGATGGAGGGATACTTGAAGAGGAGTGGTTGCTACCCTTTCTTTTTGCATCTTTTCCCAGCTGCTGTATTTGTGTTCCCCGATTCTGTTAGTCTGTAGGGCTGATAAATACAGTTATTTATTAAATGCTCTCACAAGGCTGTAAAGCAGTGGAATGGTTGGTTTCTCTTTCCTGTAGGGGAAAGGAGAGAAACCAAGTTTGAACTCCTAGCTGCAGTCTTCACTGCTCAAGAGGCACACAACCACCAGAACTGAATTAACTTCAAATAACCCATCTTAAGGCCAAAACAAAACCTTGTCAAAACAAAGCAAAAAGCAAGTAGTTTTCCTTTCATTAATGTTGCATTTCCCCTGCTTGAAGCTGGTTCATTAAACTGAAAATTGCTCAAACCAGGCATTTCTCTAAAGAATGCTTGGAGCAAAATTAATTAGTTTTGCTAGGTTAGTAATGCACCTTGCTTTGACTAAAATTGAAATTATTCTTTCCAATAAAGCCACAACACTTTTTATCAGAATTGTCATTAATTGTAGGAAATAGGAATGTGAGGGAAGAATTTGTCAAATCTAATCATACAGTGACCCTTAAAAATGATTTTTCTCACGAGATGCAGTAGGATTTAAATAAACATCTGAACATTGCCTGACTGGCACTGAGTCTGTATCTAGTCTAAGGAATTCCCAAGTGTCCTTTCGTATTGTTAAACAATGGGTGGGTAAATTATGCCTAAGGGTATTCAGAAAATGTTGAAAAAATATTTAATCTGACCGTGCTCATGTTTGCTGTTCCTTTTATTTTTTTTTTTTAATTTTAAAACCATTTATGTCCTTTTAAAGTTGCAGCACAGTTTGGAGAAGAGCTTTATTTTGTATGAACTGAGTTTGCAAGTGGTGATCCACTGAGAAATTAACATGGAATAAATAGAATTTTAATTCTGCAGCTGTTTCTTCGGTACTCATAGTGTCTGGGTTTGTTGCCTTTCAGTGGCTAAGACAAAACACAACTGCAAGGTCTGAAGAGCAAATCTTCTGAAGAATTGTGATTTGTTCCTATGGTGGATACCCCCAGAAATCTGAGTGCCACAAAATTGCCCATCACAAACTGGGTTACAGGCGAGCTCGTGGAGACAACACCCTGCTAGGTATTTAAAGCAGTTCATAAGTTGCCAGCTGGTGCATTGAGAATTTTGGTTGGAAATGCCAAATAGATTCACTTAATGATCAGTGTTTGCTTCTAGTAGCATCACTAAGTATTTTTTTTTTAATGAAGAATGAGGGTATACAGAACATATAATGTGCAATAACATCACTTTGATATATCCTCATGGGATGAGACTAAATTTCTAATGCTGACTGCAGTTCAGCCTTATCCTGGTAGTCTGGTTCCCTCTGTGAATAATTGAAATGTTGCTGTTGCAGTGTCAACAGAAACAGCATGATTTGGGTTTTGAGGGGAGGGGTTATTTTTACTTTTCTTAAAAACAATTTTTTAGGATTTCTTCCTACCAACAGTGCTTTTGTTTTCTTGGCATCCTGACTGTGTGTGTCTGTTTTATTTTTTGGTTTTTTTACTCTCTTTATATTTGGATCTTGGTGCTGAATTATGCTTTTCTTGCATTGTATTCTGCCAAAACACATAAATGTGGGAATATTAGGGACAGTAAGTATCCAAAGTATTTATCATTATGGACATTTTTGTTTCTGCTGGAGTCTCAAATTTTATTTTTTTTCCATCTCACTGTTAATCTCTTATTGTGTTAATTGATACGTTCTTTATACTATGTAAAGGGTTTTCCCCTCCTATTTTATTTCCTGCATAGAGAACATTTCTGATGCAATATCTTCTTTTTATGCTGTTGATCAGCACCTTATATTTTATATATATATGCTGTACAACTTATACCTTGTTACCTCAGTAACAAATGTATTTTTAATGTATTTAAATTTCTTTCATGGTACTAAATCCATGAAAGGAAGAGACATTGCTTCCTCAGCCCACTTTTATTATCATGCTTTTGAAAATATTTGAAAGTGTCAGACTCATAACTTGAAAACCATGTTATGTGTCTAGGTTTAGGTGTCACATCAGTCTGGCAAGGTATTCCTCTTCATGGGATATGAGCCCAAAGGTACAGCCTGAGCCATATCTGCACAGCCTGCACTTTGTGGGAAAAGTGTTTTTCCTGTGTTTTCCTTCCATGGGTGTGGAAGAATTACTGTCCAGAACGCTCTGCATAGCTGTGTAGTCACACAGTAAATAAAGGGTTGTAAGCAGCACAGTAACAGAAATATTCCAAGGGGTTTCTGGTCGTTGCTGTTCCCTTTGCTTTCTCCTGCTTGTCAGAGCTGCATGCATGGATTTGAACACTTGTTTTAGCGTGGTAGGAGACCCACCACAGGGTTTATGTGCTGCATTAAAGCCTCCTGTCTGAGCTTAGGGCAAGGGGACACAAATAGGGAACAGCAGGGCTGGGTACGAGGGCTGGCTGCTGGAAGGGGCAGTACTCTGGGAGTAACTGGTTTGGGGAGGGAGCGTGAACCGAGTGACTTCTGATTTAAAGATATTGAAAAGTCTGTTTTCTCATTCAAATGAAAACAAAAGGATGCAACTGTTTGCTTGTTTTTGTTTTTGCTTGTGATTGTATTTACTACCTCTGTTGCTAATTTCCAGTATTAGCTTTCCTGAAATGAAATTTAATTTAGTGGTTCTGAAGGTATGTGGACAAGGCCCTGCTACATCTCTATCAAGTTACTTGTAATTTTCACTAAACATTTTACAACAGTGTTCTCAGCCAATCTGTCCAGTTGCTGTAGTGCCAGCACGTTGCCTCATGGTGCAGCAGGTGTTTCATAAGGCAGACAGTGATTTCCACCTGCTCCAGCTCCACACCATGGCCCTGACAGCCCCACTCCTTCTTCATCACTGCCTGCTCTGTTCCCATCTCCAGATGGAGGCATCCACCGAATCCCCAGCTTTGGGAGCGCCTTTGGGCCCACAGATGATGACAGGGAGCGGGGCTCTGAGGGGGACGCCGTGTGGGAGCTCCCTCCCTCTCGTCCCGCTTGCTGTTTGTTTTAAAGGGATTGTAATTGATGCTAATTTAAGGCGCTTGGCAGAGGATTTGAGAAGGGAATACATCCACTTGGCAAATGCTGATTCTTGGAAATCTTGCTGCAGAGGAACAGAAACAATAACTCTAAGACAAATCTCTCTATTTACTTGACACAAACTGCCTCCATGAGAATTTCCTTAATATGTTCTCTTCACTGAATGCCTTTCTGTTTGTTTTATAGTACTTTGTCTTTGAATGGCTTAGTGGTTTTTTTAGAAGTGTATTGTGTTTAGAACTTGACAGAGGTTAATCCTGAAGGAAGATTTCAGGTCTGCTTTTCCTGTGAGCTGGGGAGGCAACAGAAAAAAGAAAGGAATGAAAGGTCTTTAAGAACAAGACATAAAATCAAACTAAATAAAAAGAAAATAAATAAAATAGTTGGACATAAATAGTTGGGTTAACTATGAAAACTGGGCAACATCAGAAACTATGATCCCTTTTATTGTATGGGTCAGAAATGCAGGACATTTTTATCAAATCAAATGTAATTATATTAGAGCTTTCAGTGTTACTTTGATAATGAAGGTTAATAAATTGCTCATGACTCATTACTCGCTTGCTAGGAAATGTACTGATCTTGGAAAACATCTTAGGTGATAAGTGAGGGGATTGTTGAAAATGTTATCATGTTGGAGGTGATTGACTTTCTTCAAATAAAGACTTTTTAAATGGACTTTTGCACCGGGAGTATGAAGTGGGTAATTTACACTCAGTTCTACTAAACTGTAATTGATTTGTAACATGTAAAACATGTGCTTCAAATATCAATTGGAGCACGTTTTACAGGTTACAGATCATGTAAAAACAAAATCATGTTCAAATCATGTACAAACAAACATCTTTTTTGTACCTTTGCTACAAGCAAAAATAGTGGCAAAGCAAAAGTTGCCACAACTAACCAGCCCAGCTCTGTGTTCGAGGGAGGAGTGGTGAAAAGGTTAACAAACACTTGCAAATGCAGTTTTGCCTTCACAGTGGGAACTGAGCAACATTACTTGGCAACTGGTGAGATTCCAGCTGTTCCTATTGGAAAAAGATGTGTATGCAGACTAACAAAAAAAAATCCTAGCTGTCAATAGGTGGTTCTGAACTTCTGGTCTGACTCTTTGCCAGCTGCTGTAGCTGGGAGGTATCAATCTTTCAACACTCACTGCTCACAAGTGCTGTTTAGACGCCTCAAAGTGATAATGAAACCCAGTGGCATCTTGGTATGTTCAAGAGGATGTAATAGAGGTGGTGGTGATACAGAAGAGTAAAACTTCATGAAATTTTACAGGAGACTGGCAGCTTGATAGCATCCAGAAAAGCACATTTGTGTGCAGCAATAGACAGCTGAACACAGTGGCTTTGAGAGTCTGTTGGGGTGTTTGTTTACAAAATTCAACATGTCTCTGTTATTGTTTGACCTTGGCAGGTATTGTTTTAAGCATGTGGTGACGCGCTGCCTCCTTCGCATCAGTTATCCTGGAAGCTGGGCAGAGAAAACTCAGCATTTCTCAGGCAGGAAAGTGGGAACGTACAGAGGGGCATCTCGGCTCCAGCAGGTGTCACTTGCTCTTTGTTCTGGGCATCCTTCTCATTTGCACTGCCTTCTCCTTGCACTTGTCATGCAGAAAGGTTTCAGTGTGGCAGCACAGCCTGGGCTAGCGAGCACTTTCCTCACAGCACTGAGCAAAAGTGCCCACTTCCCTCAAATGGCAGGAACCCAATTACTTTGGGTTTGCACTCTCTTTTGGCATAAAGAAGACTCCATCACACTGTTTTTTCACATAGATTGTTGTTGCAGCTGAAGTGCCATGGAAAATGACTGTTTACTCTGCTGTCTGTCAAATACAGGAAAAAGAAACTACAGATCCGTGTTCCTCTGCAGGTTGTTATTCCTCAGTAGTGCTGATTAGGGATGTCATTTTACCGCATGTTGATAATGGTTAAAGTCAAGAACCAAATACTTAATAAATGTTTAATTATAGTAGTTTGTTATTTAAACATTTCTGGGACACAATATTATAACTAATTGCAGTTACTAATTCTAGGGCTCAGTGCTTGTCTTTGAAAGCCCTATGCTGCTAAGGTCTCCAGACCTTCTCTAGCAGGCTGTGAGTTCTGGGCCTTTAGGGATGGCAGAGTCCCCTGTGGCAGGCACCGTGTGTGTACTGCCCTTTGTGACTGCTCTCTGCTGAGGCTCACATTTCCCAGGCTGCTGTGTGCAGCTCAGGAGGATGGGAGGGTGACTGGGGCAGCAGGTGAAAGGGCTTACTTGCCCTCCAAGGCCAGTAGGATGTGCAGGGTAAGGCAGAAGTGATGCACGTCTGTCGGGTTCACGTGGCTGTTCCAGCATGTGGAAGCTCTTGGGAAGCTTCAATGAAAGTGCTGTGACCACCAAGCACTTCAATGAGAAGTACTAAGAGCACCACCTGTATTTTACTCCATTTTTAGAGTGCACAATCCTTCTGACATTCCATTGGGAGCCCAGATGTAATGCAACTGTAATCTGTAACACAGAGAGTATTAAATGTGCCAGAATTTCTTTTTCATCTATCTTGATTGCTGTATTTCACAACCTAGGTATGTTACATCCTTGCTGAATCCTTAGGGAGTGCATTTATGGATTGTAAGGATATTCTGCTTCCTATGAGGTATTTGAAAGTGTTTGTTAGCTTACAATCAAGTAGTTCTTTCTGTGCAGTAAAATTGACTCTTGGAAACTTGAGCTTAACCCTGGTAGCGTTTCTTGAAATGAGAAAATATTCAAGGCCTCTGTTCAAAACTACCTTTTGTAAATCATTTGTACTCCTAAACAAAAACCAAAAAAAAAGAGTTACTTTGAAAAAAGTATTCTTATTACATCATCCAATCACTATAATTTTTGATGCAGAATTTTTTGATGAATTTTTTTTGGATAAAAATAATTTTCAGACTCACAAGTTTCACAGCTCCTTCAAAATCTTGTTTCCTGAGATTTTAAGCTTCCTCCTTTTCAACAGCGTCAACATGCCTACTTGCACAGTCAATACTTTTAAGACCAATCAAAGCTATAAATACATATATTTATGGAGAGTTTGAGCAGGAGATCAGAGCACATCTGTGTCTTTGTGGAGATGGGCTCGGTGGCCAGAATGAGGTTTTTCCCATCTCTGCAGGAAGCTGCAGATCAATAGCACTCAGAAAACCCCACCAGGAGCTGAGCAGCTGATGTTTGGGGATGGTTGTAGCACACTCCTCCCTGTCCCCACACATCAGCCTGCATGAATGATGGGTTGAGTCCTTGCTGAAAAGCTTGTTGTGGTGCCAGGGCTTCACTCCTCCAGTACACGGAATGAGGGAGGTAAGTTCTGTAAAGCAGCCTGGTGCTCTAGGCAGGGATTTTGTACTTGAAAATCCCAGAGTCCCATTTCTGCTGAGCAGGTGGAGAGGGACTGGGAATTCCCCAGGGTTCTGTACCTGCAGCAGGTGAAGGGTGATCTGGTGCTGTGTCTGAGGAATGTGCTCGAGCCATGGAACTGCAGGGTGCCGCCTGTCAGAGGGAGCCACAGTGCTCTGCTGCCATCCCCTTGGGCACAAGTGATACCTTGTGGAAGCTTGTGCTAGTCCTGCTGTGCTTTTGTACTCCATTTGTGAGAGCCAGGGACCTGTTGCTGTGACATCCCAAACTTGGGATGGAGCTATTTACTGGCAGAGGTCCACAGTGCTTATTGCGAGCCCTACAAACCCATAGACACCAGTGATATTTCAAAAAAACCATTCCTCTTGTGTTTTGCAGAAAATTAATTTTGATTGGCAGCTTTGAGAAGGTGACATTGATTTAATTAAAAGTTGCATTCACTCCTTTTACTGTTGTATAAAGTGTTTTATAAAGATTACTCATATTTTTGTGCAGTTTTAATCTTTTTTTTTTTAATCTTTCTGTTTTCTCCAAAAACTTAAGATGCTGCAAAAAGACAGAACCAATTATCTATCAAGCACTTGCATAATCCTAAAATATACCTCTCTGTAAGCATATAATGACAGTGTGCACTTTTAAATAAATTCTCTAGCAGTAACAAAGCTGGGGATTTGTCTCACAGGCCAATTTCAAGTGAGCAGGAAGAGACAATTTGTCACAGTCAAGTGATCTTAGGACCTCCTGTCTTTATTTTCTTAAAATATGAAGTATAAAAATTTAATGCTGTAATTTTATGGAGATGTTCCTAACTCAATTCATAGGGATTTAAATACAGTAAAGTAGCAGTATATAATCGTTTTTGTGAAAAGAGTTCTGAAGTCAAACCACCTACATTGCAGTAACTACCAGTCCTTGGAAGTTAGAGGAAAATGTAGAGGTAAGTGCATGAAAAGAATCTTCAGGTTTTTTATACATATCAGCTCAAAATTCTTGGGTTTTTTTCCCCCCCCTTCCTCTCTACAAAATGGACTCTAGGTTGCACCTGGTTTACTCATAGGAGTAAATGAAACACATAACGATTTGGGTTACAGAGGATGATTTTGGCTCCCTGTCAGATGTTGGTACTTGCCTTTTCTAGTTTCCAGCCTCATTTGTATGCTTTACACAGGGACACAAAGCATAGTCTGAGTGGGATTTTGGACAGGATCAATGAACGTGGTTGTACTGCTCTTTATGCCTCTTAGGCTGTGGAAATGTTCTGCGTCTGCTAAGCCAGTATAAATAATGCAGGCAGTAAATAAATGACACATAAAGATTTTGGAGTAAATCTAGTGGTATGATTAACCCTTGATCTTTGCTGATACAGACTGTGAAAATGGGCAAACCTGTGCTCCCCTGTCAGATCCCTGATCCTCCCTTCCCGAGGCTGCCATTTGGAGGGACACCTGCAGCACTCACCTGCAGCACTCACCTGCTGGCACCTGCAGAAATCCCTTGGCTCCACAAGCCCTGCGAGCCTTCGTGACAGCCACATTGTTCTGTGCTTCTTTTCAGTGGCCTTGAAATGAGTCACAGCATGTAAAACCTGAGTGGTGTTGGGGGGGATCGTGTGTGATGCCCTCTGTTTGTGTGTTCATTTTCATGGATGAAAGGAAAGTGTGTTCTCCAGAATTGATTTGACCTGAATAGGAAAGCACAAAGTTTCTACTTACATGTGAGCAAGTAGAAATTCTACTTACATTATTTCTCCTGCTGTTGCTGTACTCAAGCTAAGATTTTGTCCTAAACTTTTAACTGTAATTTCTAGCAAGAAAA
The DNA here is from genome assembly GCF_030490865.1 of Poecile atricapillus. Taxonomy (NCBI): domain Eukaryota; kingdom Metazoa; phylum Chordata; class Aves; order Passeriformes; family Paridae; genus Poecile; species Poecile atricapillus. The sequence goes on from NC_081254.1 coordinate 3,226,711, forward strand.
GTCACTTCTTACATTCCTGTAGTTCTTCCAGTCCATCTTGTATGCCGAGAAGTGAGCCATGACAACTATATATCCTAGGCAATTAGGTTTCCTTTTCTGGTGTAGCACTTCCAATAAAAGCCCTCCAAAAACTGGGTGATGATCACACCACTCAGAGCTTTACAATACTCTGTATTTTCTGTGCCTAAGTAAGTATTCAAATGTTGTCTTACTAAGTGGTTGTTTAATTGTAATTGCTGGTGTGGAAAACACTATTAGGACCTGGCTGTGTTGCTTTGCCAGTTCCTTGTTATCGCCTGAGTATCTTAGGAGGTGAGCATTAGTGGGTAAACTTTTTTGGAATGATTTAGCATTACCATGTAATACTGTGCAATATCTTCATCTGGTTCAAGTGAGTGAACAGTAGTTTGAGTGAAGCTTCTAGATTTAATATTGTAGAAAAATGTCAACAATTACAGTGCAGTGTGGCCAGATGTCATTTGTTTCACATAGTGCTGTTGGGCTGATGACTCGCCTATTACCTTCAGCTACTTAAAGAGAAAGGACTCATAACATCTTTTCATTATCCAATGAGAGAAAAGGTGAGTCTTGTGTCACACTGTTGACTCTCCTCAAAGAAATTAGGAGTGCAGAAATCCAGCGCAAGATAATGAGACAAAATGGTCTGTAGGAGAATAAAAGAGTTAAAATAAGCTGAAAAAAGTACCTAATTGTCCTTAAACTGGGTGCAATGGAAGAAGAGTTTGGGGTGGATTTATTTGTCGTTCTAATTGGGAACGGCAGGAAGAACGACACGGACTCTCAAGGGAGTCAGAACAGGAGAGAATCTCTAGTTTATTGGTTCAGTCATGTTATATAGACTAGTTCGTGGAAAGTACAGAAAGGAAACTCTTATTGGTTAGTAAAGTGCTACATTACCATCATTGGTCAGTGGGGTTCACCACCCCCTGACTTTCTCCTGCAAGGAAAACACGGGAACAGACAAACAGCACCTGCAGGCTGTTTTCTGTCTTTGAGGATTTCTTTGAATCCTCCCATGAAATTCCCAGGCTAGCTTTCAGGCAGGGCTGGCAGGCCATGGGCCTACAGCCTGCTCCAAAGCTAGCCTCCACATTTATTTACCTTTTCTTTAAAATAACAAAGAAAGTTCTCTTTCACTCTCCAATCACAGCAGCACAACAGTAATATTGCAGTGAGTAGTCTGATTTTATGGCTTTTCTAGTGGGCAAAAGATGCACATTCTATTGCTTATACATAGTCTCTTCTGTTGCAGTTTTCGAAGAAAAGAAGTTGTCTTGGGAATCAGAAATGGATAATTAGTATCAACAAAAATAAGCAATTATCCTTGCAAAATTGGACTATTTGGTGAAGATTGGGTTTTTAAGTCATGGAATGATTTCAACCAGAAGAGGGCTACAGAATGTTGATTCCAATCTCATGTTAGTTCTCTTTTCCCCAACTTCCCAAAACAATTGATACTAGCTGCAAAATTTAGATACAGACTTTGAGCTCTTGCCCTGCAGAGTCAAGTCTCCATCTAGAAATGAAATGAGTCTCCCTTTCCATGTTAAAATACTGACTAAATGGGGAAAGAAATGTACTGAATTAATCCATGCCAAGCCTTTTGTTTAGTTCTGTTTTCACATTTTATTATTCTTGAAAGCTTTTCATCCCCTTTATTACTCTATTCCTGCAACTCCTTTCTATGTGATGTGTTCCACCAAACTGTATTTGTCCAAATCACCCCTGGAAAGTTGAATTAGCCCGGTTGCAGATGGGGCTGCACCCAAACTGCAGTTGATTAACGCTTGCAGAGGGCAGGCTCCAGCTGGGTGAGTTTAGCTCTGTTCTCATGGGGACATTGGTAATGTCCCTTTGTGTCTATGAGAACATAATATTGGGATAGCACGGAGGTGCAGGGAGGAGAGAGCTGCTTCTGGCTGGGTGCCACAGAACGGAGAACCCTTTCCATGAAGAAAAGAAAGAGTGATTGGGTGTTATATGGCTGCTCATTTGTAGTTGCCTTAAAGCATTGTGAGAATGCCTGCAACTTCAAAATATTCCAGAAAGTTAAGTTTACTTATTTTATTTATTTTGAGGTTGGGGTGGCGAAATTAGGGCATTAAAGATTCAGGGAATGTTTCATTTAGCATTTTATGTGATGTACAGTGGCTTAGAGAAGGACTGTCAGGTGACTTGGACAAAACTGACTTAAACACGTTTTCTTCAATTGATTCTTCTTGTGCAGGTGAGTAAAGCAAACTGATCAGAGCCTGGTCTTCCATGACTGAGTGTCTTTATTCCTGATCCAGTATAGCATTTTAACTATCCCTCTTGAATAGCTCTGAAGCTGGAGGAGCTTTATCCAGCTGGAGGTGACCATGTGGCTGACTGGAAGCCTTGCACATTGCTGACAGTCCTAGGATTGTGCAGGGTCTTAGGCTTGAAAACAAAATTTTGCTTTAGCTATTGTAGAGACAGGTGTGCCCTCAGGGTGAATCACTGCTTTGGAGGCCAGGCAGTGTTTATTATATTATTTCCTCAGGACTTACCTGGGAGTGTCTGTTTAATCTAGATCAGTGGCTTCAGAGGAGCTCTGTTATTAGGTGATGCCTGGGAATGTGCCCTGCAGTCTGAAATGGATGCTGTTGCTTGGGAAAGCTGCCAGGTTGTTTTAAATAGCTAGAGCAGAAATGATAAAAATTTCTGGAATGTCTCATGTATTCTAAATATTGTTAAATAATTTTAGTTGCAAAACTGGAAGATGAAACCAGGAGGGCTTTTACCTTCAGCTAAGTAATTTGCTGATAGGAAAAGTCCTATATGGAATGATCAGTCAGCTCATGTATGAGCCTGTTGCTTAGCAACTGTGCAAGTAAACTTTCACTTCTCACTGCATTTTCCAGATCTCATTAGATTCAACAAATAAAATTAACTTTATCTTCAAAATGCAGACGAAAACCTTGCAGTACAGAAAATGTAGTCTTCCTGTTATGTTATATATTTATATTTGCATCTAAGGAGCAACAGGTATAGCAGAAATGAATGCATAATCTTCATGAAACCTGCAAGGATAAAGGCAGTTGACATCAGTAAATATCAGCTACCTGTGATTTCTGAACTAACATCTGCAGGTGTGAAAACACTTTCTCCTTGTCCTGGTTTCACCCCTGCCAGCAGCTCAGCCCCCTGTGGCTGCTCATTCATTCCCTCCCAGTGGGATGGGGACAGAATCCTAAGAGTAACAGTGGTTAAACTCAGGGGCTGAGGTACAGACAGCTCAGTGGGTGAAGCCCCAGCTGCACCTACAAGGAACACAGAGCAGGGAATTCATGCCCTGCTGCCCATGGACTGCCAGGGGTCTCAATGTCCCCTCCTCCTCCTCCTGCCCCAGCTCTGTGTGCTGGGCACGGCCCCACAGGCTCTGGGACATCCCTTGGGTCACTTGGGCTCAGTGTCCTGCCTGTGTCCCCTCCCAGCTCCTTGGAGAACACTCAATGACTAAGCTAGAGAGATTTCTCTAGGTGGTGATAAGAACATTCCTAAACAGCATTTTTAAAACTGAGATATATACAGTGAAGCTTGCACTGCAACCTTTTTTCCCTAAACTTACAGAACAAATCTTAGGATGGTCTGGAAATACCTGTTTCAGGCAGAAACAGAATGCAATAAATGTTCAGAAAGTATCTAAGAGATACACAGAAATTGCTAGTGTTCTACTCTGAAAGCGTTTGAAGCATTTTGAAGAACAAAATGCAGTGTACTCCTGTGTGAAGTTTATAAAACTGACACAGGAATAGTGATGCCTGACACAGTGTTAGAGGTGATGTCCAAAATCTAACAGGTTTTGCAAGCCAGCACTATCAGATATGGTTAAGGTCAATAGGATGTTTCTATGTAGACACTTGTTAAACTGGTCGAATTTAACTGTTTCAAATTAATTTGTTTCACTTGGCAATTATGTCATGGACAGATATAGCTCAGTTTGGAAAGTCTAGGCTGAAAATCAGATCTTCCCAAAGCAAAGATCCAGTAGTGCTTAACATCTGGTACAGCTGGAGAGGCCTAAGGTAGGCTCTTGATCTGTAGCAGAGACAGGCTGGTGACCTTGAGAGATCCTCAGGGGTGGCCTTGATGATTTCCTCCTCCTTAATAGGGCTATTCCTTTTCTCTTCTGAGGGAAAGGAGAGCCACTGTGGCTGTTTGTGCATCTCTTCCATGGGAAAGATGCATTGGAGCTACAGCACTTGAGCTAAATTTACAGTTCCTGCATTTTACACTTCAGTGGCTTTAATTTAATCTTAAAATTAGGCAACTCTTTAGAGAACAATTACATTTTCTGGAATAGTCATTTGCTAAAACATTTACCAACATTTGCACAGGGTACAGTTTAGGAACACTTCCTTCAGGAAATGTTTTTAGGCTATTCTTCAAGTAATTTTCAGGTTGTGCACTTAAAGGGAATTGTTTGGTCCCCAGATGCTGAATGTAACATTACAAAGGGAAGTGGCTTGAATTGCTGAGACTCAGCAGCTACTTAAACTCAAGTAAGGCTGCAGTAGCTTTACAGATTTGTTCTTTCCTTTGGCCTTTGTTGTCACCGCTATCCCAGATAGATGGAGTCTATGGAGTCCTGGTGTGATTTCAGGGTTCCTCTGTTGCAGGACATGACTGGAGCCTGTGCTCCTCTGCTGGGATCTCCTGAGTGCTGCAGTGTGTCCTGAGGAGCTCGGTGAGCTGAGCCTGGGGCTGTGATTGAATGCAGGCACAGACAAGTGTGTGCTCTCTGTTTGCCTCTATCCTCCTCATCTGACACACTGAGCCGTGGGCAGGGCAGGACCAGCAGGGAAAATGGGCCATGTGGAGAGCTGCCACACACTGCCAGCCACTAGTGGCCTGATGGAGTGATTCCATCTTGAGAAACTGTGCTTTGAGCCACTTTTAATGCTTATCCCTGAGTGGAGTGAAGCTTAAGTGAATCCAGAGGTGATGTGTGATGGAAAAATTCTAATTCTTCCCTTTGCTCCAAACTAATGGCACACACAGCAGAGATTCCAGGGAAGGTTTTCATAGCTCTTGCTGCTCAGATTATTTACATCTTTCTTTACAATAAATACAGGAATATACAGTAGGTGCTTCTCAGCAAGGCAGACCTGGTGGGGCGTTAGTACTCCTACTGAGACTTGCGTGTCTGAGTGCAGAGCAGGGGGAAGACAGAAAGGAGACAAAATAATCACCTAAAAACATCTCTGACTCACGAGGACAGAGGCCTGAAAACATCATCCAGCCTTTGCAGTTCCTGCATCTTTCTTTTGTTAGCAATCAAATCAGACTATTTGATGTGCTCATGTTTCTGCAGATAATTACATTTAACAGCTTTTATTTCTGTAAGTCTTGAGGAAGAACTTCACTGCATTTGAGTTATTTCTTTCTCCTATTTGTCTGAGACCAATCAGGCAGATAGAACTGTGCTTTTGTTAATTCCCAGCCTAATTTATCTTCTCTGGTTTTTTATCTTCACCAGTTTAAATTTATTTCTTTCTTGGCTACTGAGGACTGTGATGAACTTGCTGTGAAAAATCTGAAACCAAAGACAGAATTTAATCAAAACATTTGTACACTGAACTTCATTTCAATTATTCATTTGATTGTATTTATTTCTTTAGATACCTGATATAGGAGTTTAAGTAATGGAACTAAATAATAGTGAAAGCAAATGATCACAGGGAAAGTTCTGCTGATTCTCGTAGCTCTTGTCTTGGGTTGATAGTATTTCATTAATTTCATTTGAGATCCTGTGTGACAGCATAATTATGATATAAGACTTAGCTAGGTGGCATAAAATTATCTGCCAGTAAATCCTCAAAGACAAGGTCACATAGAGTACAAGTATCTTCAAAATGGTGTTTCTGGAATAAAGTGTTCTAGCTACAGAAAAAAGTGAAACAAGTAACATTTTAATTTTTGACAGCATCCCCAAGCAGCTGCAGAGCAGTTCACCAAAATGGCTTCTCTAAAGCACTTCAAAAAGCCATTAATGTTCATTTAGAGTTCATTTTTGTTTATGCAGGACAATATTAAAAATCAGCTTTGTGGATATGAAGCTGGGAGTTAAGAAAGCGGTAAACAGTTCTTCAATTATTCTACTACGTTTGGTAGGGCAGTTTTAAATCTCCTGTTCCTGAAAAACAGAGCAGTGCTCTGATCCTTTTTATGGGATCAACATCCATCACTACTTAGCACATAGAATATTTCCTTCACTTTATTAGTCCTGCATGTAATTAGGATAGCCCTAATATTGCCTCTGTGTGGGGCCACCCTGACAGTCCCTATATTAACAGAGCTCCTGATATAAAGACCAGGTTTTTATTCATCCCCATTATACAGAAAAGAAGAAATCCCCCCTTAGAACAACCACCAATGCATTTGGCAGGACAAAAGCATTAGAGTACATGACTTGTATTTCAGTTGTGCTCCAAAGAGCAGAGTGTTTTGTGGCCAGCAGCCCTGGTGTGTGCCCTGGCAGGGTGAGTGTGCTGTGTGCCCTGGCAGTGTCCCTGTGCTGTGTGCCCTGGCAGTGTGAGTGTGCTGTGTGCTCTGGCAGGGTCCCTGTGCTGTGTGCCCTGGCAGTGTCCCTGTGCTGTGTCCCCTGGCAGTGTCCCTGTGCTGTGTGCTCATGCCCTGGCAGTGTGAGCAGCCCTGGTGTGTGCCCTGGCAGTGTCCCTGTGCTTTGTGCCCTGGCAGTGTCCCTGTGCTGTGTGCCCTGGCAGGGTGAGTGTGCTGTGTGCCCTGGCAGTGTCCCTGTGCTGTGTCCCCTGGCAGTGTCCCTGTGCTGTGTGCCCATGCCCTGGCAGGGTGAGTGTGCTGTGTGCCCTGGCAGGGTGAGTGTGCTGTGTGCCCTGGCAGTGTCCTTGTGCTGTGTCCCCTGGCAGTGTCCCTGTGCTGTGTGCCCTGGCAGTGTCCCTGTGCTGTGTTCCCTGGCAGGGTGAGTGTGCTGTGTGCCCTGGCAGTGTCCCTGTGCTGTGTGCCCATGCCCTGGCAGTGTCCCCGTGCTGCGTGCCCTGGCAGTGTCCCTGTGCTGTGTGCCCTGACAGGGTGAGTGTGCTGTGTGCCCTGGCAGTGTGAGTGTGTTGTGTGCCCTGGCAGTGTGAGTGTGCTGTGTGCCCTGGCAGTGTCCCTGTGCTGTGTGCCCTGACAGGGTGAGTGTGCTGTGTGCCCTGGCAGTGTGAGTGTGTTGTGTGCCCTGGCAGTGTCCCTGTGCTGTGTGCCCTGGCAGTGTCCCTGTGCTGTGTGCCCTGACAGGGTGAGTGTGCTGTGTGCCCTGGCAGTGTGAGTGTGCTGTGTGCCCTGGCAGTGTCCCTGTGCTGTGTGCCCATGCCCTGGCAGTGTCCCTGTGCTCTGTGCCCATGCCCTGGCAGTGTCCCTGTGCTCTGTGCCCACCCCTGCTCCGTACAGAGCCGCCCAGCAGCCCAGTGAGGTCCTGCCCATCAGTGGCAAGGCTCGGGGAGCCACCTCGGGCTCACCCTGGCACCGCTCTGCCAGTCCTTGCCCTTTCTGTGAGCCTGCTTTCCTGCCTGTGGCGAGGGCTTGAGCAACTGGGCCTTTTATGAGGTGTCTGGAGATGCCTGCATGATTTCTGCAGCATCCCACAAGATCTGCTCTTGATGTTTCTAGAAAAATAAATAAATTTTATAAAAAAAATTAATTAGAACAAAAGTTTTTGAATTTAAAATAAATACTTGTGCCTGTTTTCTGACACAGAGAAGGGTGTTGTTGCATTTCCTGCCTCCCTGCAGAAGATAATGTATTTTATTTTGATCACAATTAATTTTGAGGAGATCTTCCTAGACTACCTTGTTTTTCTTTATATCTGTGTGTGTGTAGACATGAGTGTTTATTTTGTGGTTTATAGCATCAACTGTACTAACTCTGGAAGTAGGTGATTTCTAAGGGTTTGTTTAGTTATTAGGTTTTTTATTTGTTACCTCTTTAAAAACAATCCTTGTCACTGTTCTATAGCAGCATAGTTTCCTTTGCTTTTTTTTGCCTCTTCTTTCAAAATCTAACTTATTTTCAGTTCTATATAACTACTTGTTCCTTTGGGTGCAGTGTTTTCTTTAGTCTGCACTTTGACACTTCCCAGGTGAACCTGCACTCATTGTTTCTGCTTCTGCCTTATTTGAAATGAAAAGTGAAGACATGTAGCAGAGGTGACTCCAAGTTCTTTGCTGAAGGGGAAACACTGATAATTAAAAGCTTTAGATGACTCTTTATGACCAAGTCCTTCACCACGATCAGGAGTGATTCTTTCTCTGATGTGATGGTGCCATTGTGTGTTGGTGCCCTGAGGAAGCCATCAGGGCACAAATGGAACATGACAGTTGGAAGGAAGTAAAGGTTTCTCCTTTTGAGCTTTCTCATTTTTGTTTTGTTTTTATTTTTTGGCCTTGAGCTTGACTCTGCACTTTACTGAGTGATTGAAATATGATTATGTGTAATTCATGAATTAAAACATTGTTTAAAGTTCTATTGTTTTAGTTAATAATGCCTTTGAAATAGAAAAAGCCTGTCTTCCTGTAAATAGTTTAGAATTCAAGGCAAGGAAGCAAGCTCTTTTCTGTTCTGCACCAGAGCAGTGACTAAGACCTCTTTGCTGATCCTGAGCTGGCAGAAAGTTTATGTAGAGATGGAAAGAGTTAGATGGTGGGGATCATTCAGTGTAACTATATTAATGTCTTCCTGGAAACAGCAAAAACCTTCCATAAAATGGGACCTGGCTTAGCTGTGATTTAGTTCTACAAATGGTTACAGTTTGGGGCATAACCAGTCTTTTCAATATTAACTTTTACCTCTGAAATATGCTGGTTGCCTGGAGTTGATGTAGAAAAGTGGAACAATTTGATCACGACCCCATACCCTTTCCATGTCCCTACAAACCCTAGAAAACAAACAATCACCACCTTCTCCCCACTGTCCAGGCAGTGTAAGACCCAGTCTGCTGTAAGAGAGAGGGTGTCTTTTCTCATTAATGTCACAGGAGCAGGGACCTGATTGCTTCTGCTTTAAGTTTGTTTCTATGCTTTATGGCCAACTCTGTGTTCAATTATTATTTGTTTTAATTTCTATTAATAAAGACTTCTAAATAACAAGACTACTAATAAAGAGAATTGGTTTATTTGTGCCTGTGATCTTTGTATTCTAACTGGAATTATGTTCCCAGCTTTAAATTTGAATCCTAGTTTAGGTATATTATATCCCTTCTCCTTATTTGCATAGAAATTGCATTCTAACAAGTAGCAAGGTTTTCACCCTCTGCATTTCTAAAAGAAAGTTTATTTAAAAAATGTAATGCCAGTGTGCTTTTCCCCCTCCAAGATTTGGATCAGTACACTAAGGATGCAGGGTCTGCTCTCTGATGGACTCCAGTACATTTCAACAGGAGGAGAGCAAGAAATCGACTCAGAGTTTCATTTATGTGTAAATGTCAGGGCTGTGATACTTTTATGCCTTCCTGGTCTAAACTTAGCCCGGTGTGTTCAGGCCTTGGTGATTTAGGGCTGATGCTGGCAAGACTGGCTGGTGCTGGTCCCACGCTGAGCATGAGAACCCAGCAATCCCCAGGGAAATCCTGCCAGCCTGGGGTGCTTTCTGGCTTGGACTTGCACATTGCCAGCTCAGTGGAATGCTGGAAGAAAAGCTTGTACCAAATGGCTCCAAACAAGATTGATTTCACTGGGTGTCCCACTGGCTGCAGTGTCTGTGAGTGGATCTGCAAGGAGGAGTGAAAGCACAGCAAGCACATCCCTGTGTCCCACCTTCAGCTGTGTTCATCTCTGTGGCTCTGCTGAGCTGGCTGTGATTCCAACCTCTTTGCTAACTCATAACAGGAGTATTTTCCATAAACTTTGTAAGCTTTTAGCATCTACCAGCTATTTTCTCACCATGAAATACATTTTTATGCATCTTGTGCCCAGCCAAGACCTCCTCGGTTCTAACCTGTGTCACTACCCTGTTTTTACTATTATTTTTGGTAGATACTAAGATCACAATACCTTTGATTCTATCCCAGCTCCTATTTTTATATGCAATATAAACAGCTCCCACCTTCTGGTACATACCAGAGTGATTAAAGCATGTGGCTACCTACACAGCAGATCAGATTTTCTTCTTCACTTGACTGCTCAGGTGAAGTGGGTTTAGTGCTAGTGGGTTTATTGTTCATTTTGTCTATTTACTGTACACCTGATCCTGCAGTTGATTCAATTCCAGATGTAGCTTTCCAATTTCTTTTGCAGTGAACAATACTGAATAGAAATGGGTCAGCTCCCCCATGGCAGCCCCATCCTTTGAGAGCTCTTTGTGCCCTGGATGTTGGGTGTCTAATGAGCCTTTGGTGCTTCCAAAAGCAAAGGAAGGATTTCATTTTAGTTTTGGTTCCTTTTTGCATGGCTGAGTTTTTGCCAGCCTTGGTGTAGTTTTGCATTTGATGTATCATTTAATGTTTTCTTCATTTGAATGTAATTTCAGCTTTTTAAGTCTGTCTTGCTTCTAGAACCCCACACTGTGCTGATCAGCTGCTCTGGTTTCCTGCTTGTTCTCCAGCTCCTCACCACAGCAGCCTTCCCTGGCCCAGCAACTCCAGCAAGCTGCCTTCAGCAGTCTTCACCACTGTCTCTTAGTATTCAGGTCTTTAAAATGGCATTTTTAGCTGCTTTTTAGTAAGTTTACAAATTTTTATCCAATCTGCCTTCCTGAAGTAGAGTGTCACCAAAGGATTGGTTTTCCTTTTAATTTTTTTTATGGTTACTCTTGTAGGAGATACCTCCAGCTCCTTTGTGGTCACTTGTGCAGTGATCATTTCTAGCTGTGTGATTCTGATTGAGCTGTCCTGACTTAGGAGCAGTTGGGGTTGTGCCTCCTGCCCCTGAGTTCCCCAGGAGCTGCTTCACACCCAGCTGGGGCATCTGAGCAGACCATCTTGTGCAGTGTGTGAGCAGTACCAGAAACCTCCCTCGCTGCTGGCTGTTTGTGTGGGACCCTTTCTGCTCTCTCCTGGCATCCTGTGCTCAGTGTGGCCCCCCTGCTCAGCTAAAGGTAACAGAGACCCAATCCTCTGGTGCTTTTCTGGGCAACACATTGCAAGTCCCATGGCTTCTGTGGTACTGTTCCACCCTCACATCTCCTCAGCATACAATATTGCAGTACAGGTCATTCATTTTCCTGCCTTCTCTTGTTTTCGGTGTTTGGAGGGTTTTTTTTTTCCCTTTTATAATTTATTTCTTATTACTGATAATAAAATGCCTTGCTTACTGTCTTCCTCCCCCCAAGTTCCTCATACACTTTGTTTGTCAGTGCCTTCTCTTAGCACTGCACATTGCAGTTCCTCAGTTATATATTTAAGATATGAGAATCTTTATTAAATTGGTCATTTTGTTAAGCAACTCAAAGTAAGTTCATTTGTTATGAATTGTTTTCTTTGTGCATTGAAAAAATTTGTGCTGCTTCTGCATAGACTCAGAAGCTGAGTGTGTGTCCTCTGTAACTCCAGAGCACTTCACTGTTATTGCTCTTTTAATTTGATGCTTGAGCTTGGTTTTAGCCTCTGAGTTTGTACTCAGGCTTTCAAAAGTGTGCAAAGATTTCTTTGTGGTTTTTGGTTTTTTGTTTTGGTTTTTTTACTTCTCTAAATTTTCAGAATACTGTGCTTGATTTTAATTGATCTATGCAAATTTAAAACCTTTGACAAGACCCAAGGCCATGGGCTTTAAAATCAATGAACGTGTCAAAAATATTGGCAGTTTCCCATTAGTGACTAGCTCTCAGCAGCCATTGCTGTGCTTCTGGCTGGAAAGGCCACACAAATGCAGGCATACAGCTGCTCTCTCCAGAGTTTTTCCCCTACTCTGCCCTCTGTCCCTCAGGAAATATGTTTATATCCAACATCAAAAGGTGTGAAAGAGGTAGATTAATGGTTGTGGTAATTTACGACACACTTTCATATATTTTATCTGCTCACTTTTAATTCCAGGAAAGGATATATATGGAGAAACCCTCTTATGCTAATCTAATTTCTTCAGTGCTTTATATCTTGGTACAAATATATTTTAAAGTACAAAATGTAATGGTATTTGCCATGAGTAAAATTCCAAAGAGCATGTACATAGGTGCCACTGGTTTTGGAAAGGTTTGTCAAGTTGATTCCTTCCAACACCATCAATGCTGCTGTTTGAATGGGATATCTTCCAAATATATTCCCATTTTAAAACTTAACTGTTGCCTTTCAGTTCTTTATAACTGAATGGGAAGTCATTTTGTATCAGTGGCTTTAGGTTATTGTCTGTAGTAATGGAACTGTCTTTTTTTCAATTTAGCAAAATACCATTAAGAATTAATTTATGAAACAGCTACATTATTGAATCATAGAGGTATGGAGCACTGTTACAGTCTGAATATTCTTTCCAACAAAGTTCTAAAGGTAATTTTTTAAAGAACAGACAGTTTGGTCCTTCATTGCACTGTAACTCAGATATATAAATGCGATTTAGGGAACGTGTTTTTACTGGAGCTGCTGAGGTAGCAAAGTGTACAATTACTGATAGCAGTGTGACACTGTGTGTACTGAATGCAGTTTTGCATTTCAGAGGCAGGAAATGGAAAAAAGGATGATTACTTTAAAATAGTGTAAGTAAAATCCTACCATCTTAGTACAAATGTCAAATCCTGGGAGGTAATTCTGCTTGACTGTAGATCAGAAATAGGTAAAAGAAACAAACACAAATATATAAGATCCATATGGTACAATGATGGACTTTGTTGGAAAGGTTTCATTTGTGAAGAACAAAGTGCTGTTTAGTGGTTATGTTACATTTCTTTAAGTTCATTATTTTATTTTTTACTTCATCAACATTTAAATGGTAATTGGGAGCTCCTTCAGGAGTTCCAGCAGGTGTCTCAGAGCTGAGGAGGCAATGCCTCCCTCTGCACTGCTGCTTTTGGAGAAAGGAGAACTCTCAGCCCTTTTGTCTTTGAAAGCCTTTTTGTCTCTTCTGTCTGTTTTGTCTGTCTGTGAAATTATCCCACTCTTCTGCTGAGAAGGAAATACTCCCCAGAGTGCTTTGTCCATACTAAAAGATAAATCCATACTTTGTAAATCGCTGTTCTCTTCGTTATCTGCCCCGAGAGTGACAATTTCCTGCATGCAAGGTGTGTGTAAAGTGGCAATAGCAGTTCCTCACCCAGCTGTGAGGACAGCTCCGTGGGTGCCAGGCAATGTCTTACACCATATTTAACTCAAGAGTAATTTATAATGACAGCATTTCTGCCTAGTACCTACCGGCTTCCGATGCCCAGGAAACTGGGCTGATTTATGTTCAGTACCTGGCCCCATGCTGCTGTTTGGAATCCTTTTTGCTGTGGATTGTGATCTGGATGTTAATTTATCAAGGCTGGGATTCGCAGGTCGTGGTGTTACAGCCGAGCTGAGAGAGTCTCATAAAGAAGGGTCCATTCATCTTGTGAGACTGCATGTAAATATTCTGTGTTCTATAGCTTTAGCTAGGTGACCGTATTATCTCATTAATCATTTCGTGAGGACTTCTGTGTTGTTCTTGTCTCTTCTCAAGGATAGACAAACATTTACCACTTGTGTGATCAATAAATGACTTATTGGCAACTAGCACCTATAAACTGAGGTAGCAGCATTGCTGTCTGCTGCTTTTGTTGGCTGCCTTCTGCAAGACCTGCAGGTGGAAAGAAAAGACCAGGGTATAAGAGCTGGCTGAAATGCAACCTGCTGCATTTGAGAAATCTAATTTCGAAAATAAATTGAGTTTGGACTTAATGTCTTACTGGCTCTAAGCAGTGATTTTCAATCCTTTCTTCTGAGCTCTCCAGGCATTGATTTTTGACAGCAGCGTGTTTAACGTTTGCTGCACAGGGGCACCCAGCCCTTGCAGCTGTGCAGTCCTGCCCCACGTTCCCGTCCATGGGTGCACAGGAGCCAGGCTGTGGGCTGGCAAGGGCAGTGCTCCATGCAGAGCCTTTCTGCCAGCTCCAGCTCTGCTGCTCCTGCCTCCTCTCACCCCAGGGGCCTGCTGAGCCTGGGCCCTCCCATGTTATCCAAAGTTCTCTGAGCAGTGGTGAGGTTTGCTGCAGCTGCTAACTTACAGCACTGTTAAATCCCAGGGGAGCTGCTCCTGCTTCCCTGCATGCAAATAGCCCATCCAAGCAGGATTTGTTTTTCCCCCCCATCAGTAGTTTGTTTCCTATTTTCCATTTTATTTTTATTCCCTAGAGGAAGTCCTGCTTAGCACCTTTACCCGTGCTTTAAATTAACCTAGTGGAAGTTCCTATATGGTGATTTAATTTTCCTTGTGTGTGATCTTTTTTCTTTTTTCAGTGCTGTATGGTTGAGCTTAGCCAGATGGATAGGTGTCTTTCACATCTCTTCTCTCTCCTTACAAATTTTAAAGAAAACACAAACTGTCAAAATAACCTGACAGGTCTCAGGAAATGCTGATGAAATTTTTCTCATAAAAACAACAGAGGAAATCAGAGTTCCAAAATAAATGCCACCCTCATATCCCCAAATATGAAAAGAACACTTATACTGACAACGGAAAAATGTTAAAATCAAGTTTGAGTAAACTGATATATAATGAATACAGACAAAAACCTTGGGAAATGTCTGAGAAATAACAGACAACATGTAGTAGCTCCTTTTCCTCTAATGCTAGTTTAAAATGTTTCTGACATACATGTTTTTTCCTACTGAAAATTTAGTGTTCTGGGACAATGATTTTTGGTAATGGAAATGGATGTTTAGTGTAGCCTTTCAGTATGTGCTTTATTTGTTGAGCTGAAGAGATATGCTTTGTGCTGCTGCTTTACTTATTTATTTTTAAGTATTAAGGAAAGCCTGTATTATATGTTGAATTTAACAGTGATAAGGTTGTCTAGTTGTCTGAATTCTTTATGCTGAGGGACTTTGTTGGTTTGGGGGATTTATTTTTGTGAGTTGATGGGGGTTTTGTGTGGGGTTTTTTTAAATTTTTTTCCTCCTTTCATTGCAGTTAATATAGATCTGTTCAGAAGAGTACGCTGCTGGAGAAATGCCCCACTTGGCTATCCCAGCAAGAGGTTAATTGTGTCCACACAAAATAAAACTTGAAGAATAAATGCCTTCTGTTTTGTAGGGCACCCATTTGTGGGCACTAAGTTATTCCTACTCTGAAATCAGATCACTGGGCTATGACCAAAGCTGAATGAGAAGGGAAGTATTTCTCTTTTCAGTCATTTCTGGCCACAGAGATGACTCCAGCTTGTACAGCTGCTCAGGTCAAGTGGTGCCACTGTGATGATCAGCCACGTGGTGCTGAGACTCATTTCAATTTACCTTCCTGGGTTGTTTTATCTTGAAAAGTGTGTCTGGGACATGGGCTCTTCTAGCTCCATGCCTGCAATGGAGGGGGAGGAGGGCAATTTGGTGAGTCAGACACTTTGTGCCGAGTGTTTTTATGGATAGGTTTCAGATTTATCAAATTCCCTTTTCTTTCCATGTGCTTGTGATTTGACATTTAAAGGCCATATTGTCTGAATTAGGGAAGTCGCTGGGTACTGGAATGAGAAATGGGCTGAAATAAAAATTGATCAGTAATTAGGAAGGTTAATCCACTCATGGCAGAGTGGCAGAGAGTCTGAGATTTATCCTGATGTACTGCTATTCGGTTAGAGTAGATATAAATAAAGCAAGTTGGAAAAAAACCTCAGAAGTAAGTCCTAGTTACCATGACATGGATTGGGATCATTAGGCTTCTCAACAGGAATAGATACTTAGCAGAGTACGAGTTCTCTTTGTTATATAAATTCTCTAATTTTATTTCATATTAATTTTTCAGCTGCAGAGTATCTGCTGTCTGAGTTGTACCCACATCTTCCTACCATAACCCCATAAAAAACCATCTTAAAGAGCTAAAAATAGGAGGGAGAGAATATCAAAGACATCCACCTTCCCTTTGCCTTGTTGAGGAACTATCTCCATTGCAGAGATTAGATTTCAAGCAGAAATGTGAGCATATTTTTTTTAATAATTATTTTCTACAGTCTGGCATGCTAAATATAAATGTAGCGATGCATTATGACAGGAATATTTCTCATAAGTATGTCAGAAGTGTATGGTTCTGCATTTGAAATGAAAGTAGCCGTTGGCAAGCTGTCTGCATGGCTGTGATAAGGAAAGGCATGGAAATCTTAGCTGGCTTTACAGACAGGATGGTCAGCTGTGTGAGAAGTGTCCACTGTCCACAGACAGCACCTGACGGTATTTTCTCACTCTCTTCTTCTTCCTCATTTGCTGTACAGTTCAAATCAAAATGAAACACTTAATTGGAACAAAAGCAGAAGAGGGAGCTGCCCCAAAGAGTGGATTTTATCAGGCTGGGTGAGCATCACCAGCAGGACAAAGCAGGCCAGGAGTGGGGGCTCTGCCAGCCCCTGGCCACCCCATGTCCCTGCCCCCTTGCCCTGGTGCCTGGCCTGGGACACTGCTGGGGGTGTCTGGGGGGCTGCGGCCACTCCACACTCCAAAAACTGAGACACTAATGGTTTTCCTTGTTCTCTGCCAGCCTCTTTGTTTTCTGACTAGGGAATAGGTTTCTTTAGGTCCTCTGTTTATTCTCAGTCCAGAAATAGATTTTATACTCAGGGCCAGGAGCTGTTAGGAGACTTCTGTCCCATTTTTTCCTTGCTTTGTGTCACATTTCATCTGCAGCTGCATTTGAGTAAACTTTAGGTTACTGAGCAGTAAATAGAAGTTGGAAAATGCTGATAAACTTAGGTCAGAAAATTATCCTGAACTTTAATACTTATTTGAGCAAAATTATATCTGGGCACTGCCAAACCTCATAGATGGAAAGAACAAAGAAAGGGGAGGAAGAGGAGGAGGCATAAGAAAAACCCAAAGGGTTTTGAACAAAAGTCTTGGCCTGAAAATTCTCAGGTGCAGAAGGGTTTTACTGCCTCATACATGTTTTATGAAGTAGTTTCTATTTTCAGATTTTTAGGAGATATTTATGGTTTTTTCCTTTCTTTTATAATCCTATTATCTTAAGTTGCTTTGGACAGCTAGATATTAGCCATGATGTGGCATATCTCATTTGGTAACAGTGATCTTTTTACAACACCTAAAGGATGTGATAGAATGAAGTATGCTAATTGGAAACCAGAATAACACGTCCGTAACAATTTCATTTTACTTTTGTTTAAACAAGACTCTAACACAGGTCAAAACCGGCATAACACCCAATTTTTGTAGTCTAGGCTCCATGGAAATGTAGTGAAAAAAGGGGCTGTGGCCTAAGTGCTCATTGCCAGAGGTGCAGCCTTGCTGGAGGCCAGGCAGGGGATGTGTTTCCTCACAGGCACTGAAGCAGCAGCACCTGGGCGCAGCTATTTGGGGCTCAGGTGTTTTGCAAAGCCACCAGGAAAGAAAGGGAGGATGCCCAGAGTGGCTCCCTCCTTACCAGCCCTCGCTGTGGATTTTATTTCTAGAGGGGCAGATTGCTGAGTGGGGGATTGCCATGGGTTACCCCCAGCCAGCAGCTCACGGCTGCTGCTCACTCCTCCCCTCTGGGATGAGGCAGAGAGCTGGAGGAGTAACAGTGGTTAAACTCAGGGGCTGAGGTACAGACAGCTCAGTGGGTGAAGCCCCAGCTGCACCTACAAGGAACACAGAGCAGGGAATTCATGCCCTGCTGCCCATGGACTGCCAGGGGTCTCAATGTCCCCTCCTCCTCCTCCTGCCCCAGCTCTGTGTGCTGGGCACGGCCCCACAGGCTCTGGGACATCCCTTGGGTCACTTGGGCTCAGTGTCCTGCCTGTGTCCCCTCCCAGCCCCTCGCTGCTGGGCTGGGGCCAGGGCCAGAGGAACAAGACATCCCTGTGTCACCAGCACTGCTGGCAGCACACAGCCAAAGCACAGCCTGGAATAACCAGTGGGGAGAAAAGCAACCTTAGCCAGGCCACAGCAGCAGCAGTGTGTATGTACATAATGCTGCTTTTCTGGGATGGTTTCAGCTGGGGAGACTTCTAAAAGGAGTATCAGTAAAATCTATATGGACACAGTGATCAGCAGGCCAGAGGGTGGGGGATAAAGGAGCTGGAAGATAATATATATATATAATAATCTTCACTTGGAGAGAAGGCAGTGCAGAAAGAGCAGATATTGTGAGGGCTGGCAGATCAGCAGCAGCAGGGGATGGTGTGTTAGCCAGGCAGTGTGCAGGGACACAGGGCTCGCCAGGGAGCAGCTCCATAAAGCAGCAGCAGAACCTGGCAGTCACAGCTGTAGCCCATCCCAGGGCTGTGGGTTACTGTGATCACAGCCCCTTCAAAGAGAACTCCAGTACAAACATCTCCAGCACTGGCTGGGTTATTCCTCACAGCCCCTCATCCTCCCCTGCTGGCTGCAGTCTCAAGATGAATAACTACATGCAGAGGGATGCACAGATTCCCCATGGAGACAAAACAAAGGACAGACCTTGAGGTGAAGTGAACTGCTTGGAGAACACATGGAGCATTGAAGGGGAGCCTGCCACATCTCCACAGGGTCAGGAGGCAGAGGGATGTGCTACAAAATGACAGTGCTGGCAAAACCATTGTGAGGGGCACCAGCCCTCTGGGCAAAAAGAGTAACAAGAGCACAGTACTCAGTGGGGTCAGGTTAGTGACTATACAGACTTAAGGTGAGCCTGGAATGTCTTCTCTCATCCTTGTCAGAAGTCCATCAACTTTAATGGGACAGTGTTGTTGCTCTCAATCAAATCTGTTATTTGTGCTCTGCACAATGTGCAATGATGTCACCCTGATGGACAAAACTAGACTAAAGCTGGTGTAAGGAGAGACAAGACTGCAATTTTTTATCCCTTAGGAAGCCTCAAAGGAGACAGAAAGAAGGCAAGAAAACAGAAATGAGAAATATTCAGAGTTTACACCAAAATTAAATTCAAATTAATGATTCCACTCATTTACTCCACAAATATCAAAAAAGACAGGAAATAAAAGAATAAAGAATTGTTCTAGCAGCATAACTTGACCATTTGTGGAAACCTTAGGCCTTGGGATGTTGGTATCATCAGTTTCTCTTTATAGATGTGAAACCTGAAGTGGAAGCCACAGGGGGAAGGATTCAAGCCCAGTCTTCCAGTGACTTTGCACAGACTGATCTGAGCCCTGAGAGCTGTTATTTGCAGTAGGAAAAAGTGTAGTTCTGTCTGGTGGATGTGTGCTGGCTGCACTGGGTGGTGGCAACTGAACCAGTTCAGCCACAGAATCAGAGTTAACAGGCCAGGCAGACACTCAGCTGCAGGGAGCAATCAAAGGGAAAAGGTTTCCGAGGTTAAAAATAAATAAATACATGAATCAGGCCTTGAGTGTAATTGCAAGCTAAATACCACTCGGTACTTATAAGTCACAATCAGTGCTTTTAAATGCCACCTTAAGACTGAGTCAAGAGCAGGAAGATGAAGAAAGGTCTCAAAAAATTCCCTCAATAAGCAGTTCAAAAGACTTCTGTTTGCAGGGCATGTATTCATCTTGCACAGTAGATAAGTGATTTGATTTGCATCAAAGTGGGTATTAATGCAGCATAAGATAAATGTGAATTCTAAGTGAAGCAGAGGAAAGGGAAAGAAGCTCATGGCACTTGAAATGCTGGAAGGATCTTTCAGGTGATGTGTTCCTTGTAAAGCTTAAAAAAGAAAAAACTTATAATGGTTTTGACTCCTTCACATCATCCTCAGCCACCGCTGGTGTCTGTGGTGTAGGAATGGATTGAGCTCGTGCAGGTGTGCAAGAACAGCACTGCTTTGACTTCAGGCTCTGTCCATACGCTGGGAATGCCTTCAGGTGCACTGGCAGCTTCTCCAGAGCTCAGTGCTTAGGGCAGAGAGGTGGGATGGCTTATTTCCTCTTCCTAGGCAGTGAAAGTAGATGGAGGCAGAAAAAATGACTGCTTTTGAAGCAAACATCATACAGAAACCGGTGAAACCTGGAGAATATAGTTGGGATGGATATATAAATACACGTGCACAGAGCTGTGATTTGCTGCTTTGTGGCAGTTGCCACTGCCAGAAAGTTTTTTAACTCCTTTGGGGCATAACACATATATGCTTATGGCTAAATTGGGGCAGAAGAAGTAAAAAGCAATTTAGAAAAGATGAAACTCAGTCTTTCCAAGTGAAATATTCCCCCAGGAGGACCTGCTCCTCCTTGTTGACATGGCTAATGTGTTTTGGAACATGAGTTTGTGGAACTTAGAAAGTTTCAAAAGAAATCCTTCAGCCTAGGAAGAGCAGCATTTCAGCTCTGGGCATCTTGCTGCAAATTCCTTGTGAGAGCAAAGGGTGCTGTGCTGCATCCTCTGGGAAGCCTTCAGCTCTCTGCTGAGACTTGGTTTCACTTGCCACTGACTGGCTTTCATCATGGAGAGGTAATTGCAGGTAATTTATATGGAATTCTGCATAGCTGAATGACAATGAACCTGGTTACTCTATCAAAATTACAGTAATGGACATTTTATGTTGCAGTATATTGTAGAAAACAGTGGACAAAGCTGGAACTGCAGTGACCTGTCACAGGCAGAACTGGTTTATAACAGTAGCTGAGTATAACTGAAACCTGGATTTTCCTTTAACTCTCTCTCAAAGAACATTAAATGTTTTCTTGATCAGAAATGTGCTGATGTGCCGTAAAGGTGAACGCAACTGGAACAGTTAAGACAAATGTAGCTTACCTGATAATAACCCTCATGGTTAAGAGACACAAAAGGCATCATTGGCTTAAAAAATTGGCATTATGAGTTTGTTCACTTGCAGACAGTGTAGGAAACGGAAAATTCACATTTGAGAAACCTGGCCTGCCTTTTTGGCTCTGCCCATTACCTCCTGGATATCTGTCTCATTTCTTCTTCTTTATCTGAAATAAGCTCCCAGGCTCAGCCTGCTGCAGGGTGCCTGCATGCTTATATTGCAGAGTATTTTGGGCAGTATTAGTGACCAGGTAGCCTCATCGTCTCGGGGTGGGAGTTTGGTGAGTCTGGGGAGGGAAAAGAAGCAGCCCCTGGTGTGTTCCAGGTTAGAGACATTGCCAGCTCGTGGTGCTGGCAGTGCCCTGAGCTGGCCGGCTAGAAATCTTCCTGGAGCAAAGTGTCTCCTCATTTCCATCTTCCAAAAGTGGCAGGCAAAGTAAGGAATGCACAAACTGTGAGCTGCTTGGGGCCTAACTGCACCAGGTACTAGGATGTTGATAAAGTAATTGATACTGGACTTCAGAGGTTGTGTTAGTAGCTCATGCATGTGTAACAGATAGAATCTCCTGCATCTTTTCTCATTTGACATTTCTTTCAATTTCTAATAATTTTACTCTTTCATTTCACCTCAGCTTGTCTGCAAGGCTGTCCCTGAAATAACTGTTAGGCAGTGATTTTGGGTTCTGCAGCACAGATTGCCTGATGGCTGTCACCCGGTGTTAGGAGCACACCATCAGCAAAGAGGTGCCTTTTGCAGGTCTCTTTTACAAAAGCTGGGGAAATGATGGGAAGCCCTGAGAAATCTAACCGAGAAAAGTATAGTGAAAATAAGAAATAAATCTCCTGGGGCAACCTTTATCTACTGACGGTATTGATAGGATTGCATCAGAAATTACAGTAGTTCTCTTCTCCCCATTACATTTATGGCTGTGTCAGCATTTAGGCAGTTAACCCACTTTTTCAGGGCTTCCTAGAAAAATTCACACTGAGGTGGGACTTACTGCACCCGTTCTAAACCATGGTGTACTAGGACTCCTATTAAAACTAAAAAAAAAAACAAAAAATCCATTAATCTTTTCTAAAGTTATTAGAGAAGAAAGAATGGAGATTTTCTGGGCTGTGTGTTGTCATGCTTGCTGTCAGCCAAGAGCAGCTGAGTTCCCCACTGCAGCCTCACAATGCTCAGTGTTTCAGCACCCCAATGCAGCAGTGTGCCTGCTGGGAGCTGTGCAGCCTCTGGGAAAGGGGATGATGAAAATCACGGTGTTTTCAGAGAGAACATGTGACTGCTATCAGCCCCTGGTGTAAGTGGGGCGGTGTTTGCAGTACCAGCCTGCTGCAGAGCTCCTGGGGGTGCCCAGTGCCTGTGCTGCCTGTCCTCACCTCGCTGCTGTCACCTGCTCCCTTTGCTGGAAGGGGGGAATTTGGGGGAACAGGGTTTCAGTGTGCAGGTATTTGTCATCCTGCCCCTGGATAAGCTGATAGAAAGTACAGCAAAATAAAGTTCTTAAGAAAGAATTTGTTAAACCAGCCTTCTTGACAATTGTTTGTAAAGATTTTACTCTCTAGTGCTCAAATGGAGGGGGGGGAAATAAAATTAACAATTCATCACACATTTACAGATAAGTACTTTGGAAGATTCTGGATTGCAACAAGTAAGAATAGCAAAATTAAAAGCAGCAGATTGATATGTTGGGTCAAGGGTGTACTGATGGCTGTGGATGGAGGTGATGACCATGCTTTATTTTGTAATTCAAACTGTTGGCAGCAAAATCCAGAGCTGTGCAACACCTGCCGTTTCTATTTTGTAGAAAAATAAGATATTTAATAATTTTTCCTTCCTAAATCATATCAATTAATTTAACTATTTTAAAACCTGATTTGAGAAAAACAGAAGTGTTGATTTCTTTGGCTGTGCTTATGGCTGAATTGGAGCTCCTCCAGCCAAGCTGCTGGCTCTGGTGGCAGCCGTGTGGGTGAACTGAGTCACTGCCTGTTGACTGACCCCATCTCCCGTGGCACAGACTGATGGCTAGGCATGGGGACAAGTACTGTGGGAAGTTGATCCTGTGTGTGAGATAGGACAATGTGGCAGTTCCATTCTGCAGCTTGTAAGAAGCAGCAGTTCACAGCTGAATTCAAAGCAGACTTTCTTCCTGGCATCCCACCCAGCAGGGGCAATTTGATTTGAACCAAACTACTTGAAACAAGATAATTTGGTCTTGGTTTCCCATAAAAACACACATTATTGAAACCAATATTTTCCTAAAGCTGTATTTTTCATGTAGAAATGGATTTTGATGCCTTTTTGGGACTACCTGGAAACAGAGGCCAGACAAAATTAAAGAATAAAAAGCAGGAATATTTGTCAAAGGGCCTTCAGGTACATCTCCGGCAGACAAAGCCCCCCAGGGGCTGCACCCAAAAATGGATGATGGGTCACAGGTTTTCACACTTCTACAAGTTTGGTCCATTTGCATATTGGGAGTTAATCTTCCAATTCCAGCTTCAGGTACTGAAGTATTTTTGCCCAAGTTTGCTCCCCCCCAGCTCATTTCTGTTTCCATCTCTGGGGGCCTGAGGTGGTGAGGTGGCCTTGATTGCCAGGCCTGGAGAGGAATTGCTGTGTCTGAGCAAAATGGGAAAGCAGCAGCTCACACTGTGTATGGAGTTTGGAGTTATACACTAAAGAATTACAGGATTACAAATATATGAAAAATATACAAACTAAAATCCAAAGGCATCAATTTGGTAGTTCCAGAAACACGAAATAATATCATCTTGGTAGAGGCTTGCTATTCTGCTGCCTTCTCCTCCTGTGTGTTAGTTCTCCAAATGTTTTAGTCTTACCTCCACATGTTTAAAGATAATTTAATTAGCAGCCAGGGCTTCTCCTATCTAGGAGAATCCCATGCAATTTTATTAAGATGGGAAATGGAAAAGGATAAAGATCAAGACTATAATTTTTAATTCAGTATCACACTCTCCAGTGTCTCATTATCCTCCTTGTAAATGATTCATAGCCAATAATTGTCTGTGAGGAACAAATGACTCCCCTGTTCCCAAATCTCCCACACTTATCCTTGAGATACCTTTGTGTTGGATTAAGACTTTCCCCTGCTAAGTCTGCACAAATGTCTCTTTCTCCTTGGCTCTGAGGAGGCAGAGGAGACGAAGCAGCTGAGAATGTTAGCTCTGCTCCTGTCCCCAGGCTGGGGGAAACCCTCAGGCAGGGTTTGCACTCAACAAAGCCCTGAGAAGCCACCAAGATCTACCCAGGGGAAGATACCAAAGCACTGTGACTGTCAGGGCTGGTGTTCTGTTTTAGCACTTGTGAACATCAAAGTGTGAGATGAGCTCTTGACCTCAGCCAGGAAACACAGGCTGTGCTTGGCACTTCTCTCCCGTGCAGGGACATGGAGGAAAATAGCCCACTGTGCACTTGACATCCTGAAAAAGGCTTTTTTTGGAGCATGAAGGATCTTTCTTCTGGTTTTTCTAGTCCTCTCCTGGCCTATGGATGCCTAAAATAAATCCTGCTCCTTAATCCTTCAGACACTGTGAGGTAAATTTGCTGTGTCCTGGCTCAGCAAGAGTTGATGAGGATTTGTAGTACAAAAACAGATGGGAACCCTTCCCTAAATCCAACGAGAAGACTTTTAATGAAGAGCCTTGCAGTCTGTGCCAGGGCTGTGTGTGTCCTGCTTGTTACAAATCACCGTGGGCACGAGCTGCTGCTGCCTGGTGCTCACCTGCCACAGCTTTCCTGGCAGGTGGGTGCTTAAATAGGCGTGATGTGAGTCTGTCTCCAGTTGCTTCAGCAAGACACTGGAGGGAATCTGGTGGCGTGAGGAGCTGTCTGCTCTTAAAATTGCTTTGGAAAATGTCAGCATGGGAGCTGTAGCCACTCTGCAGTGCTACTCAGCTACCTTAAGGCCTTTTTGGTCCCCTCACGTGCTCCCACCCTCTGAGCTGGGTTTGCTGCATGATGAATTGCACATCATAAATATTTCTCTCAGTTTGCCATCTCACTGGAAGCTTTATTTCATGCTCTCTTTTCCCCATGGGTACCAGTTCCTCCTAATCCTAACACTCATTTCATCCAACTTTCAGTCTCTCCTCCTGACAAATTGTTTCCTTGCTTGTTCAGGGATCCTGATCTTTACCCTCCAGTTTTATGCTCCATGTAGTCATACAGACACACATATATGTATTATGTATTGTATTTTCTGTATATTTCCTGGGAGTAACGCTGTTCTGTGCTTTGGGTGTGATGGCCTGACACAGTTCCCAAGGGCACTGCTGATCCCGAGTGGTCCCGTATGACCCTGGGAGAGAAAGAGGAGCTGCATGGGCTCCCATTCCTCTTCCTTTAGAGTACCATGGTGATGCTTTGGATGCCCTGCTCTTCCTGCCTGTGAGTGCTGAAATGTGGTGTTCAGGCTGCCCTTCAGAGCTCTTACCTACAGACTCCTCTGTTCCTGTGCAAATTTGAGGCTGCAGCTGCACAACTGCTCAGGAAAGCGATAAGTGTATTTTCTAGGGGTGACAGGAACCAAGATGTCCATAAAAATGTTTAAGAACTCCTGCAGGTCTCCTGGAGTAGGAAGGCAAATTACTGGCTCAGACAAATGTCCAGACTGCTCAGTAAGTCTTTGTTGAGCAGGTAAGTCTGAATGGATGGTGCTATCTTAGGGATACAGTGGAGTTTTCCCTTCTTGAAACATTGCTGTTCTGTTAAACTGCTGGGGTCTCCTTCCTCTGTTGCTCAAGACCTTATGTTGTTCTTTCCTTATTGGAAGTTGCAATGAACTTATGTCAAGTATGTTTCCTTACAGGTAGGAAACATACTCAAATTATCTTAAATTAGACTTTTCTTACTAGAGGGAAAAAAGAGGTTATATGAAGGCTCTGTGTGCAGAGGTAGAACAGAAATGGGTTGGCTTTATCTCTGTTGTAAATTTCAAATTAACACTCTGGCATGGGTCCCAATCCCTGAGGATCACAGGTTCCTGTGTGCTGGTTATGGAGATTCTTCATAAAAAGAAAGGTGTATGTGAATCAATAAGATCTCCATGAAAGTTTTTATCTCAAAGTCAGAGTCCCATTTAAAATCAATCCGAGTTTCCAAATGGATATGTGGTTGCTCAGTGTGTGAGCTGGAGTCTGTGGTATGCAGTACAACTCACCCATACAGAGTTAACTCCCTCTCTCAGGACACTGAATGGAAAAATTTCGATTACAACTCCATTTCTTTCAGAAGGAATCATAAATTTATTTTAAGATGAGCTGCGCTGTTCATGTTTAGCATACTGAATTGCTCCTCAATGGATTAGTTTATTTTACTTGGAGATCCTCAAAGAATTGTATCAGTGGCCATGGGGAAATACATTGCAGTGGAAGTTCCACTTGGAAGCTTTATGTGATAGAATAAGGTTGTAGAAGAGAATTTTATGTACTCCCATGTCTCCCAAAAACAGGTGTTATCCATGAGTGCACACTGACTCCATGGAACCAGGAAACCACGGTGATAAGAAAGCTGCTCTGGTGACTCAACAGCTGTTGGACACCAAAACAAATATGTTCAGGATGGTCCATGAATTGCCTTGGCTGTTTGTGATGCCCTAATTATTGCCAGTCTGGGCCTGGATTCCCCATTCCCCTGGGCAGCGTGTCCTGGTGTCTGGTAGCTCGTGGTGCTGCTCACTTAGCTCTGCTAACATGCCACTCAGAAAGTGCACAAAGAGCTCCAGGAGCAGAATGACCTCACTTAACAGATGAAAGGTGTAAGGCCTTCCTGCCTTTGCAACTGAAATGATCTTCAAAGCAAAAATTTGCATCCTATAATTACTGACCAAAAGCATAGCTCCATAATTAGTGATGCAGCTCGCTGTTAAAGATGATTTGTGCCAGCTCCTGTCTCTGAGCGCTCATCCAGGTCATCTCCTGCACTGCCTTCAGTATCCAGGAGCTCCTGCAGCATCTCCCTGCAGCTGCAGCATCCTCATTTCAAAAGCACCTCAGAAACACTGGCCTGGCAGTAGCCTGGGGCTTTGCACTCACTGGATCACCTTTTGTTCCTGCCCAGTGAGTGGCTTCTAATTCCAAATTTATCGCATGCATTGCAAAATTAATTCATTTTTAAATAGAAGTGCAGGCTGTACTAGACAACAACAAAAAGCCATTGCAAATGGACTAATTAGAGATTATAGAGAATGTTTGGTATCAGTTCTTCATGTCAATATTTCCATTTTAATTATAGTAAGATTGTGATTATAGATTTATCACTTTTGTCAGATGTGGTGACTTTTAATTGTGCCTCATAAAATAGTATTTTGGTTTTTTATCAAAAGAGATGGCCTGAAAACATGAGTTGTAATTTGGAGCTAGATAATGTATTAATAGCAAGATCCTAACCATGAATGCTTTAAATATTGAGTTATAAGTGGACACAACATAAAGAACACGGGAATAAAAAGAATCACCTTTAATGTTATGAAGTCAAGCACCTAAAAATCTGGAAAATGGTACAGCTAAACCATTTCTGTAAACTACATTTTCCTTTTTTTAAGGCAGATGGAAAGGAGCAGGTGAATGGGAGGAAACTAGGACGGTGCTTAAGGTTGTAATACAGCTGCCAAATAATGCATGGTTTGTTTGGAGTGTAGAGCTGTTACTGGAGGAAAGAAGGATGCGTTCAAATAACTGAACTTTGAGATGGGGAGTTTGCCCTGTCTGTGGCAGGATGTGAGAGGTGAATACTGAGTGGGACAGTGCAGCACAAGGCAGATGTGCCCTCAGGCAGCTGCATTCTGCACAAGGAAATGGGCTCCTTGCCTGCCCTTCTCTGCTCAGCTCCTCAACACTGCCCAGGGACGTAACCCAAAATTTCTCACAAGCTTTTTGCTAAACCTCTTTCCCTTCCTGGACACTTGTAGCTGTGGCACAAAGCAGGGTCACATTTGGTTTAAATATACTGAGTTTGTAATGATAGATACTCTGGGGAGAGATGGGGAATGATGGTAGGGGCCTCCGATTATTCCCAGCAGTCTTGAGACTGCTGTCATGAAGGTGCAGTAAATTTGAGGAGCAGTTGGACAAGAAAGCCCAAGTGCAGTTGGGATGGAATATATTTGTCCAGCCTAGGAACAGCTGCAGTAGTTCAGATAATGCTGCCTTTTCCCTCATTTTCTTATCAGCTTATTATTTTCCATATGCTGAAAGCTGTGTCATCCAATCCTTGTGAAATGGATCATGCAGTGATCCTTTCTGCTTCATTGCAGAGTCAGCTAAGTCAAATTACACAGCCTTTATGTTGAAAAGCCACAAATCAACTCGTATGACTTTGTACTGAAGCTGGTGAAGAGGAGTTGCATTAAAGAGTACTTTTTGTAAAAATTATTTTGGATGGTTGTCTTCAATTCCACTGTGAAAAGCACACAGAAGAAACTGAAACTTCCAGAGCAGGATTTAAAATGCACAGAATTAGTAAGCAAAACAAACCAAAAAATTGACCAGATTCCTCATTAGTTGAATTCAGTTTAATCTCTGTGAAGGATGTGAAGGATGAGGCAGACTCAGATGGGAGTCAGGCTGGCCCAGTTGTGTCGATGAAGACCAAGACTATGCCATGAATCACCTGTGCTTGGGGACTGAGCTGGTGCTGTTTCTAATCTCAGTGCTGGTCCTTCCCAAAG
Source organism: Poecile atricapillus (assembly GCF_030490865.1). NCBI lineage: Eukaryota > Metazoa > Chordata > Aves > Passeriformes > Paridae > Poecile > Poecile atricapillus. The sequence goes on from NC_081254.1 coordinate 3,255,211, forward strand.
GGTTTGGCTTGCACCTTTATGACATTTTAAAACAGCTGATAAAAGCTGCATCATGAAGTTGCTACTTTTTATGAAAGCAACATTAAAATGTCAGGTGTTCAGTCTTCAAGAAGTGTCATCTGTCCCTTACCTCCTCGGCTAACTCAGTCTTCAAATGCATCTGGTACCAGGAAGGGCTGTTGTTCTAGGCTTGGGTGTGTCCAGGGCTGGAAAATTGGTAAAGCTCTGAGGTGAAAGCCTCTCCCAGTGAAAACACTGTGGCCCCTTGACAGGTACACTGGGAAATCTCTCTTATTGCTTAAGCTGGACAAACCAGTGGGGTTCAAACACCCATGAAAGCACTCAGGCAGCTCTCTCCTTAGCAAATTTGCCAGGAGGATCAAAGCTTAAACCAGTACAGGCATTCCCTGCTTCTGCAGAGCACTGGTGTCTAGACTGGGTTTGAACTGTGTTGGAAATCTGCAATACTGCTGGAAACCATGTACATAGAGGGAGATTTTAATACTGGTATTCTCTGTTCCAAACTGCCTTTTCTTACATTGCACCACAGGAAAGAGACCTCTATGCAAGGATCATTCAAATACATTGAGAAGCAGATCAAAGCACGTTCCTGCTGCAATGAAAAATCAACACATACATTTCACAATATCAGACACTTCTGTGTACAGCTCCTGAACAGGGTTTGACAGGGCAGGTGTGGGTGTTTCAAGCTAACACTTCACTGGCAAGTTTTTCATCATGTTCTGCTGCACAAAGCTCATTTATTTTCCTTGTCCTCCTCTTTATTTTTTCCCTTCCTGCCCCTTGTCCTCATGCCATCAATTTTTGTTTATTTTAAGATTTAAATCTCAGCTGCCCTGAGGGTGTTAATATTCTGTTCATGTTTTTAGCAAGTACAGCCCTCCTGAACTCACCTGAACTTAAGCCAGGCTCAAGTACAAGTAGGTATAATGCACAGATTTGAATCACTTTGCAGTAGGTGCATAAAGGCATGGCACAGTGCTGGTAATTTATGGGAAGTGCTCAAGAACTCTCTTGGAGCATGGCAGCCCTACCAGCTTTCCTGGGGGCTGGGGGCTTGGTTCATTTTTACTTGCTGTCACACAGGGAATTAGATGTTCACTCTGAAAATGCTTTTGTTCCCTTGTTAAACAATAGTAATGTACTCAAGTATGAAAATCACTTTTGAGCCTGAAACAAGAAAACACTTTCAGCCTTTCAGATGCTGTTGCATTTGAAAAATATTCATTCTGATACAGCGATAGGAAGCTGTGTTTTGGAAGGGTTTTTGTAGGCTTTTCAAATAGTATGAAAGGAAAAAAAAAAAGTATGTAGGGTTTCTTGTCTGTTACAGTTTTCAGTTATTTTCATTACCAGGATGCTGCATGTGAAGCATGTGGCCATTTTGTATTTTGAATTTGGAAAGGTTTTATTGTAAAGATGAGTTTCCTGCTGTGGCTACTGCTATATGCACAAAGACATGTGAATCTATAGTTACTCCCATTCCTGTGGCTACAGTAAATGGAAGTGGGAGAACTCTCACTGTGCCAGTCAAGTAATAGAAAGAAAGACGCAAAGTTAAGTTTAAGCAAGTTGGAGAGCCCAAGGCAAAAGAAGTTCCCTCTGCTTTTGGAAAGGAGAAGTTGTTTCTGTTGGTCCCCTGGTTAACCACAATGATTTTGTGCAGTAGTGCCGTGCTTATCCTGATCAAATGGCCTTCACACACATATTCCCTGTCACTGTGCATTTTTAAAGAGTGTTTGATCAAAGCAGCTCTTCTGAATGCTACATCTCTTAGAAATCTGTTTACATCCTCTTGGTTCAGGTAAGTTCAGCATGCTGGAGAAACTAAAAACCTACTTTATAATTTCAGACACTGCCTTTTTAAAATGTGTTTTATTTCCACCTCAGCTCTGAATGCTGTTCAGTCTGCTTTAATTGCTGTGTAACCTGACAGGGTTTGGTGCTGAGGTTAAGCTCCCCAGTTAGCTGGAGGTGGGTCCTTTATGGGCAGAGCTGGGGAGTCCTGTGGGGCTGAACGCAGGATCCCCCAGCCTGGCTCCCATCTGGCTGTAGCATCCCCCAGCAGAGATGTTTGCTTGCTCTCTCCCTGGAGATGTTTTCTTTAGTGGCACAACAGGTAATCCAGCCAACATCAAAGCCTCCTTCCAGTTAAGCTCTGATGTATATTTCTCATTAACCACCTCCTAGGAACATTACACCTGCTACAAAGGTTCCTTTTATGTATGAAATAATTGGGTCAGGGTTTTTAATGTGGTTTTTTCCCATTCAAGATAGATAAATGAAATGGAAGCTAGTTAATTGAACTTGAAGCTTTTCTTAGCTCTTCTGTTCCAAGCAGTAACTCCAGCCAATATTGGCATAGCCCAGCAGCTGAGTGTGCAGAGTGACCTGGGGGAGGTAAAGTGCCAGTGTGGGTCAAAATCCTGCTGTTCTTAGAGTGCAGGCTTGACTCAGCTTTCCTCTGCTTCAAAAGAGACCCAGCCTTCAGGCTCCTCTTCTCTTTGTCCGCAGAAGGTATGTGTGTAAACAAATAAGTGGGTGTTTATACATAATGGAGCAGTTCCAGTGGGAAAGGTGGATGAATCAGAACATGAGAATTTTGCAGATTAATGTCCTGACATGTATTTGTTGGAGGCAGTTAAAAGCTGCCTGTTAAAGCCAGCCTCTGCTCTGAAGTTGGAGGATGGTGTGTCCCACCCCTGCCCTCTCTGATTAGGACTCAGGAAGACCTGCCTTCCACACTTCATGGCTCGAGGGCAGTTTGCTCATTTGTAGCCAGGGAATTGTTCCAAACCTTTGTCATGATGCAAAATTTCTAATATATTAAAAAAAAAAAAAATCCAAAAGACTGATTAGCTGTGTTGTGTAAGTGTCATGAGGAAATGCAGTGTACATGAAGGACCAGGCATAGCTAATGGTTCTCATGCTCTGATGTTCTCTGTGTGATACCCAAACACCACTGGCCAGGAGCAGAGGAGTTTGGGGTGTATGTGCCACTCTAACTTCACTTCATGTCCAGGCAGTACTAGGAGGGATTCAGGGCAGTGTATTTAATGAAGATTGCTGAAATGTTCAGAACCACCTCAGCTCCTAAGCTGGGCTGCTGGGGAATGGTTTCTTTTTTCAGTTCTTTACCTGTTTTCCACGTGGCTCTGAGTGACCAAGGCAGATGCTTGTGCTGACCCCGCAGAGCAGTGTGGGAAGGAGCAGTGTGACAGGCCTGGCTAAGGATGGGGTGGTGAGTGCTTTTTGGTCAGAATTGTGATAGCAGATCTCTAGAGACACTGTGGAAAGCTTTGCTTCTGGCTCCCAGCAGTGACTCCCTCAGCAGGCAGTGATTTCTGGCTTGAGGGGTTAATGCAGCTCCCAAACCAGCTGCAGAGGATGGACTTCCAAAATTCCTCTTTGCTTCCCGTTTTCTCTTGGCTGGATGCAAGGAAAAGCTCCTCAAGCTTGGGTTCTCCTCCTAAACCACTCCTAGGCAGCATGTTTTCTACCTTTATTAGTCTCATTTAAATAACAAAAAGATTATTCCTGGCAGTGAGCACAGCTTACAGTAAACAGCTTTTGCTTTAATGCTTTGTTGAACAAGAAACAACATAATTATTTGCTTATAGAGAAACATGCATACGTGCTGTATTGAATCACTCCTTGTGCTGGTGATGGGCGCAGGTTCATGCCCACAGTTCATTCTCTGAATACTGATAAAACAGGCAAGTGTGTAGCAGAAACAAAACTCCTAGGTGGTTTTTGGAAATTTGTTGCATAAAGGGATGACTGAAAAAAAATTGGCAAAAGGCTTTTAAGAATTACTGCTTTATCCTTTTTATGAAAGGATGGATTAAAGCTTTCAAATTAAAAATCATTAAAGATTAATAAAGAAGAGAGGCAACAGGAATCATTTTAATTTCCTTCGTTACCACAGATAATGATAGCCTTAGGGTAGAATGAGAAAACATGGAATGTAGGAATGGAAATGTATCCATTAGAACCATTCTATTTTTGCTTCCTTTGACATGAATACATAGCTAACAAAAATACTGTTACAGTGCAACTGCTCACTCTGTAAATAGTTCAGCTGTTAGCTGCCATCATGTACAAACCATGAAATGGCTCTGGAAGGGCTCTCCTGCCTCCACATCCAGAGGAGTTCTAGCTCCTTGAACATGGTTCTCATTGGAATCTTAAGCACTGCAGGGGGCTCCTCTCTGTGATGGTAGCAGGGATGGATTTGGCTCCTTGAGCTGATGCCAGCACAGCTCTTGCATCTGCATGATCCATGGGGAAGGCAGAGTGCTTCTGCAGCAGAGGAGCCCCCGTTCAGGGTCACAGCAGGCTCACCCATGGCTGCATGGCCACGTTTCACTGCGCTGGGACAAGCACAGGACCCGTCAGTGTGAGGAGAAATGGAGCCACGTGAGAGCTACCTGTGTCTGTAGAGAAATGCACTGTGCAGGTGAATAGTGATGCCAAGCTGCTGGTGCTGAGGAGCAGCTGCAATGCTGAGCCCTCTCTTCACTGACTGCTCGCTCTGTTTTCTGCCTCTGTTTTCTTTATGCATTTTAATTTATCCATTTTTTATTTTATCAGTATTTACACTGAAAATTCCTTTATTTCCTCGATGTAGGTCTTGCACTGTGTTTGCTGTGAAGGTGTTTACTTGCAGTCAGCTAATTGCATGATTCAGTCATTAGTGTTTATGACACTGAGTAGCTGTGATGCTCTCAGGGCCCTGCTCATGGCTGTTTGTACATGTATTTCCTAGCCTGTGTCACAACATATCCGGGTTTATGGTTGCTAATGCACACAGGAGGCCAATTTGCAAAGCAGAGCAGATGGACCCATAATCAGTCTAATGACTTAAAGTCACAAATGAAATGCCCTTGCAGTTACCTGTTATTCATCTCTGCCAGGGCTCTTTGTGAAACCTTTATACAGACTCTAAAGGCTGCTGCTTCCCTCCTTGCAGCAAACGCTGCAGCTCTGGCAGCCCAGTCACAGGGCTGCATGTTGGATCCCTTCCTGTGCCTGCAGCTGCATTGTGCCACCCTGCTGTGTGCTATTGTCAGTATGCCATACAGATGATCACTTTTCCCCTTGGGAACCTGAAACCTTTCCTCAACACCTTGCTGCCAGGTAGTCTCTTGGTGTGTGCCATGTGCTCTTGCATTTGGTTTTGAATTTAACGCCTCTACTCCTCCTCAAACATCCTTGTGCTCAAAAATCATCTTGGTCTTTTCCCTTTCCCCTTCAGACCTGTGACTGAATCTTCAGTGAGTCAGTAGGACCTGGAGACTTGCCTAACTTTTATGTTGTGCTGCATTAATTTGAAAAAGTTAATGGCTCAGAAACTACCATGACCTTACTCATTCCTTCTGAGTTACCATTTTTTGGGGTTTTTTTTAATCCCTCTAAGTATCTTATTATTAAAATAGTTAATTTTGTATAGCTTTTCAAAACAGCATCCTCAGGTGTGCCTGTTGGCGTGCAGGGAGAAGACAGGTCTCGGGTGCTATGGTGCTTTCCAAGGGGCTTGTGAGAATGTGCTGAAGGGCCTCAGTCATTCTGGCCTGAGGAATGTTTGCTGTTTGTAAAAAAGAATAGGTTTGCAGCTGATAATCTCACACCTATGGGCTTCTGCCATTTCTGCACGGCAAAATATTTTCCTGTTTTCCCCGTTGAAAAGAATCAGTCATCAGAAGAAGTAATTGCTCGTTAGGGCGGAGGGGAGTGGGGTAATCAAGTGGCATCAAATTACTTAATGAGCTGCTGGTCTATTAATGTTGTCCTTTGTAGGTGCATTACTGAAAGGAAAGGCACAAGGCACTCAGCTCCTTTCTAGTCTCGACTTTGTCTTTGCACTTTTTCAGAAAGTTATAAATTAGGTTGTTAACTAACTGATTTATTGGATATGCTTATTATGCCAGTAATTTTATGCATCAGTTGTAAATTACCTTCTTTTATTTTGCCATCTGCATAATTATATTTTACCCTTTTGCCTGTGTGCATAATTTGTTACCCTGACAACCTTTATCATCCCAACATTTGTGTGGTTTTGTCAATTTTTCTCATATGAATGGGATACTGAAAAAATAGATAAATACCCCAGTGACACAAATTTTTAAGTGACATCACTGTCTATGGTTGAAATTAATTAAAATAAATAGAAAAACTGTATTGTAACTGCAAAAAACTACGTGTAAAATACCATTTTTGTTAAGTGGAGTTAATATGGAAAAATTGGCACTAGTTGGTTATATAATTTTCTCTAATGTATTTACCCAGCTGAATTTGCCTCACTCAGGGAAGTGTGTGCAGCCACAGTCCTTGCAGCAACAGGCAGCTGAGTACTAAGCTTGCCACTGATCATCTCTTAAAACAATCACTGTCTAAAAATATCCATCTCTGGTATATCCATCCCTGGCAATCTGTGGTACAGGATGGCTTTTCAAAACCAGTTTCAGGGTATGATGTACAGGAGAGGTGGAAGGACAGAAACTTGTCTCTCTTGTGTGCTGACAGATATCCCTTGCTCCATCTTTACAGACCCCTGTGCACAGTGAGATGATAAAATGAATCAAAGGCAGATTCAAAAGTGTGTCTGTGTTCCAGTGTAGATGACAGGGCTTTGCTGGTATTAAGCTTGAATTACATGTAAAGGGCTTTATTTGTAATTTTAGCCTACAAATGGTGTCCCACATCAGGCATTGGCACACAGAACCTCCACTGATCTGATGCAATGAAATAGGCAGTGATAATGTCTTAGGGCAAAAATGAGAAGATGCTATCTAAAACCTGATGTGTTATGTGGAATAATTCTTTCCAGCATGAAGTTACACCGCCAGAGAAAGAAGTTAAAATGTATAAGAGGGCACTTCAATCTTTGATAAGAATGTGTAAGGCATATTTAACTCCAAGGTTTTGGTTTATTCAATGGATAATAACTCATTTTCCAAATATCTAGATGTTGTCACAGTAAAGGTTAAAGCTGTTGAATTTTTTAGATTGGGATGTGTAAGTAAACCCTGCAATTTCTACAGATTGATGCTTGTGAATTCAGCAGATCAGTGGGTTTGTTAAGTGTTTTAATTGGTTTTGGGGGCCAACTTTGCAGTTTGGCTTTTAGATTTCACTCTGGTATTGCTTTGGTTCAGCTTGTGAGCTGCTCTCTTTTGTTGATGTCTCATCTCTGCAGAGGTACCTGTTTGGGGCTGTTTGGGGTGCAGGAGGAGCAGGAACAGCTCACCCTGCAGCAGTGTGACCTGTTGTTGTGTTTGTCACCGCTGTGCATCCCAGTGGAATCCATGGAGGCTGATCCATCAGTGACCCTGGAGTTACCTGCAGTTACCTTCACAGCGAGTTTTCCTTTGTTCCCTCAACCTTCCTGGGCCTTGGGCTATTGAACACCTCAAAATACTAAAACTGGTATTGTTTCATGCTCTTGTTTTCTGTGAATGGGCCTGATTTGATGTCTTTAAATGTTGCAGATTTCCAAGCTAACATAATTTCAGCAATTGTTAACAATGCTTTTTGCAATCAGTGCAGTAGTGATTTGGAAAGTTGGCAGGAAGTCCTGAATTTGGAGATACACAGGTTGAGGGTGTTTATTTAGCTGGAAGGAAGGGCAGGACAAATTTTCCCAGTGTTCTGTAACTATATACATCAGATTTTATTTTTGGTTTCTTTCACTCAGGGACTTCATGAACCTGGATTTTACAATCTGTTAATTGGATGTATGAAAAAAACCCTGAGTTCTTGATATTGATTTAATAATGAAATATAAACCCATAGTTTAAGGAGACTGTGTATAGTACTGGCTTTTTAGGTCTTGCTCATTAAAGCTTCTGAGATGGGGTAGGATATAAAGAAGTAAAGTTTATTAAAGATAATAACTTTTGGGAGGCACAACCCTTGAAATCTTGTTTTCTGGTGGTATTGGAAGGTAGTTGCATCAATATTGCCAGGATGGGAGACTCCACCTGCTAGAGCTGAATTTGACACAACTGTGAAATATCAAGAAAAAAAAGAGTAAGTACAATCAACATGGAATGGCCTCATGCATTTCTTTCACTCCCTGAAAAGTTACTGTGAGCTGCCTTTTTTTTCATTTATCTGGTTGGGATTTATATCAATGATCTGATCTGTGATCTGGCCATTGGTCTGTAGTGGTGAAGTGCAATCCTGATCTGGGCAACAAGATCCTTTGAAATACACAGCTTAACGTTTCCATTCTAGGTTTTGCTATCAACAAATTACTTTAAAAGAACACAAGTTGCTTTCCACTTGAGATAATAAGTGATGATGGTAGCTAATAGATTCAAGAACCAGAGCTTCATTACAAAAGTAGTTTTGTGAGGGTGTTTGAGAAGTTGGTAAAGTGCTGGTGCCAGTGGGCACCTCTTGGACAAACATGGAAAGGCAGAGCCCACAATACTGGGAAAAATCAGTGGCTGCAGCCAGCTTGGTGAATTCCAGGCTGCTGTGGATGTGTGAAGTTTAAAAGTTTATTTCTGGGAGAAAACAACAACAACAACAACATTTTTGAAGTCTTAAAGCCTGATGTAGAAGAATTTGAAAAAATTCTTAGATTGAAAAAAAGAAAGCCCATGCAGTAATTACAGGAGCTTGATGTAGCTATACAAATAAAAAACTTTCCTCATAAAACTGAGGTGATAGTGAAGAAACCTTTAAGTATAAAAATTTCTTATTTCTACAGAGGTGGAGGCAGATTGTGCTTTCTCATGAATTTCAGAGTTCTAAATACTGAATTTCAATAAACATCCTCCACATTTCAGGTAACACTGGAACTGCAGTGAAGATGCTTAATTTTTTTTCTTAATTTTTTTTTTTTAATAGTCTTTTTTGGTTTTGTTTTGTGAAACAAAGAGAGTTGTGCTAAGTGCTAATGCACTGAGTTTTCAGTGACTCTTCTGCCCCAGTGAAGGTGGTAGTAGCTCTGAGCACCCAGATTTACGTGTGGGAGTGAAGCCAATGGCCAGGATGATTGCAGGTAGGTGCAGGATATAATTTCTCATGAGCATTTATTAAATTAATTAAATGTAGCAGTGTTTTCCTGCAGTCCCTGCCCGAGCAGCAGCAGTGCTGCACTGTCATGTTGTACTTGGCTTCCCTGAGCAGAGAGAGGAGGCTTTGGGGGTTTTGTGGTGGTTGTTTCTTGGAGAGAGGAGGGAGATCAAAATAAACCTCAACTAGTTGTCTTTTCCTTTCCATGTAGTGTCTCTGTCCATTTTTCCCTCTGCAGTTACATTATGATGTTGATTCAATAGCAGAAGCCAGTGAGGAATCTGACTGATTTGCAAGGGGCAGTGAAGGCAACGTATTTTTCAGATCTAAGTTATTTTTTATGTAGTTTCTCTTCTTTTATTTTTCTTTTTTTTACAATCTTAGCCTTAAAACAAGTACTTCTCAAAAAAAGAGATTAATCTTGTTTGTTAACTTGGTGGTTGAAGTTTTAATCTTGCATTCTGAGCATGAACAACAATGGCTGTAACACAGAGAAAATTAGAGGTGAGCTCGTTTTTCTTTATTCTTGATTATAGAGTTCAGTGCTTGCACTGCTCCCTTTGCAGAAAGAGCCCTGTAATCACCCTCTGCACTTCCTTTTTATGCTCTCCCACTACTCAATTAAGAACTCATTAAACTGCACACCTGCAGTGTCTTTACCCTGAACTGTAGTTTTTAACCCCCTACTTCTACATAATTATAATGCAGCCTGTGGATTGCCTGACTTGAACGGAGTGAAAATGACAGTAAAACTTATTTGTGACAATAAAGCTCCTGTATTGTTTAAAGCCAGCCCATAAGAAGGAACAGAAAGGATTTCTGATGCTGTACAGCATGAGTTTCTGGGTAGGTAGGAGGAGGCAGTGTGCTGATTGTTGCATGGCTGTGGTATATGGTGAGTAACTGCAGTGGGGTGAGGCTCCCCTGGACCCCGCACGGTGCAGCAGAGGCTTTTGGATGGGCTGTGATCTTTTGGTTGGATTAACTTGTGAGCCAACACCGTGTCCTGACATTCTTGTGTCCCATCATGGCATGTAAGCTTTGTTAAGTCTTGGAGGAAAGGTTTGATTCAGGTTCATTTTGGAGGATCTGTTGCAAGTAGCAGGAGTTCAGGGCTTTTCCATGGTCTTTGACAGAGGTTCCCTAAAGTCCACTGTGTGTGCCCTCAGTGCTGAGCCATGTTCAAGGAGTGGTGTAAAAACATAGGAGTCAGTCAGAAAACATCAGTACTTCATGTTCCCAGCCTTTTTCTCCAGCCATAAGAGTCCCTAAGTTAGGAATGTTCACTGAGGGTTTGCTGGAATGGCAAGAGAGGCAGCAAGAAAAGTGAACTTACAGGTTTGAATAGTTCAGCACTCGGTGCTGAGTGATGTTTGCATATGGGCCCTGGGCCCTGAGGTTTTCTTTCTAACATACATTCTTACCTTTATTCCTTTCCAAGTCTAGCACTTAATACAACCAGAAAAAAGGTCTTATAGTGCTTCTTTTTTAAAGTTCTTTACTTACTGTCACCATAAGATCCCAATGGTAAAGGAGCTGCAAGAATATATGCTTTGCTTGAATAATGGTTTAGCATCCTAGGAATGATTTTTACCCTGTGCATACCTCTACAGTGCATTTCATGCACTTCTTCTGCCTGCACTGGATAAACTCTGTGTGGCACTGCCAGAGTCACTTGTGTGATTCCTCTGTTCAAGTTTTAAATGACAGTGAAATGAGGGATGGCAGGAGGGCAGAAGGAAAGAGGAGGTGATTGCAGGTTATTACTGTTTAGCAGGAGACAGCAAGGACAGCTCAGGAGCAGGGGACAGGCGAAGGAGTCGTCCCAGGAGGGAAGACAAAGGTGCTTGAGAAGCTGAGGGGAAAGGAAGGAGGAAGGAAGGGACGGGAGCAGCAGCACATCCCATAATATCCCACACACTTGTAACTGTCCAGCCTCGAGACACATCTCTTGGTGACCCTCTTTAAACACTTGCTTACCCTGAGCAGGACATGAGCCATGTTCAGCAGCATGCTGGCTCCCAGCAGAAGGATCAGCCTGGATTCTGGGCTATTCAGAGCACCTAAAGCTTTTCAAGTGCTGCTGTAATCCGCCTGGAGGAGAGGGAGGGTCTAAAGGCAGACAAGAAGGTGCAGGAAGGTGCTCCCCTCAGGCTGCCTCTGAGGAGAAAAGGCCCGGGGTGCAATTGTTGGTTCCCAATAGATGGCTCCTGGAATAGAACAGGAGGCAGTGGCAGTGCTGAGGGCACGTGTCACGGTGGTGTCACACCATGCTTCCAGTGGAGCAGGACACAATGGCACATCCTACCCCACACAACAGCTTTAGTGCCATAAAAATAATAAATATAAAAATAATGTAAAAAATTAATACAACTCAGGGGATAAAAACCCTGCCAAAAGCAAAGAATTGATGCACAATTACAGTTGCTCTCTGCTTGGTTCAGCCCCTTCCAGGTAGCTCCCCCCTCATTTTATACACTGAGCATATACTGAGGAAATAATTCTATCCCAGCCACAACCTGGGCAATTTGTGAGGCCTGCAAAACATCCACCAAATGTCCAGTGACATCTTGTAAATCAGCAATTCTTAGAGCAGCGAGGTCTGTGCTCAGGAGGGCGCAGGGCCACGTTTCGTGGGCAGTTGTGCTGGGGAGCTGTGCAGGCAGGAGCAGCGTGGGACAAGCTGTGGGAAGGGCTCTGGAGCTGAGCCGTGCCCAGGGGCAGCAGGTGGCCCTGGGCAGGTGGCAGCAGCAGGCTGGGCAGGGCACACGTGCTGCTGGGGCTGCTGATGGGGAGATGGTGCTGGCTGCAGAGGGGCTGTGCTGCCCGCTGCTGTGCCTTGGGTGGCTCCCCTGCAGGGGACAGCTGTGCTGCAGATATGTGCAGTGTGCAATAATAATCACCCTCCCACTGAAAACCCTGGCTGGGCCTGGGAACCTTCCCTGGGTGCAGTGCAGAACAAGCACATCCCTCTGCCAGCTGTTACTTTAACAAATCCGTCAAACTCGCCAAGTGCTCGGAAACCTGCTTGGTGCACGGATTTTGTTGGGGAGGAAAGGAAGGATTTAAGGTGTAACTTAAAATTATATGTAAGAAGATGGCAGGGAAAAACAATCAGCCTGATGTTGTGTCTGAATGAGCTTTTATCAAGGATGGGAGCAAAGACATAATTGTGATTGCGGTTCAGAGGCAGGAAAAGCTGTGTGCTTGCTGGGCTCCCTGTTAGCGGGAGGGATTCCTCTCTGAGGAGGCTGACAGCTCCTTCCCAAAAGGGACATTTTGGCAGCTGCTGGGAAGTGTTTCCCCAGGCTATTGCTGGAGGTTGCAAATCCAAAGCACCAAGGCTGCCTTGATCACTGAGGGTAAAAGCAGATGTAGAAGAATTTGGACATACGTGATATTATTATGCACATTGCAGAGCAGGCTTTAAAGCATTATGAGTGTCATAGATTTGGGAAGGGTTACAGGGCACGAGGCTGTGAAGGAATTGTGCCCATTCTATAAAGGAGGAGCTGGAAATCCTGTGGAATTTTCCAGCCGTGTAAAATTTACTAACAATTGGTACAACTGCTTGAATATTACTCTTCTGTTGTTAACACTTGATGTGAAATGATTCTCTTTTGTCCCTTTGGCTATTCTTTCCACTGGCTCCATCAGGCAGTTGTTGAAATAAAGGCCTCTTGGGCTGGCACAGCTCTTGGCAGCAGGGAGCAGAATGTGTGTATGTGACTTACACAAATAACCACAGTAAACAGCTCATGGCCTTTAAAAGACGAGTGACTTGCACAGAAGTTTGAAAGAACTCAAGGAGTGGCCTAAAACACCTTTCTCAGCCTCCTCAAAATTCCAAAGCTTTTAAGGATTTTGTCCTTGGGTCCTTTAACTGCTAAATACGTATTCCCAGTTTCTTTGGCTTTGTGGAGCAGTTACTAGTGTTAGTTCAGCCTCTGAGAGGTAGAGTAAGAGGGAAGGAAAAGGAAGAATTTCAGGTGGCATGACCAAACCGTGTGATGACACAGTAATGTAGCAGAAAGAAGTTTATAGACGTTTATTCTGGTAATGTTTTTTTTTCTTTGCAAATCTGTCCCACTAAGAAATTATATAAACTTAGAGAGGATCTTATTGAGAATGTGTCCTTATTTCTTTTTCTCTGACAATCAATAGTAAAAACACCATCTTCTCTGGGAAACCTAAGAGTTACTGAGTAGATTTTAATAGCAACATTAAAGATGTTCTTATTTGTAAAAACATTTGTGATACTATAAACCTAGGTCCACTTGGAACACTGAGTTGCATCAGAAGCTCTAAGCAGGATGAATCAGGTGCTGACATCAGACAGGTTTCTTACTGTGCTACAAAAGTAACATCAGAGGGAGATTTTCTTAATGGTGACTGAGTTATGATTTAATCGTATCTCCATCTTCATGCAAGTATTTTGGTCAGATATTTGCTCTGTGGTACAAAGGCTGTGTTCATTCGTTTGCCTTGACTGTAAGCTTTGGCAAATGTGATATTTCTTTGCTCAGCTTTCTCCCTAGTGGATGGTGCTCTTTGTCCTGACGCTAAAAATTCACGTTAGCTTTGCATGGCTCAGTGTGACGTTCTGGTGTTTTCTTCTGAGTTGATTATCAATGAGATAACTCAGGAAAATCAAAATCCAGGATGTTTTTGGTAAACAGGATGTGCTTGGAAATGCAATATGAGGACTGCCACGATTTCTTTCTTATTCCCCCCTGTTGGACAGTCCTGCACAACTGCTGCCCTGTTCACTGCTTCTGCTGCAGCAGGTACAGCCTTTCCTCAGGGTTTGAATTCACTTGGGAAGGAGCTCTTGTCCTGTGCACATTACACCTGTGCTGGGAATTGATACAGGTATTGTCCTCCATAAATGATTGCCAGCTTCCACTGGCTGCTTGTTGTGTGACAGTGAGGTTCAACACTCACAGGTGTTTACACTGGTCTCAGCTGAACCTGCTCACATTTGGTTCATAGCATAAATCTGTAATTACTGTGAAAAAGGGAAACGTCTGTGAAGACTGAATGCATATTAAATTTATGCAGAGTATGCAATTATAACATATAATTCTTACAATGTGAAAGAAATAACCGTGTTACGGTTATAAATTCCATGTTGGAAGTACTTTGTCCTTGAAAAGCCTGCCAAGGGCTGCCTCCCACAGAGACTGAGTAATAACCAGCTTTAAAAAAGGATTAGCACATGTGGTGTTTCATGGAATGGGGTCTAATCCTGACTATGACTTTTACGTTCCACCAAAGTGCAAATGCTTAATAAGATAGGAAATCAATTGAAAATCTCCCGAGGTAGCATCAAAATTGTTGTAGCAAGAAGAATATTACGAAAAGATAAATAAAGCTGGCGGATACTGAAATACACTCTCATCGTAACGTAACTTTTAAATCGGCTCCTACAAGGTGCAACATAACAAATGAGTTGTTGAGGTGGCAGAGGGTCACCAGCCCCACGTGCTCACCACACTGTGCTTCTGGGTTTTCCACTTGGATGGGGCAAATCCTTCTGCATTTCCCATTTTGGAGGGCGGGATTTGCGGTTCTAATTGTTTGTGCTGACACAAGATGTACAGGACTGGTGTGTTCAGTCTGTGATGGTCACAGTCATTGATTTTGTCTCTCCCTTTTTCCTGCACGTGTATTGAATGCAGAGTACATCACATGCATTCCGTCATTATTTTTTGAATTTCAACATCTCGCAGAAATAGTACCTGAAAAATGAGATCAGAGCTAGAATTCAGCTGATTTACATCCGTGTGGCTTTCAGTGAGGCTGCATAAGTATAGTCAAGGATTAGAAGTCAGTTTTAGCCCCGTATTTTAGCACTTTAATCTTATATCTGTACTGAAAATATTTTTTTGCTAGTGTAAGAGATTTTTATTGCATTTCAGCCCAAAACATTATCATATTACTGCAAAACTGATTGACACTTTTCAGTTTAAGCCCTTGTTTATGAAAAGCCTTTGCAGCTTATTTAAGTGAAAGTTCCAGTGCTGCTTTGATCTGAATGCCTATTTTTGGATTTATAGAAAAACGAGCTAAAAGAGAACCTGTTTCCTTAAACCAAAACTTTTCTTTTCCCTTTTCCCATCAGAGAGCATTCTTCTTTGAAGGAAGCCTTTAGAGAAACGCATCTGGATCCTTGTGCTGGTAGTTGGTGCTGCACCCTGTGGCCAGGCTGAGCAGCAGCTCCTGCCGGGGACCTGAGCTGGAAGGTGCAGCCTGTGAACCGCTGTGCCCAGTGCCAGGGAGAGCTCCAGGCTGGCAGGGAGAGAGAGCTCCAGGCTGGCAGGGAGAGCTCCAGGCTGGCAGGGAGAGAGAGCTCCAGGCTGGCAGGGAGAGCTCCAGGCTGGCAGGGAGAGCTCCAGGCTGGCAGGGAGAGAGAACTCCAGGCTGGCAGGGAGAGCTCCAGGCTGGCAGGGAGAGAGAGCTCCAGGCTGGCAGGGAGAGAGAGCTCCAGGCTGGCAGGGAGAGCTCCAGGCTGGCAGGGAGAGAGAGCTCCAGGCTGGCAGGGAGAGCTCCAGGCTGGCATGGAGAGAGAGCTCCAGGCTGGCAGGGAGAGAGAGCTCCAGGCTGCTGAGGAGAGCTCCAGGCTGGCAGGGAGAGCTCCAGGCTGGCAGGGAGAGAGAGCTCCAGGCTGGCATGGAGAGAGACCTCCAGGCTGGCAGGGAGAGCTCCAGGCTGCTGAGGAGAGCTCCAGGCTGGCAGGGAGAGCTCCAGGCTGGCAGGGAGAGCTCCAGGCTGGCAGGAAGAGCTCCAGGCTGCCAGGGAGAGCTCCAGGCTGGCAGGGAGAGAGAGCTCCAGGCTGGCAGGGAGAGAGAGCTCCAGGCTGGCAGGGAGAGAGAGCTCCAGGCTGGCAGGGAGAGCTCCAGGCTGCCAGGGAGAGCTCCAGGCTGCCAGGGAGAGCTCCAGGCTGCGGGGCCAAGGAGCCACAGGAGCAGTGGGTGCTCCTCAGCTGCTCCAGCCTCCAAAAGGGAGCAGTGCTGGCACTGCTGGCCCCAGCTCCCAGCCTGCTTGGTGTGGGCAGCAGCTCTGGGCAGGTGTCTCGGATGTGGCTGCTGTGTGCTCGGTGAAAAATCAACCTCTGTGCTGTGTCCTGGCTGCTGTGAGGCCAAGAGCTGAGCTGAGAGCAGGACAGGAGGCTGTGTCTGTCCTGCTGGAAGGGAGCTGCTCCTCTGTGCAGGAGCTCAGAGGGCTCTGCAGAGCCTGTGGGGCCAGGATGGCTGAATTTTAAAAAAATGGGTCCTACAGTGACACAGACAACAAAGCTGCAAGTACATCCTTCACTTCACACTGAAAATTAAGGGGAGAGCTAATAAATACCTGGAAAGTTGTATTTGATTGTTACCTCAGGTATTCCTTACGGTGTATTTCCATATGTGTGTGCTACCTGACTATGACCTAAACTGACTCTTCCACCTTCTACATAATTGATGAAGTTGAAATGACTTAAGTACAAAGTCAAGTCATATTACTGAAATGAAATGTGTTGTTATTAACATGTTATCTAATTTGCATAATGAAATTAGATGGCTTTAGAATGTTTAAGCTTTTTTATTTTAGATCTAATTGTCATTGTGTCTTTCCTTATTAACTAAAAAAAGTTACAAGAATAATGTGTATGAACTTTTGGAATGATTGATTTAAAACCAAAAGCCAAAGCAAATTAAATGCCTTGTACTGAGGTGATCTGGCACCAGTGAAGGACATGAAGTAATGGTTTTAAGACTAATTTTTTTAACCTTAAGCTTATTTCTAGATCTGATGTTAAAATGAGACTGAAGCATAAGCTGGAAAACAGACGTGCCTTGTGTAAGTCTGACAGAAGTTCCCTGCATACCAACAGCTGAGTACAATGTAGAAAGCAGGTAAGTTTTGCTTCATCTTGCCTTAACAGTGCAGCTGGGGGTAAGAATTGGACTGGTTCTGAAAATCTGGATGTTCAACAAGCAAGAGAGTGTTTGGGCTCTGAGCTGTTTGTGTGAGTGTGCTGAGTGGAGCAGCAGGTGGGTGACAGTGTGTGGCTGTTTGAGCTCAGTCTCCAGGTGAGCTGCATGTGGGCTTGTGCACATGCACTGTGGTTCTGCAGTGCTCACATGCTCCAGGCCTTAAACATAGTACATGGAGCCATGGATTGCTCTTCTCCTTCAAGCACAGCTTGGGTGCCCCTGGAGATGTTTCTGGATGCAGCCCCTGCTGCGGGAGAGAGCTTTCCATGTTCTTAGAGTGATGGGCAGATGAGGTTCAGGAGGGAAAGGCTTGCAGCAACCTTCTGAGAATTTGCAGCTCACGCAGAGAAGCTGAGAAGCTGCTCAGGTGAGCAGGGAGCAGACCCAGCCAAACCTCAGAGGTGCTGAAGAGAAAAACTTCCTAAGGGCCAGAGGAGAAAAACGTGTGTTTTGCTGTGAGGCAGAAATCCAGAGCTGACTGAAGCTCTGCTGGAAGCACGAGGCTCCTGCAAACACTGAGAGCTCTGTTCCTGGCAGCTCACAGCTGGCACAAGGTGTAGCTCTCACTTTTGAGATACAGCATGGAGAGTCAGTGAGTGCTCTGAGTGGGTGCACACAAACCTCTTACCTGCTTTGGACTGAAAACTCAGCTTGGAGATGAGGAATCTTTGTCAGCAAAGTTTCTTTTTTATTAAAATCCGTAACTTTCCTAAAAGGTCAGGCCTCAGAAAAAAGGTGTGTTTGAAAAGAAAAATCTTTCAAGAGAACTTCTCATTTAGCTGTACTTTTGTTTTCCACATAATATAGGAATATGTTCTTTTACAACAGCTATTCATATATTCCAAACTATAGAAGTTAGCTGTCCTTAAGGTCTGTTCTGGTTTTAAAAGCTTGAAATCCACTGAATATTAAAGGAGCAGATGCTATAGCAAATCTACCCCTTGATGCAAGTGGCATAAAACATGAGGAGGTCTGGAAACTGAGAAATTACTTGACTCTAAGGTAGGAAAACCCCAACCAGGTCCCATTAACAACCTGTTCAGAAAAAAGCAGGCCATAAAGAGAATGCTTTTGAGAAGGCTCAGGCACATGTTTTTCAATAAGTTCGAAAGTGACATTGAATGTTGCATTTGCTTTTGGTGGAGGAGAGGAAGAACAGCCCAGGCTGGCAGAAGTGTGGGCTGGAATTGGAGCTTCATGCTCTCAGCCACGTTTTCATACTCAGCTGAGGTTTGGAAGCCACTTGTCCCAGCATGTAAAATGCACAGGGACAGGGACAGGCCCTTCCTGCACTCCACATCTGCTACCAGGATTGAAGTCGATTAAGTGTAAACAATGGACAGAAACAGTTGGGGTGCAAACTACCTGTCTTTATTATTTATTTATCTGAACCAGAACATTAAATCTAATAGTGCTTGCAGTGAAGTCTGACTGAAGTTTTGTTTGTTACCTGTTGGCCTCAGAAAATGAGTTTCCCCCTAGGTGTGAACTGGGTTGTAGTAATCCCTGGAGATGTGCTCTATTTAGTATTTGTTAAAAGTTTTAAATGAAATGGATGCCATCCATCAGTCCTGTTGACTTATCTTCCCAAATAAATTATTTAAAAAGGGTCCAAAGAAGATTCCTGCCCCACTTGGGACTGTAAAATGCTTGTGATGGTTGTGGAACCTGGTGAAATGACAGGCTGAAGATGCTATAAATGGAATTTTACTGCATCATCTAATTACTGCAAGAGAGATGGAGATGACCATTGTAGTGGAATCCTTGTTTTGTTTTAAGACATAAATAAGAAATATCTCTGCATATATTACAGCACAAAGAACAAAATAAAACAAAACTCTAAAGTCATGGTTTCCTTATGGAATTAGGAGAAAACAGGAAAAAAAAAGCTCAGAAAGCCATGGAAAGGTTGCTGTGGAAACAAGGAAAGGAACAACAAAAAAACCCATCTTTGAGGAGATAGGTCAGGAAGGTTAGGTTAAAAATCAGACACATTTAATTACAGCCAAAAAAACCTTAGGGGAAGATTTTCATTTTCTGTGGGAAAAGTTCAAGAACAAAAAAAAATGTATTTGCTGTATTGAATGTCTGTAAAACTATAGATGAGTTTATGCCAAGGAAGCAAAACTGATGAACAGAATCATTCTGTAATTGAGAAAAAATAATGACAGGAATTTGAAGTTGCAGTGATGTGCTGGATTGAAGAAAATGCTGTGTTTGGTTCCTGCTCACAGCGTGTGCTCTGGGAGGAGATATTGATTTGCATGGTCAAGTGGAGCAGCGAATGTGTGAGGAGCAGCCCATGACAAAATGCCTCCCGTGCCAGTAAATGTGCTGCAGCTTGCTGGGTGGGGTGGCTGGGAGCAGAACATGGCATTGTGCCTCCCAAAGATGAGCTTCTGCACAGCCCAGCTATGTGTTAGCAGAGCTGAAACCCACAGCAGCATTTCCATCAGCCTGTGTCGTGTGCTCGTTTCTCTGTGCCCTGCTTGATGTGCCGTAACAAGAACAGCAGTGGGGACGGTAAAAGGAAAAAGCCGAGATATTGATAACGCTGCTGCTCAGGCAGTGCCATGCCAGGATTGATGGGCTCCTTCTCTCCCTGCTATTGTTCTGTGCCTTTCTCTGCACAGCACAGCACAGCCACCAGAAATTGGCTGAAAGCTTCCAGAGCTTATTGCTGGATCTGCTGTCCAGTTTTAATTCTGGATCTCACTCGTGTTGTATTTCCCCGTGTTTTTGAAGACTTGTTGGAGGAGTTGGGGTTGTAATAGAAATGTTCTGGGTGAAGAGGAGTCACAGTAAAAGGCAGCACGGTGGTGTAAAGGAAGGAGGTCTCTTTTTTTTTGAAACATTGAATATCCTGGCTGGGAAGGAAGTGGTTGGGCACAATTCCTGCAGGAATTATCGTGTGCTCAGGTGCTCTGGAATTGCCCACCTTGCGCTTGGTGATTGCCCAACTCCCTGATCTGTCGAGGTCTCTCTGCAGGACCCCTCTGCCTTTGAGGAGTCAGCTCCTCCCAGTCTGCTGCTGGTGTTAAACTTTGAAGGTTTCCTAGTCCTGCATCGCTGAGAGGATGCTGAAGAGCACAGGGCCGAGGGTGGAGCCCTGCAGGAGCCCAGCAGGGACAGATCAGCAGCTGGGACCCTCACTGTAACCCCTGCTCACCCATCTCATGACAGGCGAGTCCTGGCTTTCCCTCCTGTAGCCAGGAGTTCAAACTCCCCCGTGGTCAGTGTGGCCAGGAGGGTCAGGGATGGCTGTGTCAGTGCCCAGAGCCCCTCTGTGAACAAGAGGAGGCCACGGAAGGCACCCTGCTCCCTCCGGAGCTGCTCCTTGTCCTCCTCACCCGGGCGCTCCAGGACCGTCTGTGCCAGCCATGGGGTGTTCAGGTACCACCCCCACCCAGGGGCTCCCCCCAAACCCCTGAGCTAAATACACCTTGCAGCTCTTTCACACTGTTTCACTGGCTGTTTCACAGTTAGCAAGAGTTCTGTTCAGAGGGAATGTGAAATGGCGTTCAGCATTCTGGGCTGGAGCTGTTCTAGGCAGCTGTTGAACGTCTGCAGACAAAATCCTCTCCCAGCAGCTCTTTGCACAAGGCTCCATTGCAGCACAGACGTTTTGGTGATGAGATGAGACTTATTATGAGACTGAAATTAATTTCTTTTTAAATTTATCTGTACAGAGCAGTTATAAAATTGCTTACAACTATCAAGATCCTGGTAGCTTGCCAGCTTTTTTTAACAGATAAGCAGTTTGGAAATAATTATTTTCCAATAGTGTCATTGAAGTTGAGAACATTTTTGTTCCTCCTACTCTTTCAGCTTTCTTTTTAATTAAGGATGGGGGAGGGGGGCACATTTCTAGAAATGTGTAATGAACAGGCTGTGAATTCCAAGTGTGAATATTGTACTTCTCTCTCCTCTCAAGCATTCCCATGAGATGTTACAACACTTAAGCAGAACAACTTCTGTACTGCTCTGTTCTATTTTTAGTGGTATCTAAGATATGTTAGAGCCCATATCTACAGTACTATTAAATAAATCTGCCCATGCATTATCTGCTCCTTTTTATTCAGCTGGGAAAGAACACCTATGCTCTAAAATTATATAGAACCTAAAATTACAGAAAAATGGTTCATAGACATATGAAAATGCATTTCACACCTCTAATCAAGGTGGCTGTACCTAAATGCAGAAGACAGCAGGGATTGTAAAGAGCACATTACCTTCTCATGGGGTTATCCTGGGCTTTTTAATCCAGCATCCTTCCCCAGCTGCTGTGTGGGGCATACAAGGGGCTGCTGGCCTGCCTCTGCTAGAGACTGAACGGGAAAATTAAAATAAAAAATAAAAAAAAAATAAAAAAAAAAATAAAAAAAATACTGTGTTGGACATTGAAATCTAAAGGATATGATATCTTGAGTTCACTTACACCACACCTACTGGGTTTTTTTTCTATTTCTTCCCCTCTCTGTGTGAGCAAAAGATAATTTTTGGTAAGTTAAAAATTACAGAGGCAGACAGACAGTTTCTAAATTTAGTAACTTCTCAAAATATATCCCCAAAGTCATGAATAAAAGGCTTTTATGAAAGCAAGAGTTACAAGTAATATGAAGTAATGATTGATGAAACTGGGGGGGAGACAAAGCAAACAAAATGACTTTACTATCTTTGTTCTCAGTTAAGAATGCATTGGGGTATTTGCAATGCAGTGGCTTTCAGAAGCAATGTCAAAGTGTGGCAGTTAACAAGATATTAATAGTAGAAAAAATCATTTCAAAACGTTATTGATGCAAATGTATGGAGGCACCTGTTCTTTGGATTTTGTATTTCATTGACAGAGACAGCAGGGACAGGCTTCTTTACCCAGTGGCCCTAGGATTGTTTTGGGCTTGCTTCAAAAGAAATTTGAAGCAAGAAGAAAGATTTCTGTGTGAATCTTTTGCCAACCGAAAATCAGCCTTACTTTTCAAATTACAGAACTGTGGAGACACACATGAGCCAGAAATGTGAAACAGACCAGAGAAAAAGTCAGAGCAGGCTCCAGCCAACATAAAGAGGTTTTTGACCACCTTGAATTGTTTGGTAAATTTCTTGTTATTTTCCTTTTTGTATTAAATCCTGGAGCACCCCTGAGTCCCTAAAATACATGAACATCTTCTGTTCTCAGTGTTCCCTGAGCTAAGGAATCAGACCTTCACTATGTTCTTCTAAAAGCACCTTTAATTCAAATTTAAAACTCCACAGCACTGCATTAGAGGCTTCAAAGTAATGCCCAGGTTTTTTTCTGCGTTGCAGTCTGCCTTTGGGATTTAGCTGTCATTTCCCCCTTGCACAGCTGCCATTCCAGAAGCAGCACACAGCCCTTCTTTCCAGAGGAATTACCTGTGTGAAGGTGATGCTGCCAGCTCCAGGTAGCTCTGTGGGCACGTGTCTCACACCCCCTCCCATGGCACCCCTCATCCCTCTGGTGCCTGGATTTGTTGTGGTGCACAGCTGTAAAGAGTGAACTAAGCCACTCTTCAAGCATTTCCTTCATGGAGAGGTGTTTTTTCCACAGGACATAAAGTTGTGGCCTCCTTGACAGGGCAGAAGATGAGAGAGGAGGGAGGAGGTGTGGGCAGGAGATGGGAACTCCTCCCAGAGCAGGCGCTGGCATTGCCTTCTGCTGTGTCTGTGCCCTTCTGGGGGGAATGGCAGCGAGGAGCATCACTGGGAGGGCTCAGAGCCCCAAGGGCAGGGTCACAGCAGGGCCCGGGGGGAAGCAGGCAGTGTTTGGGGTGCTTGTGAGAGCTGGGTGCAGTGTGCTCAGGAGCCCTGGAGCTGCCTGGCACACATGGCATGGGAAAGGGCAGCACAGGGAAGGCCAGCAGACACGGGTAGAGCTGAGCAGGGAGCTGTGCTGGTGAGCACTGCCATGCTGTGTGTGTAAGCTGGGCTGCAGAAGTGGCCTGTGAAAAGCAGATTTCCCAGCACATGGACAGGGGTTTGGGTAAAAGGCACAGCAGGGTAAGGCCTGTGAAAAGCAGATTTCCCAGCACATGGCAGGGGTTTGGGTAAAAGGCACAGCAGGGTAAGGCCTGTGAAAAGCAGATTTCCCAGCACATGGACAGGGGTTTGGGTAAAAGGCACAGCACGGTAAGGCCTGTGAAAAGCAGATTTCCCAGCACATGGCAGGGGTTTGGGTAAAAGGCACAGCAGGGTAAGGCCTGTGAAAAGCAGATTTCCCAGCACATGGACAGGGGTTTGGGTAAAAGGCACAGCAGGGTAAGGCACAGCTGAGGGCTCCTGGCTCCAGCAGGGTTGGTGAACAGGGATTTTACGGTGCAGGGGATGCACAGGGCTCACCCTGGGGGCTTGTGAGAGCCTCTGGAGCCTGTGGTTTCTCCTGGCTGCCTGGCTCAGGAGGCCAGCAGGACAGCTAGCACCACAAGCTGTGCTGTCCTGGCAGGCCACAGCTCCCTGCTGATGGCTTCCTTAGGCAGAGCAGTAAACACGAGCAGGAGTGCAGCTGTAGGCAGGCAGGCTTTGGCCTGACCCTGACACTTTCTCAGCTGAAAGAATAATTTCAGAAGAGCAGACTAAGGGAAATATTTTCTGCTTAATAGGTTACAGCATCTCATCAGTCACATACCACACAACACACAATTTTATAAACTGTTGCGCTTTGCCTGGATATAAATGGATTGTAACTGATAACCTGTAAAAAATTAATAGTTAGTTGTAAGTTTTTTTAATGGAGTAAAAAATATTGCAGTAATGAAAAAGCTGACATTTTAAGGACTGCTAAAGCAACAGATTCATCAGAAGAATGTGCTAGCAGAACAGCTGTGTATACTCTTGGCTATATATGACATAAAGAGGATGACAGTGTTTACAGGTTAAGGATAACCAAAAACTGGAGGTAACCAAAAATACGAGAAATTGAAACTGGGGCTGTGTGAATTAGTAAGAGATCAAGACTGAAGGAAAAAATAAAAATATCTAAAAGAGTGCTTGAAAGGCAGTGCTGTGGCAGAGTTGCATCCCTGGATACTCTTGTTCTGGTCATTAGTTTATACGGCAGATACTGTGCAAAATCATCTCACCACAGGGCAGCATGGTCAGAGCAAAGATCTGGGACTGGGCTGTTTATTGTGTTTTGCTCTTTAAATATTTTTTTGGCCATTTTCCATCCAAGTTAGATTGGGTTTTTATAAACCTCAGAGTAATTTCATTTTCATGAATCCCGTTTCCCTCTGCCCTTCAGGAGGGGTGTAACCATTTCCTCTGACAGAAGGAGTCACAGGGGAAGTCAAACAATGCATGGCCTAATCAATATCAGTAAGTGAATGGCACTGAGTAATTGATCTGCATTTTTCAGAGCAGCCTGGATCCATAATGAGCAGTCTGCACAGCAGAACTCCTCTAGGCAGAAGATAAAGACCTCTGGTGAAAATGAGCCTTTTTCAGATGTAAATACAGAAAATACTGGAATGAGGCACTATTTGACTTTTATTAGATGCAGCTTTCTTTCTAAATCAGCACCAATACTTCCTTACAATAAGAAATACAGTGAACACTGGAATTATTATTGACATTGTTTAGCTGTATAATGGGTAGTTATCTCTGTCCCCCTTTCTTACTTTTAAGGACCTGTTTGCTGAATTCAACAGTAAAATCCTATCAATAATTTAACACTTAATTTTCTTTGGAGAGAAAAATTAAGATAAACACTCTATTTTCTTAGGTAATTCATGGTTATGAATTGAATGACTCGCTTAAAATCAATGCTTATAAATAATGTACAGGATTCTTTTCCAGCCACCCCATAATTACTAAGCTGATTGAAAGAAACAGAGAACCTGGTAATGGAAATGCATCTTTAGGCAGTGGTAAGATTTTCTGGGCAGCTGTGAGCTGGGGCACCGTGTGTATGCCAGCCCTCTTGTGCTGTGCTGGGCCAGAGGAGGCACTGCCTGCTGCTGCTGGATGATGGCTCTGCTGGAAACAGCTCAGGAAATAAGGGCAGGAGAAAGGATGAAATCTTTTATGGCACACAGGGAACAGATTTTGCCCTTTGGTGACCAACATAACTTTTGCTTTTCACATTATGCATAAGAAAAAATGCAAATCTGGTCAGGAGGTTCTTTTCTCTTCTCTTTTCTGTGTCCTTGTTCCCATGTCTCCAAAAACATGGAGTAGTATTGCATAAGCAATAAACTGTATAGAAAATTGGATATGTAGGTTTTCTTCAGCCATATATGCACAAACCTTGCCAA
Source organism: Poecile atricapillus (assembly GCF_030490865.1). Classification (NCBI taxonomy): domain Eukaryota; kingdom Metazoa; phylum Chordata; class Aves; order Passeriformes; family Paridae; genus Poecile; species Poecile atricapillus. Next base: position 3,280,505 of record NC_081254.1, read on the forward strand.
TGAGTCAGATTCTGTTACTCGAATCAGGGTAAAACTGAACGCAAGGGAGATGATTCCTGGCTGGCACTGATGAGCTGTGTGATGTGTGGAACAGCCTGTGCTGTCAAAGAAGGGGAGAGTCACAAGTGGCAGCCTTTGAAGCCAAGTACACTTCATCTTCTGGAGCCTGCAGAGCTTTCCTCAGAGCCAGCCAAACACAGCCCCTGTTTTCTGAGGTACTTTATGTGTACAGCTGGAGGTGGATGATGCTGCCAGCACGCCTGGGGGGGCTGCCCAGGGGCTGCTGCTCAGGGGCTGCTGCTGAGCGATTGCTTTCCCCCAGTTCTGTCCCATCTGTCCTGGTGGGGAGTGAGTGAGCAGCCACAGGATGGTCAGGGCCTGCTGGGTGAGCCACTGCAGAGGGGAAGGGCTCATCTTCTCCTTCTTGGAAGATGGAATTAAAACCTGGAGAGAAAGAGTGAACTCCTTGGCACAGGAACCGTGGTGCTCAGCACTGGGGGCCTGTTTTCAGCCAGGCAAGTAGATTAGGAGGTTAGGAGGGGGTGTCATCTCTGAAACAGTGAGGATGACTGAAGTGTGGGGCAATGCATCATGGATGAAGAGGGAGTTTCTCTGTTTTGGCTGCAGTGACTCTGAAGCTCTGAGAAAGGGGTGAAGTGTTAAAAAGAGGTCTGAAAGCAGAAATAGTACCAAAAAGCTGCTAAACAATGCAGTATTTAAGGAAGGCAATAAACTGTGTAAGGCAATGAACAGATTTACAGACTTGGTGAAAGAATGGTGAAGAAGAAAAATGCATTTAGGTTAAAAGCAAGCAATGAGTTTCTGGACAGGTAGGAACATACATCCTGAATAAGGGAGAATGAGGTTGGGAACACTGCATGAGTGCCTGCTATAAAACCAATCTCTGGCTTGGAAACCTCCTGGAAGTGACATTAGGCTTAATTATGTGAATGCTCTGGCTGCTTTGTTAAAAAGTTTCAGCACAGTTTCTGAAACACTCACTCCAAAAATCACTTCAGACATGAAGTGCTCCAGCCTCTCCTTGGTCTGTGAATTCTGAGTGTGCCAGGGAATGCTGAGTCTGTGGCTTGGGCAAGCACATGGGTCTTGGCCTGCAGGGTGCATTAACTGAAGTGAGGACTAACAAAAAAATCTGTGGAGAAGAGCACCAAAGCCCAGTGGCCTCGATAGTCTTGTGTTTTCACAATAGCTTGTAAAATGAATGAGGGTGGATTCACAGCCCTAGCAGTGCTAATGATGGATTCCCCTCCTGCTCTGCTCTGATTCCTGCCTTACAGTTTTAGATGAAAACACATCTTGAGAGAGTGGCTATGTGAGGATGAACAGCCTAGTGCCTTTATGAGTTGTTCACAAGATCTTCTCAGCCTTCCAAGGAGCAATAGCATATGGTATAGAACAATGAAAGAGGAGTTTCAGAAAGGCTTGGAAGTCACCACAGTAACGTGGGCAGAGTAGAGACACAGAAATTGCAGATAGGAGTCAGTGAAAAACTATTAGAAGTCAGTATAAGAACCAGAGGAAAGAGATTAGATTTATGAAAAAGGATGGAGATCTCTGTTTGAGACTGATATTGGTGGGTATTTGAGGAGCCAGAGTTGTAGCAGTGCCTGCTAACACAAGAGCTCACAGTGAGTGAGGCTTGTGGGTATGAGGATTCGGAGGTGAGAAGCTGAGATCACCTGGACACAGAATCCTAGCAATGTGATACGGTCTCTCTGGGGTAATCCTGCAGTCGCAAAGAAGTTTTGTTAGAATTAACAGTTCATTATATTATGTTTCTAAATGATACCCACATATTTTCACCGCAGAAGTTTGCGTATCAGTCAATACCTGCTTATTTATTTCTTGGCCCAGAATATCCTTGAGTTGTGCTCTCTGTCTTTTGCTCTTGTCTTTTCCAATACTGGAATTGCAGATAGAACCTGGGACGTGCCTGACTTCCCACAGGTAAAAGCAGATCTGTTCCAAAACATTTCAACACAAGCATTTCTGTTCCAAAGTATCATATTACTGATTTGAACATTTTTGCTCTAATCTGTTCTTGTTGTTAACTGAAAGCTCTCGAGAACAAGTGTTTTTCTTAAGTACTAATTATTGTATGATTCTTAATCACTGTTGCTAATTACATCCTTTTCAAGCGTGGAGTTTCTCAGCACCTCCATGCAGAGGACAGCAGGAGGGTTATAACATGTTTGCTCTCTAAAGTGCAGCATTTCTGTGGTTTCCATTTTCAAAGCATAAATTGAAGCTAAAAGCTATCTTTGTTTTCTGTCACTGCACTTCCTTTCACTTCAGTGTTCCCCTTTTCATGTGGCAACCACGGCCCAGTCCCTGAGGACTGTTAGCACACAACTCATCTCAGTGACTCAGCCTTTTTATTTTATTAATTTGCCTCTCTTACATCATTTTAATACCCTGTATTTCTTTCAAGGGAAGAAAGACCTAAAGCCTACACTGTTACCAAACCCAGCAGAGATGGAATATCACAGAGGCATGCCAGATGAAATTTTCAGAGAGGTGCAGCCATCCCCATCTTTTAGATCACAGAAAAATCAATTTTGTTACTTTATGAAGGCTAATATCATCAGCTATCAGATATTCCAATGAGATAAAGCCATGCTCCACGGCAGCCACCTTCTCCCTAGAGGAGAAGTAGGGAGGAAGGTCATTTTCACTTCATCTTTCCTGGAGGTAAACCAGAAAAATCAGCTGTCATGAGTTTTGTCTCCTATAGAAATAGGAGTAAGATCTATATGTGCCCATTACATCATGATGTGGCTTGGTGCAGAACGGTATTTTAGTGTCTGGGGCCGTGCCTTTCTGCAGGTCTTGTGGAGTCTAATTGACAAACCACTGAGGGGATAAATGTCTCTCTCTGTGAGGGTGCTGTGGAAGAAAGCCATTTTTCTCCCACTCTCCCAGGGAAAATGAAGCTTAAGCCTTTATCCCTTGGTGCTTTTTCCCAAGATGGTTCTTGTTTGTGTCTGGCCCCAGAGGTTGATGTGGCCAGGAGGGCAGTGTGTGCTGGCAGGTGAGTGCAGTGTGTCCTTGGGGACCCCTGCACTGTTCCGCAGTGCGCGGTGGCACCGCAGCCTGGCAGGGCAGGGATGGCTCCACTGGCACCTGGCACCTGCCACTGCTGCTGCTGCACAGGGCACAGCAGGTCTGGGGCCATCTCAGCACAGCTGCTGCCTTTCTTCTGCCTGCACCCACCCTTTGGGGAGGAATCAGAGCTGACTGGAAAACCATGGCTTCCCCTCTCTCCTAAGGCAGGCCATCATAGAGGTTTACTGAAACTGGAGAATTCCATGCAAACTGCCTCCAATGTCCTCACTCAATTATTCAAAATTCAGCTTATTTCACTGGCAGTGCCAGAATCACTGTCCTCCTCATGCCATCAGCAAGACCACTCTGTCTAAAAGTGAATGAAGCTGGGTAAAAAGGAAAGCCATTTAAATCTTTGTTTTACAGGAAGGTGGACACAAAAGCCCACAAGCATATTCTTCACCTTAACAAGTTAACTTTAAACTAAAATACTTTAATTTTTTGGTTTTTTTTTTAAATCTGGGAATCTGTTTTACAATGTAAGGTTTGGTTTGCTTTTGAGTGGTCTGTAATCCTGAGAAGGATTCAGCTGCTGTGTCGTGGTTTTGAACTAGTAATTAACAAAAAGGGGAAAAAAGAATTATTTATGTCTTGCTGTGAGATATGGATTAAAATAAGAGCAAACCAGGCATAAAACTTAAAAGGAATAAAGAAAAGTTTATTGAAAAACTACAAGAATAAGAACACCAGAATAAACTTTTAGAAAAACCTTTTCATTTCTCACTGCTCACTATTCTTTCGTTCATATGACAACAGAAACAAAAACTTTATAATTTTGATGGTTTAAACAGTTCTAATTCTTTTTATAGTCTTTTCCTCAGTTTCTGTAAAGAAACAGAAGTTCCTTTCTGTTAATTTATGGAGTTTGTCACAAGAAAAATATTTTTGTTATAGTTTCTCGTTTCTCTGATATCAGCCGCTCAGAGCTACTGTTATTAAAGCCCACCCCTCCCATTTCACATCACTCTGAAATGTGTTATGGGTCATGAGTTTGAAGATAGCATTTTTAAGGATAAGTTAGTCAAAGGCAAAAAAGTATTCTTCATCTGCTTCTGTGAGCTTCACTAAGAAACAGTTTTCTCATTGCCTCTCAAGGCTTCAAATTTCTCAGCACTTCACTATACCACAATTACTTCACTTTTTACTCAAATTTACACTTTGAACACCTTATTCCTCTCCATACTCTATTATGAATTAAAGGGGTTTTTTTTTCAGGACTTCATTGTCCATTTCCATAGTTTTAACAGAAAGATATTTCAGCTTAATTAAAGCATCTTCTTAATTCTCTACCTTTCTTGAAGTCTCTTTTCTTTCTTGCCACTAGTAGTTTATAAAGTTTTTTTTCATGTTGATCACTCTCCTTTTCTCTCTCTGGATGAAAAGATTAATCTGCAAGTCTCATCTGGATAAGAAAGAGTTAAAATCTTGCCCAAGCTTTTGTAGATGGTTTGGTGATCTCTGCTGAACAGGAGCTAGAGCTGTCTGCGATGGAAAGTTCCTCATAGCTGCTTTAGAGCGTGGTCTCCGTCTCTGCTTGCTGCAGGCTCAGAGTTCTTTTCTTTCTTCACTCAGCAGTTTTCTAGTGAATGTAGTTACAGCAAACCCTCTAGCTGAACCAGAGATCGGGCCGAACCCGGCCCAGCCCGACCTGGCTCGGGGCAAGCCTCATCTCCCGGCCGGGAGATGAGAGACGCGGCGGGCCCGGCCCGGCCCCCGCCCAGCCGCATGGCCTGGGCAGGGAACCGAAAGCCAGCCGGAGCTCCGCCACCTTTCACAGTCAAGAAAAAAAAGAAGCACCACAGACTTCTGGGTGTACATTTTAAGGTGGGGTTCACAAGTTGATTCTACTTTTCAATGGCTAAAACTGCTGTCAATTCTCAGCAATGACCGATAATTGGTCAAGAGAAAAGACTCCCAAGAGCCCCCAGCAACTTTAACTTCCTTAAAGGTAAACTAACCTCATGACATGCTGCAAACACCAACCAGACTAAGTGTGTGTCAAGGAACATAATTAGGATACTGAGACAGATGATACGAGCATCAGTAGAGGCAACTTAGAAAGTTTAATGGAGAAAAGCTGGATAAGCTGGAAAAGCTGGAAAGCCCAGCTCACCTGAGGGCTGGTTGCAGTGGGGTGTTTGTCTCAGGAAGCTGGGGAGGGGAGCACAGTACATGTGCTGCTGTGTCTGGAAGCTGTTGAGAGCTTCCACGAGAGCGGTGCAGAGGTTTAATGATCCACACTCAGCACACTCAGCCGAGGGGAGCACGCCTGGGGAGCCACCCCTGCATGGGGACACAGCTGTGGGGCCAGGGAAGCTCCTGAAGCTGCTGGGGACTGTCCTGCTGCCTGGCTCTCCCTGCACTCCCACTCATCTTCCTGCCCAAGAGTATGGCATTAGATGGTTGACAAAGGACTGTCTGTTTCTTCTCTTAAAAAGTGATGCATTTGGAAAAAAATGAATTTATGCAGATGGAAAATTCTTTATGATATTGAGACCTTTGTTATTTACCTGGTTCTTACTTGAAATTTCAGATTAGGCTCTTCATCTTTCTATTTTTATTTGTGTATGATGCAAGTTGACATCGCTTCTTTCAAATTAGACTGAATTGACCTCCCCTGCAGATGTACAATCCTTCCTGATGTGCAAGCTTGACAAAATGTAAAATACAGAATTTTCTGAAACAGAAGAAACCACTTCAGACTGAATTTTGGTGGTGTTTCAGAGTAGGTCTTGGTTGTTTCCCTGTGTAGGCATAAACTAGGAAATAACCCACAGGGCTGTAACAACCTGTCTGGGAACTGGAGATAGATCCAGTGGTTTCCTGTAGCTCAGCAGCTGGCCCCAGGAGCTTTGGGTGGTCGTGTTGTATTTCCGAGGTGCTGCTTTAATTTTGGATCAGTAGTGAGGGGGTGATAGCGTTCCTCCATGCAGAGGCAGCTTTTTGAACAAGGAGAGCTGTGACACACAGCTCTGAAAACCCTGCAAAGCTCAAGTGACTGACTCAGGGCATGTCTGAGGCTTGCCAGGGAGAGGGGCTCAGGGCAGCCTGTCACCTGCTCCTGGCAGCTACTCCCACATGATTACATGGGCTAATGCTGCCTGCCTGAGGGCAAAGGAAGGGAAAATGAGAAATAACTTGAAATGATCCTTCAGCTGGCTCAAGACAGCTTCCTCTGAGTGCTGAGCCTGTGTTCTGGCACCTTGCTCTGCTTTATCTGCAGTGAACACAGCTGAAATGTCTTCTATTGAAAGCAAACCTCACTTGTTTCTGGAATGACCAAGCCTCCGTGGAAGCAAGACAAGCTAGGAAAGACTGTGGCAGAGAGGTGTGAAAAATACACACTACTAAAGTCTTAATTTCTTAGAGGCAGAAAAGTTCAGTGTGAACTGTATGGCCAGTAGCTACAGCTTAAAAGCCTGTAATATGAAACAAAAGTAAGTTCACAGTTGATAGTGAAACCTTCTAAGAGGTGTTTTCTTCTGAAGACCGATCCCAGGAATAAAATGAAAATCTCACTTGAAATAGCAGAACTGTGCAGCAGGAAAGAATAATAATGCCAATTTCAAAATAGTTTAAAAGAATCCTGAAAGGAACAGGAGATAAAGTTTTAGGGGAAAATCTATTAGCACACAGTGCTAGCTAACATACGAGATCTCTGAGTAACTTAATAAAACCACTGGCAGGGGAAAGTGAAGTGCTGGATGTCCATTTTTATGAATTGTGCACACTTGAAATGGATTGAAGGCAAGAGTGAAAACTGAGCAATAGTTCTGCTGGTTACAGGCTGAGACATGGCAGGAGCAATGCAGTGTTCAGTAACGTTACCCAAACCATTCCCTCTCTGGTATGCTGTGGAATTGAAATCCTCTCACCCTCCTGATCCTTCAGGACTGCCTGGTTTCTCATGGTTCACAATTAAATAAGGATTCAAAAGGCTACAAATGGCAGCTAGCTGGTTACTGGTGTGTTCCAATACTGATTTTACTGTGGAAAGCACCGAGAGCTTAGTGTGACCTGAGCCCCTGGTCAATCCCATCTCTGAGCCAAGGTGGGACCAGGGTGCCCCTGGCTTCTGCTGAAGTGCAAAGGATATTTGTGTTTAGGATATTGTGTTTAGGATATTGTGTTTAGGATATTTGTGTTTAGGATATGGTGTTTAGGATATGGTGTTTAGGATATTGTGTTTAGGATATTGTGTTTAGGGTATTTGTGTTTAGGGTATTGTGTTTAGGATATGGTGTTTAGGATATGGTGTTTAGGATATTGTATTTAGGATATTGTGTTTAGGATATGGTGTTTAGGATATGGTGTTTAGGATATTTGTGTTTAGGATATGGTGTTTAGGATATGGTGTTTAGGATATGGTGTTTAGGATATGGTGTTTAGGATATTTGTGTTTAGGATATTGTGTTTAGGATATGGTGTTTAGGATATGGCGTTTAGGATATGGTGTTTAGAATATTTGTGTTTAGGATATGGTGTTTAGGATATGGTGTTTAGGATATGATGTTTAGGATATTATGTTTAGGATATTTGTGTTTAGGATATTGTGTTTAGGATATTGTGTTTAGGATATGGTGTTTAGGATATGGTGTTTAGGATATTGTGTTTAGGATATTTGTGTTTAGGATATTGTGGGCTGGGCTAGGGCAGCTGTGTGGAAAGGCTGGGAGATGCTGAGCAAGGAAAGCACTCTGCTCAGCCTTCTGGCAGGAACGCTCTGGCACCGTGTTCTTCTCTGGGTTTTGTCTTTTGCCTGCTGTTGTGAGACCTGAAAAATGTACTCATTTAAAACAAAGGGAACATAACAGCTAATGCAGTAAGATATGTTTCCTTTTATAGCATCTCCTGTTACATGACATCAAAATCCCACAGGAAATAAACGTATCTGAAAATTTCAGTAAACTTGTTCCTTAATTTCAGCTAACATGGCACTGCTGTGTCATACTTGTGAGCTGGAAAAACATTACAGGTCATTGGTATTCAAGTGACTGCACCCCGTGTGCCATCCTTACTTTAAATTCATATCTGATAAATTCTAGAGAAGTGATTTCAGAATTGGACTTGCCTTATGTATTAATTAGGATTTTCTCTCAACTCTTCTCACAACGCTTGTGATGAAACAAATCGTTCCTCTGGGCCAGATGGTGCCTTTTGTCAGGTTAACTAAAATACCCTGCCCGCTCTATGGGAACAGTTATGCAAATAATTAATTTGTCACTTCTTTGACCAAGCTAAGAAAAGCAAACAACAAAAATCGACAAAAGCTCTGCCCAAAACTTTGAAAATGGTTTATGGAGCTGTTGGATTAGATTCAAATCCTCTTGCTCTTGTGGATTTGTGCCTTACAGGTGAGATTTACCTGGTCCAGTGGCATCATGTGGGGAACGACATTCCAAAGCTCAGGAAGAGCAAAAGTGAAAATGGAATCACAGGTGGAGCACTGGCATTGGCCAGCAGTGACTTTAGTTTGGTTTGTTTGGAGAGCAGTGTCATATCAGAGATGTAGCTCCTTCTGCCTTGCTAGTGGAGAGCTCAGCACTTCAGATGTGGGAGCCTTTGCCTGGAAACTTCTTTCAAACCAAGTGCAAGGAGGTGACCTGGTTCTCAGGTAGTGACAGGCACCATGCTGGCCCAGAGCAACAGAGATTTCCACGTGGTGGCACCTTGTGCAAGTCAGCCTGATCCTGCAGATGCATCACTGTGCCTCTGCAAGATGATGCTTCCAAAAGGCAAATGATCCACTACAATTTACTTTCCCTCTCATCCTGCTGGAAGCATTAAGTACTGTAATTTATTATCTATCAGCATTGCAAGGGAGAAGCTGGAGGCTTAAAGCAGAAAAATATGATGGAGCTTTGAAATTCTTTTCTCTCTTTAAAGATAAAAAAACCCCTAGCCCTGGTTGCACCAGAGCAATTACCTTATGCCTCTTCAATTTGTTATTTTAACCTTTGAAATGCTGAGGAATGTTCTGTTAATCAAATGTCTTTCAGAGAAACTGGATGTGTCTTTTGTAACTGATCAAGAAGTAGCTTTTTATAATCCTAGGTTTCTGTCTTAAAATTGGTGGCATTAAAGCATGAAGCAGACTTGTCTGGAGATGAGTGTTGTAGCACATTTGCCTCATCCATGTTCACACCACCTCCTGCTCTGTCCCTCAGTTCTCATAGTGCTGAAGGTGACCAGAGGAAAGGTGTTTCATCTCACTGCTGCACTAGGAAACCTTCTGAGGAGTTTGAGGTGCACTGAACATTCAGGGGACCCTCTTCATTAAACTGCAGGTTGATTGTGTTTCCCAGTGCTTTCTTAGAGGCATTTGCAGTTTCCTACACATAATTTCTGGTAATTCCTCTGAGGGAGGAACCCCCCCTAATTTCCACTCCTGAAGGTTAAGAATAAGATGTGCTTTTGGCTGACACCTGCATAACAGAGTTGAGAGTTGTACAGACCCTCCCAAGTTTCCACGTAGCCCCAGAATTCAGAAGTAGCATAAACCAGTTAAGTTATGAATTTGAGGAAGCTTGAAATACTGCTCATGGAAACGAGGGCCCTCATTGGGAGTGCTGGTGTGCACTCAGGACTGACATTTGGTACCTGAAGGTCTGATGTACAACCATCTGTTAGCAGAAAAACCTGCTCAGCTGCAACACCTGATAACTCCCTGAGCCAGACATTAGCACAGGGTGGTATTTCCTGAGCTCCACTCCCCTTCTTGCATCTAATGAATAATGTAAGCGGTGTTTTCCATTGCTGCTGACTGTTCAATGAATGGCAGAATGATGTGTGACCTGAATAAATATTGAAGTGTACTAGTGTCTGTGAAATTTTCTTTTTGCTATAAAATGCATTTAAGAATACCCTAGGCGATTCAGAACGGTTAAAGCAGTGAACTGGAATTGTCCCAGGGCACTGGATGGAAAACATATTTGTAGTTTACTCAGCCTCTTCTTTAATGTAAAGGCTAAACAGGTTTCTGATGAATAATGACATCTTCATGCATTTTAAATTGCGGCTGACTTTGTTAAGTGTCAGCAGGGCGCTATAAAACAATAGGAAAGCAGCAAAGTGGCGTGGACACGTGTGTGTGCTGAGCTGCACACACAGGATTAAAGAGAGCAGCAGTGGGAACAGGCCTAACATGGCAGATCAGAACTTCTTCATTAATGCCAGGAGAAGGGTGGAGGATGGGAATAGATATATATTGCTTGGCTTGGTTTTTTCAAGTGCATCGTATTCAGTTTGTTAAAACCTATGATTTTCTCAGTACTACTCAAAATAGTAGCTCTTCTTTCCTCTAAAGGGATTTTTTGCCTCCTGCAATTCTTGATGGTTTTACTTGTCATAGTGCCCATTTAGAGATGGATTTCTGCCTTTGAGATGCACAGTGAAAGCACAGCTGCTAATTCCTTCTGGCAGATTGGCTGGAAATTGCCAGGTACTGAGCACTCCCAGTCTTAAAGGAAAGTTTTGGCTGGACTGTCTCAAGGGTGTGCTTGTTTGGTTTAAACTGGTTCAGTAACTTCTCATCATTTGAGAGTCTCTTGGCCTGTTACCTTTTCAAATGTAGATTCAAACTCATGCTTGTCTCATTAGTATTCTTTATTCATAAATACTAGGTAAATTGACTTTTCTAAGTGTTTTGCTAGGTAAATTGTCCAGTTCAATAAGGTACAATAAGAGTATTTAAAATTGGTGGTATTTTTAAAAAGCGGGAAAATCAAGATTTGCGGTGTTTTCTGTATTTTATTTCTATTAAAAGTATATGCATGAAGATACACATGCAAAGGTACAGAAATCTGTGTGTATTTTGGTATTTATGGAAGAAGACATCCAGCTTTGGAGTGGGATCTGGAACACTGTGTTTGAGTGCCACAGACTGCACGGGGGAGTCACCTGCAAAGGAGTTCCAGAGCAGCAGCACTGAGAGCAGAGGAATCTGGGGTTGAATAATGGAGTCTGTCCATTGGGATGTTCACTTCAGACCCTGTCTGGAAAGGAGATAAAAATGGACTGGAGCATGGCAGAAGCAACCAGACAACAAGGGCAGCTGTGTCAATGAGCAGAACTTGAAGAACAGCCCCTGGCAGGGTGTTACTGCCTTGGGTGGTGCCTGTGGCTGTAGGAAATGCTGCCCCATGGTTACAAATGTGTGGTCCAAGTCAGGCAGGGCTTGAGGGAATTCTTGGTGTCATTGAAATCAACAGCAGAACTTGTGCTGACTTTTACTCAGAGCAAGAGTCCTCCTCTCCCTTTTCCTAAGTACAGAGAAGTCATAACTACAAAGGCCAAGGTTTTTAAAGTTACCAGAAGGATTTAAAGTGCCCTGAAAACAGAAAATGTGGGTGTTTGTTTCCCTTGGGCAGCTCTTGCAGCCTGAATTCTATGAATTCTATGTTAATGTGAAACCCTGGTGAAAGATTAGGGACTCTCTGGGTGAGGACACAGCACAGCAGTCGCTGTGTGTGGATTGCTGACCTGGCCATTCTGCAGAGCCAGCCCTCATCTGTCAGTGCACAGAGCTACAAACCCACTGCAAGAGATTTGCAGCTTGTCTGGAAGTGGGATTTCTCTTGCAAAAAGAGTTTTTGAGTTGCAGAATTAGCAGAAGGAGGAATGCACACATGTACCCCTGGGGCTGCTGACACTGAGCTGCCAAAGATCACAGCTGAGCAAGAGCACAAATGAACCAGGCAGAATGATAAAGTTCTTTTTTCAGACATGAAAGCTTTTTGAGCTTTCCAGTAGAAAACCAGGTAACATTCTCAGTTAATGAAGTGTCAGATTGGAGTGTGGCACAACCTAATTAAGCACTGGTCACATGAACATGCTGGTAGTAGCAGCTGAAAACAGTTTCCTTCCTCCTGCCTTTGTGCTAATCCAGGGCTTGGTGTTAGAGGGCAAAGCTTGGTCTTTGAAACAGCACGAGTTTTGTTTAGGAATGTGGTGGGTACATAGGATGGGACTAAGTTCATCTCTGAACTGTAAGAAGTGTCTCCATCTGTTTGAGATTATTGAGTACCCTAATGCCACCTGTGTTCTTTCGAGCAGGTTTCAGTCTCACCAGCTCAAGAAAAGGGCTCATATCTCAACAGAAAGCAGCAAGGAACCCAAAGAGAGCCATGTGGCATCCCTGTTTGTTCCCTCATTCCAGGGCTCATAAAAATCTTCTTGTCTCTTACTACAGGAAAAGCCAGCTCTTGAAGGTTTTGTGAAGCATCTGAATCAGCCTTTGTTCTGTGCTGTTCTCAGGGCTGAGATGTTGCTTGGTAAGTGTTTTTCACACAGAGGAGTGGAAGATTCCCCACAGTCCCTCCACAAATGAGCCAAACAAATGGTTGTGCTTGTCTGTTTGGAACAGGTGCTATTCAAACTCCAAAACAGCTCCAAGTTTTCATTTTGAGCAGGAGGGAACATATCAGTATGATCACTATCACTCTTGGTCCCAGACTTGAGCAGTGTTGTCCAAGCTGAGTCTGACTGGGCATCGTTTTTCTGCTGCCAAACTTCTAAGAGAATAAAATGAAGAGAGTCCTGGAGCCTGGAAAATGTATGAAAAAGCCATTTCTGTTCTGTTTGTGCCAGAGGCTCTGTGTGGCCTGTGAGTGTTGGGCCCAAGGTGTGCATTCAGAAAGAGCCTGTGACAATATGTACTTACTGTTCTGTTCCACGGAATGCTGATGGGAAATGTAGTTTCACTTCCCTCAGCCTCTTCCTTCAGACCATGAAGTTAAACAATATGTGTTTAACATATTAAACATAAAGACATGTGTTTAACATATATTAACATGAAGACATCCCACCCATGTCTTTGTAAAAGGGGAGATATTTACTCTTATTTACTTCCATTCATAGAGAAGAATTGAAAAATAATAATCCTATCTGAAGTACCATAATTATATAGAATTGGGGTTTTTTTTGTATGCTTGTATTTATTTTTGTATTTTTATATATTTATTGTTCTAACAATACGGCTTCCTTAATTAATCAAGAAATTGGAACTTACTAAGACAGACTAATTGAAGTAAAAATTCCTGCATACACTAAACAACCCTAAACTGAAATATTTGTGTCAAAAGTCCCATTAGAGCAAATCCATAGGTCAAGTGAAAGTAGACATTAGTTAGGCATTCAAATGTTGATTGTTCTGTATTTTCAAAATAAAAAATGTAACAGTCTGAATAAAAAAATCTCCTACAAGAGCCTAAATCCTTAAATAATCTCCTAAAAGATTTTGGTGGTAACTGCACATGGATTAAATGGAACTAGTTAGAATTACAGAAAGTGATAGAACTTTGAAATCTCAAGTGCTGCTGCTTCCAGGCCTTGTACTTGCTGACTTTAAATGTTGCCAGCCTGGCAGAGTGTGGTAGATCAGCTTTAATCTCTGGAGCAGCCCAGGGCTTGGATCTTTAGATCTGTAATACACAGAGAGAATAACTAATTTCTGTGTATTTTGAAATTAGGTTTTAAAAAATACAATTAACATGGATGCCAGCTACTGAACAAGGATGTTTTATCCCTCTGAAGAAGGAGGATTAAGGGTAAGTACAGAGAAGCATTGCCAATGCCTCCTTTCATTTTTTTGACTTGTTACTGTTTTTCTCTTTGTTTTTAGATATGTGTAACCTAAGACCTGCAATTAAGAGAGCAAAGAGGAAGCGAGAATAAATTAACGAGAGCAGAGGTTAAATTAACATAACCAGTGTCACTGAATAGAGCCACCTGAAATTCATAACAACACCCTACTGCCAGAGGGAGAGAGTCATTTTGACAGCCAGTTTCTGGCTGATATTCTCAGTTTTGGGTACTTGCATATTTTATTTGGTTTATTGAGCTAATATTTTATTGTGAGGTGGGATCACTCGGCTCGGTGAAAGCTGTGAGCAGTGTGCAGGTGGGAGAACACAGAGATGTGGCAAAAGAGAAATGCTCTTGTTCAATTAATAAAGGCATAAAAGGTTTTAAAATATCAGGGCCTAGCCCCACTTTGGCAATTCTTAATACTAGTGCTACTGATAATTTTATCTTCTTTTAGTAACAAAACGATGATGTGATCAAGAGGAGATTTCTGTCATGCAGACTGTCCTAATAGTGAGGAGGGCCAATGGCTAGAGCTTGTGCTGGAAGACTAACATCACACTTTGAGCTGTGATACTGGGTTTGTACATTTTTAATACGTCATTCATATGTTTTTATGTTAACTTGCCAAATTAGAAGGTTTTGTCATGTGGAGAACTGTACAATGAATAGGAGGGCACATTCTCAGGAGAGGCACAAGAGCAACAATTTGGTTTGACAGCAGTTTTGTTTTCTAAAATTCATCCAACATACTGCATGGCATTTTATTTTTCTGCCAGATTAATTATGCAGCTTCCATTTCACCCTGCCATCACTCATGTTATTTTATCCAGGGATGAGCCTCCAGCTGGGCTGGCTGTGTCCAGGCAAACCATGCCAGAGTGTCAGGCAGAGTGTGTGCCTGTGTGTTTTGCCTGCTCCACACCGCAGTTCCAGCACTCGTGGGGTGTGTGGCACGGCTGTGCAGCACACACAGGGGTTAGAGCAGTGCTCTGCATGGCCTGGGGAACAACATTTATATCCCAGAGCCTCACCAAAGTCGTGCTTCATTCGGGATCCTGCAGGCACTCTCGGCACGCACCACGGCAGCCTCCCAAAGCTGAGGGAACAAACTCCCTGCCAGCTCCCTCTTTGGAGGGCTGAAGGGTTTGTGCTTCTCTGATCTAGGAGCAGATTGTAGGTAAAATACTCTGATTACAGAATCCCAGACTGGGATTGGGTTGGAAGGGCCCCTAAAGCTTGTCTCATTCCAAGCCCTGCCATAAGCAGGGGCACCTTCCCAAGCCCTCAGAGCCCCCTCCATTTCTGTACCTTCATGGACACCTCCCTGTGATTCTCTGTGTGTGAGATAAGCACAACTGATTGCATTTTTCTAATGTGCTTACACAGTTCTAGGGGGATTTTATTCTTATTACTTTGTTCTTGTGAGAGTTTTTCCCTGCACAACTTCCTATGCAATACTGCTTAACCTGTTGCTAGACTGTCAAAGAGACATTCTCAAGGGAAGGTGGCACAATTTTTTGAGGCCAGCTATATCCCAGCAGGAAAAAATTAATTATTAAATTGATTTAAAGATCCATTGGGAAGAAATTTTGATGTAAATTACTTTTGTAAGTATTACAAACTTCTACTGAGTGCACATTCCCATGATTTTCTTCAACAGCATTTACTCTGCCATGACAATAGAGAGAGATAATTTAGTTAGACCTGCGTGTAGCGAGGTTTTGTTGATGGTTAAATTGTCTCAGCAATACCTCTTACCCATCATTTAAAGCAGTCCAGGGTTCAGTCTCTTTCTCCCTGTTGGTTGGATCTTGGTAATGTTTATTATTGGATGCTTTGTCTTCTAATGGAGATTATAGCTCAGTGACACTCCCAGTGAAGCCCTGTTCCTGCATACTGAATCACAATTATCTGCACTGAAATACTACTTTTGTAGTTTGTTATGTTTCTGAAATTACAGGTGAGTAATTTGAAATTTCAATTTGAAAACTTGTAAAACAACTGACATGGTTTTCAAATAAACTTTTAAACTAGTGCTGTTTCTACACGTTTACTTTGCATATATAGAAGAAATAATATTAAGAAAAAACAATATAGGGAGAAATTCTGTGGAAGAGAAACGTTGTTGGCTTCATGGATATAGAATTACTGGATAATTAAATCAGGAATTCATGTTACAAATATGTGTAACGTGTTTTGGAGCAGGTTTCAGAAACACTGTGTTGCTTCATACACTATTCACTTTATCAATATCAGAAGGACCCTATATGCACTGTTCAGAGTACATCAATGTGTGCTAACAATATGGTTTGATTTATTAAATTTATTCATACGGATAAGAAAATAGTGCAAACCAGAATATTTTACTGAGCAGGATCTTTTGGTGAGATTTCAGTTTCTCTGATTTTTATTTTATTTTATTTTATTTTATTTTATTTTATTTTATTTTATTTTATTTTATTTTATTTTATTTTATTTTATTTTATTTTATTTTATTTTATTTTATTTTATTTTATTTTAATTTTATTTATTTTAATTTATTTTATTTTATTTTCAGGAACAAGGAGTTCCTTAATATCCTGCCTAGTGAGTTTGGACAGCAGCTACAGGAACACCAGGCAGATGAGCAGGGCCAGTGCACCACAGTCTGTAGGCAGCCACAGAGTAGAAAACGTTCTTTTCATTATTTCTGCTGTCTCCCTTCTCAGCTTCTTAGTCCCCCTAGTTAATGGAAGATAGATCCAAAACACACAAGGGAAATAAAAAGAAGGACAATGATAGAAATAACAGGCAATTCTTGATAATAATGGGGCTCTGGAGGTACAGCTTGTGTTTGATTTATTGCGGTGTCTTCTAGTAAACATGGAAAGAAAATACTGCTCTTGAAGGTTTTTTAATCTTTCTTAACTTAAAATCTGAATGAAAGGTAATGGAAAACAAAAAATTCTGCTGTCTGCAATGTTATCCCCATATTTTAACATCCTAGATGATGGAATGAGGAGCCTGTTTACATCATTCTTCACTTGTGGTACTACTTCATCCTTTATAAATCTTCTCGTATCTTTTCATTTTCTAAAGAAACTGTTCCCTGTTTTTTTCTGTGAGAAGTGTTCCTCCATAATTCTTTTTTTTATTACTTTTTTTTTTTTTCTATAGCCAGTAAAATGTTCCTAGTTGTGCCATTCCCCCTCTGTGCCCCCCAGATCTCTTGGCAGCAGAGAAGGAGCTGTTCAGTAGAGGGGAGGACACTGGGCAGAGCCAGGGCAGCTGCTGGGAGTGGCCACTCGCCATCCTCGTGCAGGTGGCTTCAGTGGGAAGTGCTGCTATCCCCAGGGTCCTCCTGATGGATGTGGAGGCAAAGGTCCAGCTAGGAGAGATCACAAATAGGTTCAGAGCCAACAAGTAATTTACTGACTGGTTTTATTTGCCCATGAGCCGCTTTTCCACCATTTATTATTAAGTGTTGCCTTATAACACAGGACTTTTCCTACCTTCAGCTGAGTGTCTTGCCTTTATTCCCAATTACTGGCCAGTTAAAGGAACATCTGTCTTCTGGAACATCAAGTGCTGAGGTGGAACACAACCAAAGCAGCAGTCAGTACATTTGAAGTATTTTATGTTTTAAAATTTCCACTGGAATATCGTGTAGAAACAAAGTTCTGCTACCTCTAAACTATTTTCATCTGTCCTTGCATCTTAAATCAATGTTTACATGTAAACCATTACATGGCTCTCTAATGAACCACTCCATTAGTTTTCAAATTTGTTTTGGGATATATTGTGCTGCCTACTTTATTGTTTTTTGACCTGTGACTCTTCTAAAATAAATAAGGGATTAATTTTATAAGATGCTGATTGCCCCTGTGCACTGTGTCCAAATGGTACCATGGCACAATGACACGCCTGGATCAGTAATTTAACCTGTACCTGGGGATTTTCCTGGGCTTCTTTCCAAACTGGCACGTTCCTGTGGGGGCAGCCAGACCAGAGCCACTCTGTGGATCCATGTTTATGTGGTATAGAATTGGTGTGCTCAGGTTTTGTGGTTAGACACAGCATTACCACTATTGAAAAGCCAATGACCTTTGCAACAAGTATTTCCAGAGTTGGTTACTATTATCTGTAACTGTTCAGAGTAATTCAACAAGATGTGAATGAGCATAGTTTGGGCACTCAGACTGCATTAATAATACCCTGCAGTGACTCCATGCACTGGCCATATGGCTGTAATTAAAGCATCTCACTATTTGTGTTTGCACACTAGAGAAAAAGAAACAGATCTGTCTTGAATGATAATTTAATCCTCCTCTCCACTGTGCCACTTTATTCTGTAATTAAAGATATGTATACATCCTAATTGTGCATTTCCACTTTTACTATCTATGGATTTCTTTGCAGTCCAAGCTCAAATCCAGCATCTAACATTTGGGTTGGGTGTAATTGTCAGGTTAGGTGAGGCACTTTATGGTACATTGGCAGCACAATTCCAAACCAGACCGCTGTCATCAGCCAGCTTCTGCCAGGAAACTCCCAGGATCTGGCTTTGTTAGGGCCAGGTAAGAAAATTTCAGTGAAAACTAAGCAAGCTTTAAGCCATAATAATACTAAATAATGGTAGGGATTTTTCTTTCGCATTTTTTTTTGTCAGATTCATCAGTGTACTCTGACTGTATTCTGTATCAAAAGCAGTTGTCATTTTTCCATCTTCTCATGTTTCCCTATTCTTTCATCCTCTGTGTTTGCCTCACACTAATGCCACTGATATTCTGCTTGTCTTCCCCAGAGATCCGCAGCTCTGCCATTTTCACTGCCAGTCTCATTTTCCCAGCCCTACTTTTTGTGGCCCATCTTCACTACTGAGTTGTAAAGGAACTTCTGGAAAGAAATATTTGGGACTAATGTATTTATTCTTTATCTTGGATTGCAGTGTATTCTGTTTGCAGGGGTCAGTAGAGGTTGCTACACACGACTCTGACATGAAGGTGCTTCTTTAGCAAACCTGTTGATCGTTAGTGCAGCCTTGAAAATGATCTTTCAAGGAAACAGTATCCCCTGAAACTTCTGGGGAAACCTACAAAAGAATAAACAAATGGTAATATGCTGTAAATATTCAAATTGAACTTTTTCTAGGGCTGAAATGTGAAGCCATATGCTAAAACCACAGTGGACCCCTGCTGGAGCTAGTCACTAAACCTTCTTTGCCACAGCATGGACTTTTTCTCAAGTGGTTTTCACTAGGGTAAGTTCTGAGTGCAGCTGTACAGAGGGGAAGGCTGGGGCTCCGTGTCCCAGGCCAGGGAGGTGCTGATGGAGTAATGCTCTGCCTGCAGGTATAGAAATTACCCAGGGACGTTTGCAGGGGCTTTGCAGTGCTCTTCTGCATTTGAACAAGAGCTGAGTCCAGACTTGAACTCCAGCCCTGAGTCTGCCTCACACTTGAGGCTGTGCTAGATCAAACTTCTGTTTTCATAAAGCATCTCTTCTTGGCAGTGGTTTTTGCAGAAGCAAGCTGTGTTCTCACTTGAGCCACAGACTCATATATTCAATGAAAGTTTGCCTTCCTTGTCACATTTTTCCTCGCTCTTGTTCAAATTGTGGCTTTCTTCATTTTGCACCTGGCAGAGGAACTTCTGAGTCAAAGTGCTGGTGTAGTATTCTTAGAACTAAAGCTATATTAGAGAAATTTAGTCTAATTAGTCTAATTTGTCTTCACTTTAAGCAGGTAAATGTATGACCGTAGTTTCTGGTTTTTTCATTGCAAAATGTCCCCAAGTGTTGAAATACCATTATGAAAGTAGTTTTCACAGCCTTGATACTGCTGCTACTGGTAGTGAATTATTACCAGTAAGAAAATCAATAGTGGCATATGATTTTCTAGATTGCAGGTGTCTGGCTTATCCACTGCTTAAATAAAGACATAGGTCTAAACTAAAGTCCATAATAGCAAGAAATGTCAGCTGATACATTTCAGGACCACAAAAGAAAATTAGATTCCTTTGGAACATGAGGGCAACCTGCCACATCTCTAACTACTTATGAGGATCCTGGGGTTTTTCTTCCTTTTTTGTGAGTAAGCAAATGCCTTTTTCATGTCTAAATGTTATGTAACCCTTTACCTCCTGTTGCACTCACAAAACCCCCCAGACCCAAACACTAACTGATACGTGAGGATCCCTGAGTCAGGGAATCAGTAATGCAGGTGGAGGTGAAGGTCTTTGGTCTGGGGTCACAATTCAGTTCCAGTTGTTTGTGCTACAAGGGACAACAGATATTTGGAGGAAGGACCCAGTGCTCATTGTTTCTTGCTCTCCTGGTACTATCTCTGCAGAAGGACTTGGCTCCTTCCCCTGGATCTCTGCCCCTCTTTTTAAAGGCTGAGGTGGGTGAGCAGGGTGGGGGTTTATCCAAACTCCTTCAGTTTTAGTCCTCTTTAGGACTTTATATAAATGAGGCTCTGTTTTGAGCAGGAGAGTTGTCGGGGGACAGAGCTGTCAAATAGCAGGGGCTGGAGCTGGCAGGGCAGGCTGGGGGAGGAAGGGGGCTGGAGGAGAGGGAACAGTCTGCACTGAAACTGAAGCCAGCCCCAAGCCTGCCCCAAGCTGAGATGAGCAGTGGGGAGGCCACCAGCAGCACCTGGTAAGGCAGGGACCGTCTCCAGGTGTCTGGGGTCCGGAATGTTCCATAGCACTGGGACTTGGGCACCTTTCTGTCTGCCTGCTCTTTCTGATGCAGAAATACTGCAATGGAGATGGGCACCAGAGTGCCACACAGCAACAGGGGTAGGAACTCCTTTCTGTAGCCCAAAAAGAACAAAAAGGGCTTTGTGAAGGGGGAACAGTCTATTCAGTGTCATCATCTTCATGACAGGAGCAATCCAGAGTGAAACAGAAATTATCAAAGGCTTTAAAGGTGGTTATCAGTTCAGGGTGGTGATGCATCCTGCTCAAAAGTGTAAATAATGCTGGTAACAAGGTTTTTGTTACTACAACGGTTAGTAACGCTTTCCTCTTAACATGCTGGCAAAAGAGGAGAGCACTGCAATGCAGTCTTGAGACTGATTTTTTTTCCCCTTTAGATTATTCCACATGAAAAGAATTCTTTTTTTGTAAAATTATGATGATAAGAATATTAATGAGAGGTTGATTAAGCTATGGCACATGAAAGCTCCTAATTGTATATGTTGCCTCAGCCAGAAACTGAAAATCTAAGAACCTTTACTCAGCAAAAAATTGTTATCATTCAACGAACTGTAACCAGGAAAACCTTACCAAGGAAGGAAAATAGATTACTTCTCACTTTAAAGGATTCAAAATGTATCAAGCAAGGTAGAAAAGATAAATACACTGTAGCAGAAATCCAGTTACTTCCTAAGGAAGTGGTGCAATTGGGCACTTTTTGCAAATAAATGTTAATGGTGCTGTCTGTATGTACTGTTAAGTGGCCTGCAGACTATGAAAAACGTTGAATTCCTAATTCAATTTATTATAATTGTGTTGACTGTGAGCTAAATCTGATCTCCATAAGGCTCCTGGTGACAGACTTCCTTGCTATCCAATGTCTCTTGAACAGCTGTTGAAACACATACTTTAATATATTTGCAGAGTGCAGATACAAAGTTTGCAATCACAACTGTTTCACCTGGGGAACTGAAGCAAGTTAGAAAAACAACCCCTAGAAACGGTCAGGAGAATAGCGCTGAATTACGAATTAGTTTTTGAATATATTAAAAACTAGAGCAAGATGTGGAATTTGTCACAGAAAATGAATGGCTGCAGCCAGCCATATAGAAAAGGCTGCTCCATTTGGGAGTCGCCTTTGGCACTATCAACCATGGGATCCTGCTGGCACAGCTCCAGCTGAGGAGCTGATATTGCCTGGGAAGAAAACATCAAACAAAACCTGGGAGCTTCTGCTTGGGCCCTGAGTGAGGTTAATTGCCCTGAGGAGCTGCCCTAATTCCCCTAAGTGAGGTTAATTCACCTGAGGAGCTGCCCCTGGGCTGGAACCGGCCCCAATTCCCCCTGAGCGAGGTTAATTGCCCTGAGTGAGGTTAATTGCCCTGAGGAACTGCCCTAATTCCCCTAAGTGAGGTTAATTCACCTGAGGAGCTGCCCTAATTCCCCTGAGCGAGGTTAATTCACCTGAGGAGCTGCCCCTGGGCTGGAACCGGCCCCAATTCCCCCTGAGCGAGGTTAACTACCCTGAGGAGCTGCCCCAATTACCCTGAGCGAGGTTAATTCACCTGAGGAGCTGCCCCAATTACCCTGAGTGAGGTTAATTCACCTGAGGAGCTGCCCCAATTCCCCCTGAGTGAGGTTAATTACCCTGAGGAGCTGCCCCAATTCCCCTGAGCGAGGTTAATTGCCCTGAGGAGCTGTCCCTGGGCTGGAACAAGCCCCAATTACCCTGAGCGAGGTTAATTACCCTGAGGAGCCGCTCCTGGGCCTGAACCCGCCCCAATTCCCCCTGAGCGAGGGTAATTACCCTGAGCGAGGTTAATTGCCCTGAGGAGCTGCCCCTGGGCTGGAACCGGCCCCAATTGCCCCTGAGCGAGGTTAATTCCCCTGAGGAGCTGCCCCAATTCTCCTGAGCGAGGTTAATTCCCCTGAGGAACCACCCCAATTCCCCTGAGCGAGGTTAATTACCCTGAGCGAGGTTAATTACCCTGAGGAATCACCCCAATTCCCCTGAGCGAGGTTAACTACCCTGAGGAGCTGCCCCAATTACCCTGAGCGAGGTTAATTGCCCTGAGGAGCTGCCCCAATTCCCCTGAGCGAGGTTAATTCACCTGAGGAGCTGCCCCAATTCCCCCTGAGCGAGGTTAATTCCCCTGAGGAACCACCCCAATTCCCCTGAGCGAGGTTAATTGCCCTGAGGAGCTGCCCCAATTCCCCTGAGCGAGGTTAATTGCCCTGAGGAGCTGTCCCTGGGCTGGAACCAGCCCCAATTACCCTGAGTGAGGTTAATTACCCTGAGGAACCGCTCCTGGGCCTGAACCTGCCCCAATTCCCCCTGATCGAGGGTAATTACCCTGAGGAGCTGCCCCAATTCTCCTGAGCGAGGTTAATTCCCCTGAGGAACCACCCCAATTCCCCTGAGCGAGGTTAATTACCCTGAGGAATCACCCCAATTACCCTGAGCGAGGTTAATTGCCCTGAGGAGCTGCCCCAATTACCCTGAGCGAGGTTAATTGCCCTGAGGAGCTGCCCCAATTACCCTGAGCGAGGTTAATTGCCCTGAGGAGCTGCCCCTGGGCTGGAACCGGCCCCAATTCCCCTGAGTGAGGTTAATTACCCTGAGGAACCACCCCAATTCCCCTAAGCGAGGTTAATTACCCTGAGGAGCCGCCCCTGGGCCCGTCTCCCCTGCCCCATTTCTGTGGGCAGCGTTCTGTGCCCTCACGTTTGCCCCAGCGCGGCCCGGCCTGGCTGCTGCCTGAGCCCCGTGTGATCTCCGGGATAAAAGGTAAGGGAAAGCTGATTAGGAGTGTTCACTTTTTTTGTCAGGGAATCTCTTGGCTGTGTTTAAGGGAGCTGTGTATATCTGGAGGTCGTTGGGCTTTGTAAGCCTCGCAGGGTTTGGTTGCTCGGCTCCAGCCCAGCTCTGTAGGGCCCTTCTGGTGCTTTGCACCCTCTAGGTGGGGTTGTTTGGGTTTTTCTCACTTTTCGTGGCGCCTGTGGCCACATTCACCATCCCTCTCGCGCCTCAGTAGCCACAGAGCTGCCTCTGAGGTGCCCCGCAGCCCTCGCTCTGCTCCTGGAGTGCCGCTGCCCTCAGGGCTGGGCCCAGGCTGCAGGGTCCTGTGGGGTCCCTGGAGCTGCTCTGGGGAGGGAGGGTTTGGGGTGACCCCTCATCTGTGCTTCCCTCAGTGTTCTGGGGAGGGTTTGGGGTGACCCCTCATCTGTGCTTCCCTCAGTGTTCTGGGGAGGGTTTGGGGTGCACATCTGTGCTTCCTTCAGTGTTCTGGGGAGGGTTTGGGGTGCACATCTGTGCTTCCCTCAGTGTTCTGGGACGGGAGGGTTTGGGGTGCCCTGTGTGACCCCACATCTGTGCTTCCCTCAGTGTTCTGGGACGGGAGGGTTTGGGGTGTCCCGTGTGACCCCACATCTGCATTTCCTTCAGTGCTGCAGGCTCCTGGCTTCCCTGCAAAGCCTCTTTTTTGTGACTTTTACCTTGACTTTTACCTGCTGTTTTGTCTGCTGGCTTCCTGCCCTCCATCCCCCCCTTGAAACTAGTTAAAGAATATTGAACTACTTTTTGTTCTCTGACTGAGATTTAACATCTGTTTGAGCTGGTTATTTCTATGGCAACTTGTCAGTGAAATTATGCCATGAGCGTGCTTGGGTTTCTCAAATGCCATTGTCCAAATCAGTTCTTTATGATGGGAAACGTTGTCCTTGTTTATTTATAAACTATTCTATTGTAAATAAGATGAAATAAATTTGGTTGTTTTTATGGCTTTGTACAGTGAATAAATATTAAAGGAATAGTAGCAGCAGGGTGGAGAAAAGGCAAGGTCTGAATATAGAGATTAATTAAAATCTGTAAGAACCTCTGATTTCTCTGACATTTTAAATTATGTTGAGCTGCAATGTAATTTAATTTTCAAGGCACTTAAGTGGTCTGTCCTTGAGTATTGACTGGTTATCTTTTGCCCCATATACAGAATTGGAATAACTATTTACCTTATTGCTGTAAAAGTGAGTACTGCTGCGTAGCTTCTGCTTTTCAAAAATGCTTTTAATCAGTGAGCAAGCCAACATCATTTACTGTAAATTAATGGAATAAACCTCTAATGGCTGCAGTAGGTTAATAGAAATGCAGTTAAAACTTGCACCAAAATCACCTGTCTTGTGCAAACTCTTAGAGCACATCAGAAAGATGTGAAAGAGTCCCAGTTTAACTCGTAATTTTTCAATTTTACATATGCTTATGTCCATAAGGGAGCAACCCAGCTCTGTACAAACACAAGTGTAGAGCAGGAGCTTTTGAGGAAATGCATGATTTCAGCACAGCTAATTTGTCATCTTTACTACTGAAATTTGCAACACATATCCTTATGTAGAAAGTAGTGGCAGTTCTTTCACTTCCAGGATGTATCTGTCACAATTAATAATTGTCTTGGGGAGTTTTCTGTTTCTGGAGTAGAAAAAGGTTGTAAAAGCAAGCTCGTTTCCACATTTCTCGTCATGGGGATCAGGTGCTGAAGCATTACAACAGTGACCTGATCTCGTTATTTGTGGGTCAGCTGTGTGTGTTTTCAGTCCAAATTGGACTCACCTGTGCTTTCAAAGTTAATCACCATATCTTAAAATTGTTTTACAGCTGGTGCTGTTGCTCAATAAATATAGTCACCTTATGGTTTTTCATAAAATACTAGGTTAATTCAATCTATGATCTAACCTCTCAAATATTTTAAATTGTTACTGTGCGACATCATAGGGAATTCTCTATTTATTTGGAGCTAATTAGGTACTTGAAATTATTTGCAAGTGTGACTTTTGGGATATTCAGAATAGTTTTGTATACTGGAGAAATGAAAATGCCAGAAAATCACTTAGTATTTTGAACATATTCATCTTAATGGCTGATTCCCAACCTATAAAAATGTAGAAGAAAATTGTTTTAAGCCTTGAAAAAGCCATGCAGTATCTAGCTGTGGAAATAATTTCAGAAGCTTTCAACATTGATCATTTTAGTATACACAACAGCTTGAGCTGATGCAAAGTATGTTTAGTGTCATGAGACTACTGTGCTTGCAAAATTGAGGAATTTTTTGTCCTTCTTGGAAGAAAAATAGATCCAATGCATACATTTTCTCCTAAGCCATGTTTTTTTTACAAGATTCAATGGCAAAAATATTCCTGAAGGTGCTCATAGAAGAATAGCTGAGATGATAATTTGTACTGTAGCGTTCCATGAGGACTGGAACACCTTAATTTTGGTGTCATTTTCTTTTTGGGGGAAACAGTGGCTGTGTGTTGTGGTTTTGAAAGGACTGTCTGTGGTGTTACTCCATCGGGCACCTCATGTATCCTCCCCTTTGCTTCATGGGCTGAACGCTGGAGTGCAGTGCTCATAGGGAAAACACCCTGGGAAGCTGCGTCTAGCTTTCAGATGAATTCCTTCATTGACCTAGGGTGGAACAAGTGGCAGTAGTTGCCTGCGAGTTGTGGCTCGTGCAGCTGCAGCTCCTGCTGCTCCAGTGCAGTCAGGTGAGGGAGCTTGGTGCACAGGGGAGGGCTGGGAGTACCTGCTGCCAGGTGAGTGGCTCCCGTGAGAGGAGATGGCCTTTTGCTTGGTGCTGACTGGAGCTTGTACACTGAGAAAAGTAGAGCTGACACTGTGCTGTGCGAACTTGGGAGTAAGAGAAACGTGGTAGGAACATGAGTGCAAGGGCACTCTAGTATTGGAAGGAAGTTTGGGGTTTTGACATAGGTGTGTGCCAGGAGAGAGGAGGGATGAGTGAGAAGTCTCGTGCCTGGTGCTGATCAGGAGTGGGGCACTTGGTGAGGTGCAGCAGGGCTGGGCCTCTGCCCTGGAGGGAATGGGTATGGCCAGGCCAGTGACCATTGTCACAGCTGCTCTGGCACCACCTTTTGGGAGCCTGAGGTTGTAATTTGGTTTCCAGAGCTGCAGTGGCCTGTGCCACACTTGGGCACTTCTCACAAGTTTAGTTTTGAAAGTGATAATGGAGCTTGTTCAGGTGATACCCTCTGCACTGCTGTCAGTCTCTGTCTTAGTACCTCATAGTCACTGATCTCTGCATCCAGACTCTGCTGCCTCGTGATTCCACTACTTTCTGTTTCTAGGGTAAAATCTCCCACCTGGAAGAATAATTCCCCTGCCTTTATGATCCTGCCACTGTTTCCCCTCAGCTGTCCCTGTGCAGCTCTGAGCTGCCAGCAGCACAAACCGCAGGTGGCCAAGGCTGTGTTGGTTGTTTGTCCTGCCCTTCCCTGCCCTGAAGTGTTGCCCATCTGCCCTTCCAAGTGAGAGCATCCTTCATGCTCCTCCTGCTGGTGCTTCTGTGATTCCCAGTGTTCAGGGCGTGGTTTCCTCTTGAGCAGCCTCCCCCAGCACTGGTGTGTTACAGCTCCGTGCTGGTACCTCCAGGGGCAGCATCCCAGCTCTGCTGCTTCCCAAGCTTTTGAGCTGCCCAGACAGATTCTGGATGGAGGCCTCAAGCTCTGCCCCTGGTGCTTCACCTTGTGAGCTGCCTGTTCCTTTTTCTGAAGTTATTGTTAAAAATGTGGTGTGGGCACAATTTTCAAATTAAATTTTGCACATAAATAGAGGTTTTTATTACCTCTGTGCATCCAGAAATTGTGAATCTGTTGTGCTTTCAGCTCTCTCATTATATTTGTTGCTCTTGATTGATTCATGCTTTTATCATGCCTTTTTTATTCCCCTCTCCCTTGCTTCAACACAGAATTTATGACATTGTGTCTAAATAAAAAGAGATTTAATCCAAATTGATCTGATTCCAAATCAAGGGGTTTTATGCTTCAGAAAATGTTGTCCAGTTTTATTTTTTAAATCTCTATTTAAAAGTTTTGCCTAAGGCAGAGAGAGATGTTGGAAGCCTTGAAAATTTGAGATTTTTGTGTGGTTCCAGTTCCACCAGGTTAAAATTGTTTTCCATCAACCTAATACTTGTACAGAGATGCTTTGATAAACACTGGGGCTTTAGATGCTTAGAGGAGCCTTTAATCGCTTGATGTTCATTTTTCCTTTAGTTGTGTGTCTTCTGTAAGAACACATGCTTGTATTTTAGATGCTTTTAAATTCAGCAGTTTTCCTTTATCTGAATGGCTTTATTTATTTTGACTTTGTGTATTTTCCTCTTTTCCTTTTGAGTCACAGTATCCAATTTTCTAAAGCATTGTCTTGGTCTCTTATCTCTCTCTAAACTGCTAGGTGATACCTTGGTGCAACACAAAGCAAACAAATTCAATTTAATAAAACATCCTGCATACAAATATCCTTTGGTGTGTGTAAATCTTCCCCTAGGCAGGCCTGTCCCTCCTTCCCTCCCCTGCTCCCCTCTCTTTTAATCCAGATGTGTCCCTGCTGAGAGGCTTTGCTCTTGCCCAGCGCTGTCAGGCGTTCGCGGCTTTGTGCGCTGTTTCCCCAGCAAACGCTCTCGTGCTGCTTTGTAGCTTCTGTCAGAGCGGGAAATTCTTCAGCTGGGTTACAGGTAGTGGTGGAGCAGCAGCTCCAGCAGCAGCTCAGAGCAACCTTCTGTAGGTGAGGAGAAATGAGATCTTCCTGAGAAGAATGGAGGGGCCAGCAAAGATCAGCAAGTGTAAGCCCATGGCAGGCGGAATCAGAAGGCTGGTGCTTCAATTACCAGTAAAGCATTTTCTTCAAAAAGATAACCTTGCTTTTTTTTCTTATTCTAGCAGAACAGAACAAAATAAGCCAAATCTCCCTTCACTTTTCCATTTTTAAGCCTTTTCATTCCCAGCAGCATTAGATTAAATTTTCTTGAGTATTTTTAGGAACTACTTGAACTTGAAAATAGAAGAAACCCAGCTTGTGCTGAGTTTGGGAACAGAGCAGTTGTGCTGTGGAGTTTATGGAAGTGTAAACAGAATTTCTACAAGGATAAACCCTTCAAAAGGGAGACTGCCTTTCTTAATGGCTTTCAAAGCCAACAAGTGTCTTCCTCTTAATTTCAGAGTAACAGCATTTCTTGGTCATTACAGGATGTCCTGCTAAGCAGTTACAAAACTACCTTATGATCTTTATTTCACAACTTAAACTTTTTCTTGTGTTTTCAGAAAGAATGCAGTTCTAGGTTATGAAATAAGTATCAGAGCTAGATAAAGTAGCAGAAAATTAAACTCTACCCATCAGTATGTGCTCCTATAGAAGAGTTGTTAAAATGACCAGCCTACTGTTCTCTCAAATCAAGTGCAGTAACACGATGAAAAACATTTTCACATGTGTAACGCTTCTGCTGTGTTAACTGCCTGACCAGTTAGCATTCTCATCTTTCGTGTCCTTTTTTGAAAACAGTATCTGTATTTCCCATGTTAAATTTCAAAAACACTTTTGAAAAGGAAATCAATCCCTAACTTAAATTAAATCTAAAATTGCTCACATATCAGAGCAGCCTGGTTTCCTTCAGACATTTTATTACGAAGTACCAATTAGGGGCATAATTTAACTTGTGGAA
Source organism: Poecile atricapillus (assembly GCF_030490865.1). Classification (NCBI taxonomy): domain Eukaryota; kingdom Metazoa; phylum Chordata; class Aves; order Passeriformes; family Paridae; genus Poecile; species Poecile atricapillus. The sequence goes on from NC_081254.1 coordinate 3,309,402, forward strand.
TAGACAAGTCACATGGAATTCACATGTGCTATATAAAGAATAACATGTGCAAGTACCAGATTTATGCATTTCGGGAGCTAAATTGCCTGACATAGTAGCCCAGGCCTCCCATGCACTTGCCTCATTCTCGTTGGCTTGTCAAGAATTTGGAAAGGAATTAAAAATGTAAATATCATTTGTGTTAAAGAGGACAAGCGAATCTATTGTGCATTTGTTAGTCTTACGCTGCAAAGTTGTTCACATAATTGTACTTAAACAAATAGGTGCAGATTTTGAAGTAAAAAGTGGCCTTTTGGTTCCAGGCCAAATTTAAGCTGTTAACACCTGATGTCCTAAGCACAAAGCACAGGAAATTTTGGGTTGTAGTAATTAAATTGAGATTTCATTCTTCCTTCCCTGAACCCATCTTTTTTGTTTACTCAACCAGCGTGTCACAGTGAAGTAAAAAGAGAGGCTAAAGGATTGTCTCTGCCTTAGGCAGCACCTTGACCATCATCTTGGGGATTTAGGCTGGGAGGTGAGTGCTCAAAACTGCAGTTTGAGTTGAAAGGCTGACATTCCCAGTTACATCTGTATTATAGACTTGTATTTCTGTAGAGGCGCTTATATAATACATTTTGGAATATATTTATATTTTGTGAATAATATTAAATATATTTATAAACTATATTTATATTACAAAATATATTTGGTAATATATTTATGTTTTTGTACTATATTTAAGCATCATGTAGTATTTCAATGGGTTCTACAGTGTGAATAACAAAAGTTCTTTGGGTAAAGACTAATTTGTCCTGGTGTGCTGCTCAGAGAAGTGAGTTATTATTCCAGCCATGCAAGCCATTATGTATTACTTCAGCTCTAACCTCTAATTCATATTACCTTTAAAAACACAGATTTAATTATAACAATTTTACTCTCAAGATCAAATATATACTTGCCCAGAGAACAAGAGATAATAGAATAAAAATCAGCTAAGCAAAATTTAAAATTATATTCAAGCTATATGCAGTTCAAATAATGATCACAAAGAAAAGCAGAAAGAGGGCAAGTCCTTTGTTTATTGGTTTGGAGGAGAAATAGACACGAAAATTACCAGGTGAACAGCTTCTCTGTGTGTTGTAGGGTTTTGGATGAACACTTTAATCCTTCTGTGGAGAGGGAAATGTCACAGGGCCTCAGCTGCCTGAGTGTTGTCCTGCAGAGCCGGAGGGGCAGGGAGGAGCTGCAGGCGGCTGTGCCAGCCTGGCCTGGCAGTGAGCGGGTATGGGAACACCTCGGAGGTGAGGGCTGGGCACCACAGGGGCCCTGGGGCCGAGGCAAGGGGAACTGACAGCCTGGGCAAGGCTTTGCCTGAGGGGAGAGGAGCGTTCACCACAGTCATGAGACAGGCACTGCGTGTCTGCCCCAAGGAAAAGCAAAAACCCAGCTTGGATAAATCAATTGATACATTAAATCTGAAGGGGAAGGTTCCTGTTCCCCTTCTAAAGTGAAGGTCCTTAAGGGCAAAGGTGAAAGTTGCTGCTTTTTTCCAGGTGGAATAGGATGTCACTTGGGTGCAGTCTTTTCCCAGGGGTGCAAAGGATGGATTTTTGGTATCAAGATGCATTTTATGTAGCAGTGTCTGCAGCGCTCAAGCAGGACTCCTCGTCCTGCCTCTGTGCCAAGCCCAGCAGCTGGGCTTTCCTGGTGTGTCTGCATCACTTGAAGCTGTTTGTGGTGTGCCTGTGGTTTCCCCTGCTAGCCCAGGCTGCTGTGGGACAGCTGCTGTCCCAGCTGCTCTGTGACCCTTTCCTGGGGAAAGAGATACAGCCCAGGGTGTGAGGAACTGGGTAACACTCTAAACTTAACTGCCTTGCTGCAAATGAAAACTATTTTGTATCTCAAGGCTTGAAGGATAAGAGAGGTCTTGGTACTGTGGGAAGAAGAGGTTTTTTTCATTAAAAGGGACTGCCCTAACACAGAGAAGGAATCTGTCTTGCATGTGGATCACGAGGCTCCTGGGCATCAGGGCTGGTGCCTCAGCGCTCACTTCAGGTTTGATTGCATTCTATTTTAAGGTATAGACTGTTTTAACACCTGTCCCAAGATGTAAGAGTGGCTCTGTCTGGCAGTGGCTGGTAGCAGGTGCTTGAGGAAGCAGAGCAAATGAGTAGGAATGATGATTCAAAGAACTGTCTCCTGAAACAGAGCAGAGATACCTTCAGGGAGAGGTGATGGCACCTTTGCACTTAGGGCCTAATGGAGTTTTAAACGAACTATTCATGTAAATGATTGCTTACTGACCACTTAAATGTTCTCATTGCAGCCACCAGGGCAATGAGTTCTCCAGCCCAGTCACTTTTTGAAGTCTGTGTATTTCCTTGGTTTGGCTCTGTATCAGATAACTTTGTTTGATGTCCTCTGTTCCTTACAGCTAACACTATGGATGGATGTTAGATGGTTAATGGTCATTCCTTATTGGCTTTCCCAGCTCACTGCTGACTTAGCAGAACCTGGTGACAGTGCTGCTTAGTCACGAATCTTGCAAGGGAGAGAGAGCCTTAACCTGCCTAGTTGTTCCTTCCACAGAAGGAGCTCTGATCATCCACTCTGTTCTGCTTTCCTAAATCCACAGTACTGCCTGTTCTCAGAGAGGCTGGATCTGTACAAAGCACTCAGGAGGAGGCTGGGTGCTGATGTGTGTGGCTCTCTCTTTGGACTCACAAGCTTGCTTGGGTGTTTTTGACTAAAAGTTAGGGATGAGCTGACATGTGTAGGATTCTGAGTATACACAGTGGTGCTTGTTGGATTATGTACTCAGCCAGGGTGACTTTTTTTGGCCTTAAATTGGAGTGTGACATGTGGAACAAGGTATTGCAGATGTGGGCTACTTCCATAACAAGAACAGGGCTAATGGAATTGTTTGGTTTTGTGATAAACACCAAAATCACTGAAGGTCACCATAGCTCTTAAAATTCAGAGGATGAGGGGTCACAGCTCAAATGTCTTTCCATCAGGATAACAACTCAGTGATGATCACCTCAAAAGCCGGTACCCCTAAAAAGGGTTGAAAAGAGTCCTTCCAAAACTGTTCCGATTCCAGAGTGTGGCTGGGGTTTGACAGCTGTCAATTGATTGCCAGGGCTTTGTGGAAGTGGGGGATTAGGGTAGATGTTGGTGTGTGCTGGAAAGCTAATGACTGCTTGTCAATAAACATGATAAGGTGTGGAGAACGATAGTTTTCCTGCAGGCAAGGAAGTCCTTTGTATTGGAGGGAGCTTTCCTTTGAAATTCAGATTTCAGCTGTCTAATTGCATGAGTGATTGGAGACAAGGCAGTGCAAAAAGCTCTCAGGGCCAAGGATGAGTCAGGAAGCATTTCACCAAAAGTGGAAAGCTTTTTCTATTTAATTATCAGTTTATGAACCTGCTAAACCAGTCTTCATACAGATATTTTTCTTCATATTATTGTAAGGTGTGATGCTCCAAGTAGTCCAGTTCAAATCTGCTAGAAGTATTCACTGAAACCAGGGAGCAATTATGTGACAAGACTGGACTTTTTTACTTTCTTTTCATTACCATTTTTGTGTCATCATTACTCTTTGGATATAATTGATAGGTACAAATACAGTTTGATTGTCTTTTTAAAAACAGATTCATGTTGGAGTGCAACAAAACCTATTTCATTAATTGAAAACAAAAAAAACATAAAAAACTTTTTGCCTACTAGTACTTTCCTGCTGTTCATTTCCTACTTTGCAAAGATACCTGTGAGAAGGATTCACAGAGTTACTTCAGTCCTGCCCGTCTGCTGGCTGCTGTTTTGGCTAATGTGTTAAAAATTTACTTTTGTATGATTCCTTCTAGGCTGCCATTTATTAATGGATTAAAAATGGTCTTTTGAAGTGAACAGCATGTATGCAGCAAACCATTTTTTTCAATTTAAATGAAAAAGAATGAAAGAGGTGCTGTTAGCCTTGCTCTTTGAAGATGTTTGGATTCAAATGTTTGGTTTGTGGTATTGCTGTACTGTTTGTTTTTTTTAATAGTGTGCCCTGGAAGCAAAACAAATGTTGAGGATTTCTCTTTTAGCTTTTTGTATGAAAGTTCTCTTCAAAGAGCAAAGCAGCTGTGGGTCAGGCGGTGCTGGTGCACGGCTCACAGTTGTGCTGAGCACAGTGAGTGCAGCAGTGCTGGGCTCCCGTGCCCAGGGAGCAGGGGTGGCTCTGCCCATCCCCACACTGCCTGTGGGATGCACGTGCTGCTGCCCTGCTGGGACAGGGGCTTCTTTTGGGATCAGTGATCCTGGAAGCAAACCTGCTGCTTTTCTGCTGCTGGAAACCCTCTGAAGACGCTTGCCCACAGCAGAGGTACATCCTAGGCTTCATCTGCCCCTGTGGTGGCAAGGGAAGGTGGTGCTGGAGCTGGGAGTGTCACCCTGGGCCTGGGAGGGCTCTGTCCCTGCAGCCTGTGGCTGCCCAGCACCTGCAGCTTTTGGGTAGGTGGGTTTGTAGGTTACCTTCCCATAGCAGGGCTGTTCTCCCTGCTCGAAGTAAGGACACAAGTGGTGCCTTGGAGCACCAGCAGTGGCCTGGCTGATTGGCCTGGCAGACTTCTTGTTTACATTGAGTAGGCCAGAATAAATAGTTAAAGTAAACCAATGATTGCCATCTGGCCTTCTGTGAGGGTCACCCTTCCCAAATGGCACTGAATATTCTGAGTTCCTGCTAGTGCTGGTGACTGGAAACATTGACTAAGAAGCTGGAATAAAAGCAGCAACAGTGTGAGGAAAACCAGTTTAGCAGAACTTGGTTTATCCTCAAGTTTTCCATTAGCAAGCTGTACTGTGTACTTGGCAGAGGCACTCATAATGCAAGGAAAAGCACCAAAGGTCAAAAAGTCAGTAGGACAATAAAAATGAATTTCCAATGAGTGGAAGCTTCCTTTTCATAATGAATTACTACTTGTGGGATTTTTGCATTCTGGCCTGCAGAAAGCTATGTAAAAATTGTGTCAGAAAGACTGAGGGGCAGCTGTCCTTCCCCCAAGGTCTGTGTTTTCCTCAGTGCCTAAATCAGTCCTGTTGGGAAGAGCACGAGGAGAACACAACTTTTGCAGTGTGCTTTACTTTCTGGAGGTATCTGCTGGCTATGTGGCATAGTGATTGCTTGAAAGCAAAGCTCTTATTACAGCTATGCATTATTCACAAAGAGAAACAAGTGTTAATTATTTCTGCTTGATGCATTCAGTGATAGCCTACTGTTGTAATTTGGTTTGTTTTTTTTTTCCCACGTGGATTCCTGGAAGTTTTTAATTTCTTTTTGTATATCTGGTAATGAAATTACAGCTCCTTGGTGCATTCCTTTTTAAAAAAAGTGGGTCCAGATGCTGTAGCCGATACAATTTTTTGGCAAACGGTGTTAAGCTTTCTTAGCCGTATAGAATTGGGTGAAAACAGTTTAGCCTGCCCTGTAAAGAAAGGATTGATTGATTAGATTTAATCACCAAAGAAAAAGACAGTGCTATGAGTATAACCCTGCCTGCTCCAACCATAAGTAGGATCACTCAGAGTGAAAATACAGGACAATTTGATGGATACTCATTTCACTGCAATACTCCACCAATGTAATTAAACCAAAAATGAAGATTTAAGGTGGAAATTAGAAATAAAAGGCAAAGGGGGTAGAGCCAGCATCTAACAATTGTGCGGAGGAAGGAATAGAAATGAACCAATTCTGAATGGACAGGCTACTTAAGTTTTTATCTTGGTTCCTGTTTTGCCTCACTGTACCAGAAATTATTTTCATTGATGTAGAAAGCCTCATTAAAAAAGTTTACCAGAATTTCCTTCTGTATCACTGTCTCCCAAGTGATGATTGGTTCCATGTTCATCAAAAGATGGTTGTGGATGGAATGCATTGCTGAGCAGGGCTGCTTTGTGGGTGCAGTGTTGGTGACCAGGCGAGGGATGAGCTGTGGCTTGAGGACACCCTCTGTGCTTGCATCTCTTTGCTTTCTGTGAGCAAGAGAAGTGTGTGCCCATCTTTATGCAGATCTGTGATCCTGGCCATAACTGCAGTGCTGAGCCCCAAGTAAAGCTATTGCAAATGTGATAGTTTGCCATTAGCTGTCAGAACAGATAGGAGAGCGTTTACACCAGCACTTGAGAGCTGCAATGAAAGAGCTCTGTTTCCAATTCAGACACAAAGCACATGGGCCTCTTATATTTGCTCAGTATTCCCAACTCACCATTAGGCTGTGGCTGTTCTGTGCAATCTGTTTTGATCTGCCCCCATCTGTTCCAATCTGATGTTTTTTCCCTGAAAAATGAAGCTGGCGGAGTGTGCTTGTTGCGAAGGCAATCAATTACTGCAGCTGTAAGTGTTCTGCCTGCTGGAGTCCATGTGTGCTCTTGCAGGCTGCTGCACCTCCTCCCCTTCCCCTGGCACAGGTGAGTGCACGGCCGTGGGCTGGAGCCGGCTGTGGTGGAGGCAGCGCTGGGAGATTCCCGGCTGTCTCCGGGGGCTCTGAGGGGCTCTGTCAGTGAGAGCAGCCACTGCTGCTGAGAGCCAGGGAACCACCCTTGGGCTGTCCCCAGCAGGCTGGCCTGGGCCTGGCACCGCCCAGCACCGCTTTTACTTGTGAACCAGCCGAAGGAATGGATGGATGGAGAGTGCACTTAACAAATGGGCACCGTACCAAACTTGGAAGGACTGGAATTCCAAATGAACAGCCCCCTGCCAAAGCATCCAATTGTACTGGCACAGCAGATTGAGCAGTTGGACAGGGACGAGTGTAAGAACAGCATCCACACGGGCGCAGGATACAGCATACACCATCAGCAGGGAATGCTGGGAGTTACAGTGCTCACCTGAGTCCCAATGCCAGCAAGGTCGAGCTTTGGTGAATATTATTAACATTGCTAAGATGTATGAGGTAGATTTATGTCTCTGCAGGAAAGGGAGAGTCATCTGCCCATTCTGCTTGTCACACTGCCAGGTGCAGCCTGGAGCTTTGCAGCTAGTTCAGGCTCTGGTCTAAGAGCAGCTTATAAGCCAGGCAAAAGTAGCCTGGAGGAAAGACAAGAGTGGTGAGAGGTATGTGAAATATGATCTTGGAAGAGCTATGTATGCACAGGTTGGCAAATCTAAAACTAAACAGGAAGGCTTGGAGAAGACATCAGCTCTCAGGTGCAAGAGAGATCTGTGGAGCTCTGAGTAATGATCTGCTCCCCTCCTTGTGTCTAGGGACAAGGAATAATGCCAGACCTCCAGCATGAAGGACTTGGCCAGGCAGCAGGGAAAGTGTGCTAGTGATAAGCCCTTTTTTTATAAAAAATAATAGGTTTTGGCTCTTGGATTTTGTTATAGACACTGGGCCAGAAGTCTTAGAATCATCATGGAAAAGCCCAAGTTTGAAGGAATTGTGGAGATATCTGCCCCAGCTTTTGTGGGAAAGGGAACCCTAGGTCAGGTTATCTATCTTTGGTGAACCTAGGTGAGGTTATCTTCTTTAAATCTAGTTCTTTGTCCAGTCATGTCTTAGAAGCTGCCAGTGATGGTGTCTCTGCTGATATGAAGGATTTTTCAGACCACAAAAAAAACTCGTTTCTTATGTTATCATGAAAGACATGAAGTAGGTCCCTAATGTTACAGACCTAGGACTTGCCTAACCCTGCTTCTGAAATAGCAAAAACCTGAATGGCATGTATAAAAGAACAACAGTGTTTTCTAGTTTTGGGGAAAAGAAAATCAGATTTGTATAAAATGTGTCTTGTGTAGTAAGGTCTTGGGATTATTTGTGTTTTGCTCAAAGAGCAAACTTTGCTAGGAGCTAATATATAACAAAACCCTTAGATGGCATTGGGAGGGGAACTATCCACAGGTTACTGCTTTGGGCTTCAGATCTTACTTTGGTAGACCCAGAATGTTTCAATTTACCTGAGCAGTAGTTTAGGTTTTCGCTAGGTGTTTCTGAGAATACCAGTACCTACTAACAATGTAAATAAATACTGTTTATTTGTACCTTTCAAATCTGCAGATTAATAAATACCACTTCGTTGTTCTGGCATATCAATTACAGCATGTGTGATTTCCATTTATCATTATCCAACTTTAG